>NW_027270891.1:1292500-1610000 GCF_040938485.1 Diadema antillarum | reverse complement strand
CCCCGTGACTAGTCATAAATGTCAAGTTCAAAACTTGCATCAAACATCATTAAACGTCCGCAGCCAATCTCCGTCTCTGGGCATTGTATACACGACCTTGCCAAGTACACCTTACCCCCGCTTGTCATTGCTGATGGTAGATATTTGATATCAGCGTTTTCCTCTCTTCGCATTTTCATTTCTTCGCAACGGAAACAGTTCGATTTGCTCATTATTTATTTCACCCTGTCTCTCTCTTCTCAGAGTGAATTGTTTTTGTTTAGTCTTTATTCTTTACGTTAATATCATTTCTAATAATGAGAGTAAAACGAGAGCTGAGCTCCAATTGTCTTCAACTTTTCTAAGCTCTACTCTTGATACGACGGCAAATCGACGAACATCGATCAAAGGCCAGTTTAGTGCAACTATACTTTATCGGCAAGATGGCCGCTCTTTAAATTGCTGGTCTTGGATCATCGCTTCAGTGTAGGTTGGGGCTTTCCATGTCTATAATATTGCCAGTAATTCAGGACATTCAGTAGACGACAAAAAAGACTCTTCCAAAGGCGAGACTCATAAGAGCTCACCAGCTACGTAAAACGAAGAAATCTGGATTTCTAAAAGTATAGACTGGTCTTAAAACGTGTATTATGTAGGAACCGATGTACGAGAGACAAGAGATATTTCAAAGACAAATTTCGGAATTTAATGAAGGTAGGGAGAGTCACGTGACACTGGCTATAATGTCAGATAGGCAAGTGTCACTTAGACGTCTATTCATATTGTCAGTCACAGGCATGCAAACAGCATGTCATAAAGTTATTTGTTAGGGGACAAAATAATGGAATCTGCACGTAATCTATAGAGTTCAATATGATCAGAGGGTTTTTGTCGAGCTCAATAATACAGAAATATGATAGGAGGACAAAAACACGGCCCGATGTGGAAGTTCGCCCGAATCGGTGCCTGAACATGACAATGGAATTGAAAATGTCAACAAGGTGGTATACAGTGGGGTCAAGGCACCCCCAACAAGAGATCACAGCGAGGATACGGGTGTGTTCACACTGGGCAACAGATTCCACGTCAACATGGGGATTAAAATAAAAAAAAGGTGAGAGAGAGCGGGAAAAGAGAGAGAGAGGGGGAGATGGAGAGAGAGAGAGCAAAAAGGAGAGAGAGAGAGAGAGAGAGAGAACGAAAAAATGGTAACCTGTATAGTATTCCTTTAACTTGAAGGTTAAACCACTATCAATTATTTGTATTACAACTTGCATTGAAAAGACATCGCCAACGTGCTACATATTTTATGATGACTATAGGGCAAACATAAAGAATGTAAACACTAAGAAACTGCAAAATTGACAAAATTGAAACTATTAAGAAATCGTCTCAGGCTATATAATAAATGGACAAGATGATGAAATCATCAAAGCCAGACTCAAACACCGTGATCTATGATGATGACGATGATAATAATAATAATAATAATAATAATAATAATAATAATAATAATAATTATTATTATTATTATTATCATTATTATTATTATTATTATCAACATTATCATTATTACAATAACGTTAATCATAACAATAATAATGATAATAACAAAATATGAATAATATGCGCTAAATCCTCTCTATAGAGTGCTCAAAGCGCTACATACTATTATTACCCCGGTCTCTGGATACATTATTTCCCGCCAGCACTGGCAGTGCTCAATCTCTACCCCATGGGGAGCCTTCCAGCAAGTCGCCATTTTTACAGGCGCTCACATTCTGATCACCCTACACTAACATTCTCATCCTACCGGGTACCCTTTCATACTCCTAGGTAGAGAGCAGCAATATGGATAAAGTGCCTTGCTGAAGAACAAACATGTCGGGTTTTGTGGGGCTCGAACCCCACGTACCCAAACCAATCTCATGTGATTCAGAAGCGTGCGTTCTTATCCACTCGGCGACGCGCACACACACACACACACACACACACACACACACACACACACACACAAAGAAAATAAATGGCAGTATTCGTTACTGCAATGATATGATAGCCATGAATCTCAAGTCCTGTTAGTCTGAACGTATCCTCCGCTTGCCCTCCTGTAGCCTCCTAGTTCTTTTTTTCCTCTCTCTCTCTTTCCTGATTTCATCTCAATTGAGCGAGACAATGAGAAAATATCGAAGCAACAGAAAAAAGGACAATTGGGTTCGGTTGACATGTATGTAGCAAAATCAAATCTCTGCCCTTTTTGAGGATTGAATGACAGAACGCGTTTTGGTTCGCTGACTGTGAAACGGAGAACAGCAGCCACCGGCTAAATCTCGTTTTTGTGTGTTCTCCAAGTACACACGTTCTCTCAATACGAGGGTTGTGTAGTATACTTGGTACATATATCTCTCCATAACTTTAGCGTGGTGTCAAGGGAATCTGCAGCCAAAAACTACCCGGCAGAATTCGCTGTCTTCCATGGGTAAAAGGAAGCAACATGCAATAATGTCACTCATCTAGTATAGGTGATTTATATCGATCCTGCTTCCGAATTTCAGGCTAAACATGCTATGCATTTCTGTCTGCGTTTATAATCAATGTAAAGAAAGGCGTTTTTGAACTTAATCAGCGATTGTTTTGTTTTTCAACATTCTTCAGACAGTCTTAGGGGGTGTTGCAACAAAGTTGCAATTAATCGCAACTCGACTTTCTTGCAACACCCCCTTAGTCGTTTCCAAGCCGGAAAAACCCCCGGTGCGACAACTCTGATGGTAGTGTTTAACCAGATGCCAGATCACGGTTATAATTCAGATAGATAAAGGTTTTGAAGTTTAAGTGTTAATAAAAGATTATTGGTTTTTCACCTTTCTTCGATCACTCCTGTTTCCAAGCTAGAATCCCACTGTGTAACCACTCTTGAAAAAAAAAATTAACCAGTTACCTTCAAGACATAGTAATCCTTAATGGTATAGCACCTGCCATATTTGCTTTCTGTATACAAGGGGATAATACCACTCATTCAGACTGTTTTATTCATACTCCGCATTTTTCTCACAAAAGATGCAATATGTACATATATAGGAGTCCTATATTTTGGAATTGGCCACGTGTTGGACTTTAAAAAATATAAGAAGAAGAAGGAGTCTCGAGTACGCCGTAAGATCCAACAAGAAGGCTCTTATTCACAAAAATTTCAGCCCGCCTCCGGCCTTCGTCAGTGTAGTACTGCAATGACAAAGGCCAGAGGCGGGTTGAAACTTTTGTGAATAAAAACCTTCTTGTTGGAACTACAGATGGCGTATTTGAGACTCCTTCTTCTTATGATATATACATTGTATATAATTATCATCTAGTGGACACTGATTACCTTAAATCGCTAATTTTCCGGAGCTTGACAATCGCAGGCCGGATAACACCGCTCTGTGTCGAATTCCGACCGACGACGCATAATCACGTGAAATACTGTCTAATCACGTGATTATTATATAGGGTCACAGTAAAAGATCGGTCACGCTCTGTTATGTCAGAACAATAGTTATTGTGAGGGGGACTTCATAGTTCGCTTAATATCGATCACCTTCTGAGAATGTGAAAATATATAGGGCCTATATATTTTTTTTCACAATGCTAACCTAGACAATTTGTTTTAATTTATTCAGTTTGTCACGGTTTCAAGCATTCAGTGGACCGTGGACCAATCGAATCAAATAAATAGTCCTATAAAAGGTTTGACCCATTAGACCTACATCAACCGTGGCATCCCAAGACACTGTGTGAGTGATGATTTTTGTCTTCCCGTTCGTACCATGAAGGTAGAATTCACTCTGCTTACAGCTTCATTTGTTTATTTCTCGTCATCGTCATCGAATCTCCCTTTTGTGCCAGCTTATTTAAAACCACTCATCACCGTTAGACCAGTATACTACCACACCAGATACGCAGTCAACAGCCCCCTCTTTGTGCCTACACCACGGACAGAATATATGCGAACATCCTTTTCTTACCAGGGAAGTGCAATATTCAACACCTTACCAGTATTCTTACAAACTTGCCCCTCTTTTGAAAGATTTAGAAAACTATGCCGTCAGTTGAGTTATACGTTATAAACAAATACTTATTATTTTACAATGGTTATTTATTGATTGTTTTAACAATTTTTAAAAACTGTTTGTATTTTTTTAAATGATTTTTCTTTTTGGTTCCACTAACCCCTTTTATGGTATTTTAAACTCAGTTTTTATTTTCGTGTGTCATTACAGTAATTTCTATTACACAGGTTTTTTTTTTTTTTTTCAATTAACACACTTTTTCTATGCCGAATTCAGAATATATTTTATGTCAGTCGCCATGGTCTAGTATCTTTTTAAGCGTGTATTGTTTTGTGTATACTTGTACGTGATTTTTTATGAAGATTATTGTAATCCAGTGTTTTATCATGTATGTACACAGGGATCCCCTGGAAAGCAGCTGAGAAACTGAGGGGACTACCCTGTTTAAATATGACGGAATAATTATACATAAAGCATATAATACAAGTTAACTAAGGATGGGGATGGAAACGGAGGGTCCCACTACGAAGCAAAGCTTGTACGATATGGGACCCTCAGAATATACACATGACAGCAATATAAAACAAAATAAAACGAACCTATGTCAACTGACATGAAATCTAATTAATTGTCCCCCATCCCAATCGACAATTCAGAAATATTGAGAACATGCTTTCGTCCAGCTGTAACAACGATCGATGAGAGTAAAGTTTTAGCAAGTAAGATTCAGATGAAGATAAGCACGTAAAGCTAAAGGATAGGATTTGGAGGTATTCATCGTATAATCAAGACAGGGACTACCGACTCTAGGCCGCGCCAGTGTTTTCATTTATTGACAAACAGTGAGATTTTGTAATTACTAAATTGCTTTTGTGTTGTTTGAAGGTTTATTTCTTTAGTATCATTATAATTATAATTATCGTTATTATTGTTATCATTATTATTATTAACATTATTATTATTATTATCATTATTATTATTATTATTATTATTATTATTATTATTATTATCATTATTATCATCTATTGTTTGCTACTTTCCAGATAGATTTGTCTATTGATTCTTTTCGCAATGTAAGCACTTTTTAAAGAGATCGAGGAAAAAATGGGTGAAATGAGGATTTAATCGTAAGCGCGTTAATTTCCGGAACGCGCGGAGGGGGTAGGGTGATTATTGTTCTTCTCCCCCCCCCCCCCCCCCCCCATCCCTCTTGTCACTGTTGGAAGAGGTCCATTGCTAAATTATAATGTTTCCCAGTAAATACAATCAGCCCATGACAAGGACAACTTTGGAAGTCGCTTTTGATTTTATCCATATTGTCTCGCTTTCCATTGGCGTTATATATATACATATATATATATATATATATATATATATATATATATATATATATATATATATATATTATCATTGTTCATCCGGAAGAGTGAAAATTCCGAAATTGATTTAACAGACAAAGAAACGCCACAAAATCCTGAAGCACCTAGAAAAATAAAAATATCGTTATTATATTCACGATCACTAAGGGAAAAGCCAGAATATCTTCATCAAGTGTGATCAATCGTATAAAACGTTTAGAATGATCAGATACGTATGGTGCACACAGGGAAAGATTGGCACGGGGTAATTCAAACACCCAATCGACCTCTTAAAAAAGTTCATTTGTGTCGAAAAAATATAGCTTACCGAGTTAAGTTTGGACCCTTCAGCTTATCATCACTTTATGCCTTCTGACACTACCAGCACACCTGACAGAAATCTGGCTACAAAGTGCAGATCGAACCCAACTCGGCATGAAAACGAGAAAGCTCTTTGCTGTCAAACCACAACATTATATTTGAGTGATTTCCCCTATCATATCACTCAGCCTCTACTCGATTACCGTGAAGAGAGGAAGTGGGTTTTTTATTTTGCATTGTTGGTGTTTTTGTATTCTCTTCTTTTTTACGAAGGGAAATTAACGAGAGCAGAGAGGAGACGTTCTGTCCAGACAGGAAAAAAAAATGTGTTCTTTCATTTCAGAAACAATTTGATTGAAGCACACGAAGTTAATAGGTAATTTAGTCCCCTATCAAACAGTCCATGAATTGGTTCTGTATATTTTGTGGTAAATGTTGTGATTTTCTTTCATTCGTTTCCCAATCTTCGAATCAGATTGTCAATTCGCTATCCACTTAAGAAATCTCTTTATATAGATAAAATCTTCACGCCGGACACCCGTTTATGATATAAGGATTATCACGAAAAACCTTCTCATCAAATTACCGCTATACCATGGCACAAATCGATTTTAAATCTAATAATCAAAGCATCTCATGATTAATCTTAGGGAAAAGTACAAACGCATTCCTTTTGTTTTTAGTCCGTTTCAATTGTGCGATACTCATATTGGTTTGAGTTCGTGTAATTTCAATGCCTAAAATGTTAAAGTAGACGCGATGCAAGGGCACGAAGGTATGGTAAAAATAAACGTGTCCAATGACTTTTTATAAATCTAATGAGGAAGTACATGAACATAATCCGATAAAATTTAGGAGACCACTCATTTACACTATGCAGCAGCTGTTGCTTGTACCCTCTTTTCTATCATTGAATTATCATTTTACACTGTATTGTTTAAAAATACGCTTAGATCTGTTCTCTTTATATTCATGTCGTTTACGAGATCGTTGTCGAGATAGGTAGATAGACAGACAGACCGACAGACAGACAGACAGACAGACAGATAGATAGATAGATAGATAGACAGACAGATAGATAGATAGACAGATAGATAGATAGATAGATAGATAGATAGATAGATAGATAGATAAATAGATAGATAGATAGATAGATAGATAGACAGACGAACACGAACCAAAATACAATGGACAACATGTATACGATTTGGTAAGTAGAAAACCAAATTTGAGGAACAATAGATGGCGCTAATCCAATTGTACCATGTATCTCAATTCTCTGTTCATATTTTCACAAGTGATTTTTTTTTCTTCAATTCCTTGCCATCGAATTGATCTGTGCTGTTAGTCATTGCTTGTTTAGTGCAGTGGAAGCGTACACCGGTAAATTTATGCGAGTATTAATTTTAAAGGGGTCTTTTGATTTTTACCTTTTGTTTTGTATAGCCGGCTCGAAATGGGCAACAAAGTGACGAAATGGCCCATAAATGAACTTTATTGAGGTTCAGGTGTTGGCACAAGCATACAATTGGCGGAAGTGCGTTTATCCATGTTCGAGACCTCCCCCCCCCCCCCCCCCCCACCCGCCCCGTTTGGAGACCAAAGCAGTAAGTCAGTGATATACTCATCAGCAACTGCAATCTTTGAAGGTATCGGTCAAACAACACCATGTGGTTCATCTAAATCTCCCATAACACTATAGTATTTCCTATACCCCCGAATATTATTGTCGTTTCCATTTCTTTACTTTGGCAAGAGTTTGGTCCAATGTTTTATCTGTGCTATCGTTTTCTCTACTATAAGTATACATGATATCTACCGGGTAATACGCTTAGAAAGTCTGTTTTTAAATAGGTTCATTATATTTCATTTGCATTTTCATTTCACTTCAAATTTGGATAAATTCATTGCCAGTTATATCATATTTTCGTATATATTATTCCATAGAACATTTAAATTGGATATCTTTATCTCATTATATTTTGGTGCATTTCAGGTATTTTGATTGAAAATTTCATAATAATTATATTGACACTAAAATTGAAACACATTTTTCGTATATTACACTGTACACCGTTCAGATGTTAATCAGAATAGAACTTTAAAAATGATGGGCGCGCCCTTTTCTCAACTCTACTTCTAATTGTCATTTGACATAATGGTCTGAATTTTAAGAATACATCACAGGTCCTATGTACAGTGTTTTCCATACATTGAGAAGGCATTATCAATTCTCCATATTCATTAATTTTATCTGGACAAATAAGAGCCGCTGGAGCAAGAGAAGATTAAAAGGAACAGGCATCGAACACTTAGCAAGTATTTCGTAAAGCTACGTGAAAACCTATGCTATCAGGTATCACAGTTATATTTTAACATTTAGATGGACACCATACATTATTGATATTTATTGAAAATTAAACCGTCGAACTAATTCGGGCATGGATTTGATCGATCTGTTATTGTCACGAACGCATTGATTTTTTGACGCTATCATGGTAGCGACATATCGAATTGGGCCGAAAAGAAAAGCATAATCAAGCCCTTTCATTATATCAACTGTGTGAATGAAATATTTACTTGAAATACGTTAATGATTGATTGACACACATTAAATTACAATCTCAGACAAAGATAAGAGTATTATCGTGGGAGAATTCTGCGAGACGCTTTCTCATGAGGAAACTGGTAAACGGAAATACGTTATGGGATTTCTAACAAAACAGCGCTTGGCTATACTTCCCGTCAGTTACATCTGTTTAGAGTCTATTTGCATTCGAACGTTGAGTTGGAATGCCAGATTTTGGCCAGCTGCATGAATGCTAAACTTTCATTCCTGTTGTTGTGTTGAGTGATAAACATAATAATCATCAAAACTGAAAACAAAAATTCCTTGCAAACATTTTTCTGTTAACAGTCTAACACATGTAAAATAGGTTGTAATTGTATACGATAATAGTTACTAATGCAAAGATGTAACTTTTATGCGTTGATCGACAAGGCTACATCTAATCATTCATCTATCAATTCGTTTACGTATTCTCTCATACATCCGTGTTCCCGTTTTATTTTTCCCGAAATCATTCAAATATAGCTGGTCCACTCGTTATTTACATTTAACTCATTCTTTGCTTTTCATTTTGTAAATATTCAACATTTACTTTTTCATTTGTTGCAAATGATGTCTCAATTCCAGTGTGGCACCCGGAATTTAATCTAGTAGACACAATGACAATGCGACTTATAAAGGAAGCAACATTATACTAGCTTCTTTTATCTTTAACATCACCAACAAGAAGACACAAGACAAAAACAAAATAAAAAGAATCTATCTATCTATCTATCTATCTATCTATCTATCTATCTATCTATCTATTTTAATTCTATATATCTATCTATTCATATATATACACGATCGGTTTCTCATTTGTCGAGTTTGTATGCAATGCAATCATTTCGGTGTCTCTAATTTACCCCCTTTTTTTCCCCAAAGGGCAATGCATTAAATATCCTAACTTTCACAAAGAAAGCAAAAGTATGGACACACAATCTGACTATAAATGCTAATGTAATACATGCTTATCGGAACGTAATGACTTTTTTCTTTTTCTTTTTTGATATGCTTATACTGTCGAAAGCTTGTCACGTTGTATTACATATTCTAGGTAGATCTCTTATTTGACTACGAAAATTAATATTCTGCCCACCACTAAGTATTACACATTTCCAAGCATGTATTTTTTGATGCTGTCTTTAGAATCCCTGACTGAAGAAGCTTACGTGATTAAATCAAATTTTATTGACGACTTGATTGAGGAGAATCGCTGCAATGGCGCACCAAGGGAGAAAGTTTCTTTCCTTTTCTTGTCGAAAACTTTTCTTGGCGGAATTTTATTTTTGTCTTCACAATGGGTATATGGAGTTCAATTAAAGCTTCATAAATTTTACCGACTTTGTCGCAAATGTCTGCAACTTCTGAGGAAAATCTTTTCTGGGAGGTAGGATCAA
The DNA here is from genome assembly GCF_040938485.1 of Diadema antillarum. Lineage (NCBI taxonomy): Eukaryota > Metazoa > Echinodermata > Echinoidea > Diadematoida > Diadematidae > Diadema > Diadema antillarum. The sequence goes on along the minus strand of NW_027270891.1, from coordinate 1,600,288 downwards.
TCATTCCGCTTTAGGATGGTGTATTTTCTTATATTTCCTCATTATTGCTGCACCTTGTCTTCCCTCGTAAAGCCGAGTAGAGTCTATGCAAATGAGAGATCAGAGTCACATGTGTCTTGTTAGACAAGATATCTACACGTCCAAACCTCTAAGATCCTTTTCAATAAATTTGTAGATTAGTCGGCTGCTTTCTTTGAACATTGCCGCATCGCGGCTTCGTCAACATTTCGTGGGATTAAGGGCTGGTAGGCGATGAAAAATAATATGTAGCATATGATATATTGTGAGGAATGTGTATATGGCGGCACAAGGAAGTGTGTTGAATATTCCGGGATTGCAATTTCGCTGAAATTAATTATTCAGTGGATAACTTCTGGATTCCTGAACAGAAACCTGGGGGCTTCCTGAGGCCGCAACGGCCGGGATAATGACGGATCAAACCCATTGGGGAAGACTTGCTTGTACATGTAATACTAAAAGAAAAAAAAAAATGATAAAGTTTTGTGAATACCATTATCGTGCACTTTTATCTTAAAGTGTACTGAAGTCAAAGACGGCACAAGACGATAAAAAAGAAATTTCTCAAGATTTCTCTCTTTCTCTCTCTCTCTCTGTCTCTCTCTCTCTATCACACACACACACACACACACCCACCCACAAGCATACATCTAAATCATAATCCTAAAGTTTTATCTCATCCTTTAAACTTTTTTTGTTTGCATATTTCTTTTTTTATTTGTCTCACCCGAGTCATAACGTGGCACTTGCCTGTTTTAAGGGAATGGCATAGTTTTGGTTGAGACCTAATTTCAGGTTTCTAACGTTTTCAGATGAGATAATGAGAAACCTATTACGAAGTGTGAAAGGGCATGTAATTTAAATAGGAATTTAACATTTATTTGAGGAAAATTGGTTTTGAAATGACTGCGATATCTAAACCAGAGCAATCCTAATAAAATGTGGGACCAACCTTTTCTTATGACCGCTTTGTTTTACTATGTTTTTGATGTCTCAGCCATGCCAAACATTTTCTTTAATCAAATACAATGTAAATTTTGAATTCCTCTTAGAATGGTATGCCCTGTACTATTTCATACATAAGTGGTTTCTTGGTATCTCGCAAAAAAAAAGTGAAAAGCCCAATCCTCATCTCCACCAATACTATACCATCCCTTTAATGTATACGTGGCTTTCACCCAGAGTCCCGCCAGGATGGCATGGGTCCTTTATTACCGTCTCTGCGGTCTAAATGAAGAGTTTAAACTCAACGAGTTTGGCGCAATTTTCAAACGTCTTAATGTAAAGTCCATCATCTGATAGAGCAATACTAGACATTTCTAGTGATACTCGCACTTATTGCATAACGAGGAATCTTCTTGAAGTTATAATTAAACATTTTCTCAGAGAGTCAATCCACAGGCGGGAAATGTACATGAATTATTTCATCGTTTGAAATATGCATGCCGGAGTTTCCGAGTGTACTTACACTTACATTAACTTTTCTTTAAGTACACAATGCTGTAACCCATTAGGTGTAAAATATGCTTTTGCATTATCATTCTGGTCGCTCAGTATCAGTTCTAGAAATGAGGTTGTAATTCTGCACACAAGCAGAAATAATGTTAAACTTTAAGGTACATTTTGACCGAACAACAATCAATGAGCGCGGAAAGCTTAACAATTTGCTTAATTCAATTCAATCATCTTATTCAAGAAAATGCACCATAGGATACTGTTGTAGTGATAATTAGATTATTACGCCAACGTATCAACACATTAGCACGTACAAGTCATGACAGTGTGAAAGTTACTAAGAAAGAAATTTTCAAACTCGATGTTACGTCCTGGAATAAAAAGAAAGTAACATCCGAGCTTTTACCGTAATTATAACAGATGATTCTCATCGCGCTTGACGTTGGAAGTGTTCGAGGTACTTGAATTTTTATATTCAGATTAGAATACGCATATAAGGAAAAGTCAGCGAGAATCCTTAATGAAAAGTATGTGCATTACGAACACATAAACATAATCATGACATCATTTCCGTAAGATAACCCGTCGTTGTTCACGCGAAGTAACCAACATATAAGTTCTCGAACAGATGAAAGCTTTAACCTTTTAGCTCTACATGCATGACATGTATATCATCAGGTTTGAGTGACGTCATATTGGTGTACCACGACCATGTTGACTAAAGCTGAGAAGAGAAACGAAGAAGTTTATCGCAAAATGAGTTACGCGCCATTTTTATACCTTATAAGATTAACCCATCATCATACCTAGAGCAAAATATTATTCATTTCCAGTGATACCTCACTTGTAACAGAACAGGGAATATCGCTGAAGCTATGATTAAAAATATGACGTATATGTTTATGATTTCTTTTTTGTTTGATTTTTTAACAGCTTTAATTGCAAATATCTCAACTAAAGAGGAATGGGATATACTTGTATAGCTATAAAACTCTTCAAATAAGTCCTTTGAAAAAGGAAGAATTGGTAAAACATCTTTACGAGCGATTCAGGCATATAAGACCCTGCTTATCGCGTAGGTGAAATCATGTGACAATGAAAAATCCCCTAAACAGTTAATCGGTAAACCACAACCTGGGGGGGGGGGGGGGGGACAGAGTACCAAGAAATAAGGACGTATTAGAGGCATCGTATAAATCAAGGTGTATTCCATTTGTAGAATTCTGGTTACGACACATTTTTTTTTTTAATGCGTTGTCATAATCGTATGGTATAACCTTAGTAAGCCTATATCCTTACAAAAGTATTCTTTATTATTATTTTTAGTTCCTTGAAATACGAACTAAAAAAAAAAAATAAACGTGAAACGATAACAACCGCTGCAGGTAGACGTTTTCCATAAGTTTGAAGATGGTGCACGAAATACGGGATTGGGGATTGAGGAGCGGAAGGCGGTGGAGGTGTTATCTCTTAGGGCTTTTTTCTTTTATCTCGTGGCCAGCCTCTGATAACTTGAGGTTTACCTTCATCAGAATTGAATTAACAGAGTCAGCAATTATTTTCCGTCATTTTTTCAATCCGCGCAACCACTGAACTCACAAGAACTGAGAGAAACTCCTGCCTATTATCGAACTCATGAATGTCAAGAAATAATTTCAGATGTACTAACTACCATATCTGACTCATGTCTGCTCACCCAATGTACCAACTCAATCTCTTTCTCCCATCCCTGACGTAAATTTCATTTACCATTTTTGTCTTTGTAGATTTTGCATGCGCGTTGAAATGCCAACAACAATGTATAGTGCGTAGTCACTCTGGGTCCACTCCCTGAGATTTAGGCTTGCCTTCATGGCTACTTACCATAATCTATATCCGCCCTTCTAAACTTTTTTCTTATCCAGAGGCCCTACTTTCGGTTCTTATACTTTATAATTATTATTCTTATCATTATCAGTTGGTTATTTTAGGCCCAGTTACATGTGGAGTTTAAATCCCTTTTTTCTTTTAATTTCATTTTGGGAAGATATATCGCACACCATCACCTGCGAGAGCTTTGCGGTCCACTGGTTGAGAAGCACTGATCTATGTGAATGCCTACTTTCTTTCTTTTTTTTGGTAAATATTTCATTTCGTTGTTTAAATGTTGCAAAAAACATGAAAATATGCTTTGAGGGATTTTTAGCTATCACAAACGAAATAAACTAAAATAATGCATAAGTCATTTAAGTGCTAGCGTATGACGGCTATGAACGCATACAAACACTTCAAGAGGTTAAAAGAGAGTATTTACAGACACAGTGACAAACATGAACAATATCATACACATTAGAAAGTCTCGGATGTGTGAGCTTTGTAACAATTGTACCTTTAAAGAGCAGTTATTGTGTTGACTCACACCGTGCAGCGAATGTGTATGAATGAATATTAAACAACGACCTATTCAAAAAAAAATGGACCGACTATAATCAGGCCATAATCTTTCGTGCACTTTTATCCGTTTAGGTCAATAGGACATGAAGACAAAGGGAAGTGACGTGTTGTGAAATATCACACCTTTAGATAACTTTTCGTGCCAAAGAGAAGATTTTACCTTATATGACTCGCCTAGCCAAAGGAAGAAGACCACATCATAGCTACACACTGACTGCATTGCAAGGGATTGTGGAAACAAAATAACAGATAAGCGATCGCTGATGTTTGACAGATAAACGTAATATGGCATTGCGTAAGCCATCTCGGATGCGTAGTAGTAGTTAGTAGTAGTAGTAGTAGTAGTAAAAGTAGTAGCAGTAGTAGTAATAGTAATGGTAATAATGATAGTAATAGTAATAGCCGGGTAGTGATAGTAATAGTAATATTAATACTATAGTAGTTGTAGATGTACGTAACTTTGAATTTTCTTCTGATAGTTTGCAGTTGGACAAAGCGAGTCATGAATGAAACCCACATCAACACACATACGCCAAAAATCTCAAATGAGCTGTCATAGCATTTGACATCGGATAATCGGCCTCGTCATGCCTTGGTTAATGGATTACATGTACTGCATCATTCGATATTCCGAAGGTTTGTTGATCTGAAAATGAAATATGGTTCGTTATTCCGAAACACATACATTCCCTATATGTTCTAGAGTCCGGAAGTGAAATAGGGTTCATGAAATTAGAACATTTATTGCATTATTCCGAAGGTTTGGTATTCTGAAGGGTCGCTATTTGGAAAAATTCCAAATGTTATCCAGTTGGAAAAAGAAATTCGGATTAACGAACTTTACGAATAACGAACTTTCGGAACACCTTATTTCACTTTCGGATTAACGAACCTTTAGAATAACGAATCATCGGAAAAACCAGAAAAGTGCAAGTCCACACTGCATACAAACTGATTTGAAAAGATACAGCGGAAGAAAACAAGCAGAATAGTAAAAGTTGAAAAAAAAAGAGTTATACATGTTTTTACAGAATCTATCAAAACATGAAGACATTGCTATCTTTCCCTTGTGTGCATAATTCAAATGCATGTCAATTTTCAAACAGATTTGATATTCTGTCTATCCAAAAAGTGAGTATAAATTTTTGATCGAATTGAATCAAATGGTAATACAAAAGGGTTGCACCACATAGTTATGCAAATAAAGTTAGGTAAAATGTCATCACCTATATAACACTTTCCCATTGATTTGAACACAGATTCAAAAAAAAAATGGGGTATGACGTCTTGGGTCGATGATTTAACAATTACAACCCGTTTCAACTAATATTCAGTGTTTTATGTTGATTAAAGACTGCAATGATTCCATAGGAATTATACAATTTTTCTTCCACTAATTTAAAAAAAAAAGATAGTGAGTAATTTTCAATAGGTTAATATGCTCGTTGTGAGAGATTAAACCATCCACAGTTTGAAAATGGATATGATTAATACTACTCTGTCTTGACATTCATGCGACATTTTCAAACCTGCACAACTAAGTTATAAACACTTTCAGATACTGTATACCATTATGCTTTGCTTTTGATTAATTTGAATGATATAAATAGTGTATTTTCGTATTTATTGTCTTTTAATAATTTGTTCTGTAATGTACTAAAGTTTTACAGGCATTGTTATGAATTTTCATTCGTTGTTTACTGCTGGTGCCTTCTTACGCATCATTGGTTTTGTAGTTGTTCTCCCTTTAATCTGTTTATCGGGTAAATAGTGTAATATTTCTCATCTTTGGTGTATAATTAGATCTTTTGCAATGACCTATATTTTTGATAAACTTATGTGTAAACGTGATTCATGCTTTTAAGTAAATATGTTTATAAAAGTCATTGTATCCTCTAATACCCTATCATTTTCAATGACTAGAAAGGAATATTACAGTATCATAACATTTTTATGATTTGCCTCTGATTATGAATATACCTATACCATCCTCTTTGGCTAATTTGCTGTACCTATATACTAGCAGAGGTGAACATTTTCAGCTCGAAATTTTGTCATTTTTTTTTTCAATAATGCTTAAACCCAATGTTGACTGTGATAGTCCTGACAAGATAGGTTTTATTTGGAAAGGGAAAGACAAAATAATGCATTTTTAAATCTCCTCATATGAAAACCCCCGAAAAATAACAACACACAAACAAGGCAAAAATCACAACCCGCAGTCAGCTGTACGTTATCCATCGAAAAATTCATTAACGAAATCTAGGGTTGAAAAAGTGTAAAACCTTTTCTTATATTCCCAGCAGATTTTAGCTGAATATTGAACAATCATGTCAAAATCACAACAAGCCTATATATAGCAATCACAATCATGAAAGCATACACAAACGCGGAAAATACTGCTTCTGAAACACAGTCTTCTTTAGACAAAACACGCTTTCTCTCACACACGCACACACACACACACACACACACACACATTCTACATATTTATGACAAAGTGCGTGTCACTGCCAAATGAAATGTGAATTAATCACGTGCTTGTCGCTAATAACCGATCATAAACCCACAACGCGTGCACAATATGATTAATTAACCTCTTTCATTGTTTATTCCACAACGACTTCAGCAGGTGCGTCAATTTGTGAGAAGGAAAAATTTATCGAGTGGGAGCCCACCTATAATGAGGTCATGCTAGGTAGGCAAACACAACACCAGAATCAGTAGAATCAGGTGCAAGGTACTTTCGCTTCGTCAGCTTCTTCCAACGCTCGATTTCATTTTCCCTGCTGTGACTGTCACACACACACACACACACACACACACACACACACACACACACACACAAATATATATATATATATATATATATATATATATATATATATATATATATATATATAAAGACGATGAAGACAAACAAGTTGACATAATGCATTAGATTCCAACTTCATTTATTTGTAAACCAAATTTTCGACCCTTGCACGGATCTTCCTCAGGGTAACACACACACACACACACACACACACACACACACACACACACATATATATATATATATATGTGTGTGTGTGTGTGCGTGTATGTGTATACAGATACGTGTTTATATATTATACGATATATATATACAGTATATACATATATGTGTGTGTGTGTGTAAATATACATGTATCTAGATAGTTATATACATACATTGTAAATATATGTGTATAATGTTTATTACTCTCTGTTTTTCAAGACTCAAGATGGATGATTTTTTTTTATGACAATCATGTTTTAATACATACATAATGTGCTAATTATTACCTAAAACAGAGAGAAATGGAATTGAATTAAACCATCAGAAATAAAGAGTTTTGGGGAAATCGGTTGTGAGGATTCGGAGTCATCAAGCGTGAAATAAAAGGTGCATTCGATTACGCTAGTCTAGCCCTCCGGAAACAAGAACCCTCACAGTTTTGCAATTGCAGAAATTCCTACCCTTTCTTGTCTAACGTACCAGAAAGTAATCAATAAGATATCAAACTTTTCAACTTCATAACAATAACAATTTTCATCTTCTTCACTCAGGTATCTATACCATACTTTCTACTACATGAATTAGTATAATCCTATAATGTATGTAATATGTTCATTCCTATGGAGGTTGTGTGACACGATGCATACAGGGGAATGCCCTGTTTTAAGGCCCAATATCGGAAAGACGCAACGATATAAACGTTGTACGTTGACTTCGCAGTGCGATGACAATATCAACTCGGGTTATCAGTTACAAACCCATAAAAGGAGATAGGCTGGGTGAAATGACGCACTGGTTTGGAGAGTATCACATATATATCGCTGCATCATCTCTTCTCAGCGCATGGTCCAACTGAAATGTACGAGGGGCGCGCAGTTATCTACACGGAGCTCATGTATTCCGCGAAATACGTCGACGACTCCATCCACTGACATTTCTATTCTGCCTCCGGCGAGATAATGCATTTTAATCTTCGCTACCCGACTAAGTATTACCAACTGATATTGCTTCGCGGACGAGGAGAAGGGGGAAAAAAAGCTCCGCATGGGCGCAAAAGAATCTTTCCAAAATGTCATTTTAAAGCAGCGTATTTGGAAACAAGCACTGGACAGAGTCTGTGATTGATCGGCTGGTATTGCTGTGCTGGCGAATGTCGCGGTTTTTTTTTTTTCTGTTCACTTATTTCTCCATTCGCCTTGTCTTTTTTTTTTTTTGCAATATTGCCATGAAAATTTCCAAATGCAAACATGGCTTGTGATAGTGCCCAAGGAGTGAAGGTTTTCATTGACACAGTTTGAAATGGCGTCAGTCTATGTCTGTTTCATCAATAACGTACAAAGATTTCACATGGACACTTTTGGAAAATTACCAAAAAAGTGACATAGTATTTGATTATAAATTATAGTTATATACATGTAGTTATAAAGCTATAAACTTTTGTTTGTGTGTATGCGTGGTAAGTGTGGTGCGAGGGTGTGCGTGTGTAGACATGGTATTGCATGATACATGTTACATATTGTACATTAAGTACTCGAATATGGTTATATTGTGTTTTAGCATGAAAATTGACAGAAAAAGGAAAAAAAGACGTAGAGAACTTGCATGCATTTTGATCAGGTAGATGAAACCGGCCCCCTTCGAGTGATGTGCATGAATACACACAGACGCACTGACGACTCGCGCACACACAAACACACATACACACACACACATAATACGCACATGCCTGCTCTTGCAAATTCTCACACAATAATGTTGACATTAAGCGACATATTATGCAGTGTAATGTCTAGCTTCGTTTCTAACCAACATCAAACGCAGCTAAGTACATGCAGGAAATGAAAACAAAGACAGTGACTGTAGGTAGGATCGCTGGATACTCACATCACTTGGCCCCAGCTCCTCCGTCATCTTTGGTGGTGGGGCCGTGTGCCTGATTCACGAAATCTTACGAAGATACGAAGATCGCGTTATCACCACCTGTCAGTTGAAGAAAGCTACAAGGGTTTGTTCGTTTTCTTCCTGACAAAATAGCCCGGTCTTGTGGTACCATCACATCCTAGACAATGCTGCTGGTGTGTCAGTCCAGACAAGTGGTTTCTTTCCGCTTCCTGCTATAGCTCTCTCGGCTTGCCCCCTGACCTACTTTGATATGCCAGCTCTTCTAGCCTTCCAGATATGGCAGGAAATGGGATTATGGTGATGTATTTTGATAGAAATCAGTTAGAGGATGGTGAAAGAATAGAGATTCGTGAGTAGACGTGTGCAGTCTCAGTTTATGACGCCTGACAGCCTGGTAGTAGGTAGAACACAGTGTCCCGGTCGGTCGTCGGGAACCTATTGACGATAGTGGAGCGCGGCTATGATATAGCTCCTTCAATATTGCCCGAGGTAGAGAGATTGCGCTCAGTCTTCTTTATGGGCAGACTTGAACTTCCGCGAGGGGATGGATAATCAAGAGAGCGAGTGAAATAGAAACGGAGCGAGTGAGTGAAAGAGGGGGAGAGGGAGGGGGAGAGAGGACGGTAGAAAATCTCCCAGCCTTTCTCATTCCAATCCAATTTCTAGCTCGTTGTTGTATTGCGTGCACCCCCCTGATTGGCACTCCGCAGCGACTCTCCGCCAAGCGTAGATTGAATGCGAATGCGACGACAGATAGACTCTGAGCCACGACTGCGTGCTCCACGCCAGCTCGACGTACTGTATAGGAGTCATGGAGCTTTGCTGGGGAGTGATTTTTGCAGAGCGTCGATAGCTTTGTGCCGGGATATGAAGGGATGTGGTGTGCAGGTATTATTTTGAGAGTCCTCGACTAGAAACTGGACATCATACATGCACGCGAATCCATTCTTGGCAGTATGACCAGGGATACACGTGAGAGACTACATACAATGTCAGAAGGGGACAAAAAAGTCTATTGGGTTTTAAATCGCAGGAACACGAGCACAAGGACATACTTTCTGAAAGATCTTTGTACAGCTCGAAACACACACACAGACACACACACAGACACACGCACACACACACACACGCACACACGCACACGTACACACATGAACACCATTCCAAAAGCCGCAAAGAGAATGCTTGCACTTGAATATATCCTCGTTTTCCACTTCGATTCACCGTGTTTCTTAAAAATATGAAAGATTCAAAATGTATTCCAGGTACAGGAATTGAAGTGGTAACCCAGCCCCCCCCCCCAAAAAAAAAAAAAAATACAAAAGAGAAAAGGTAAAGATATTTCCCTAAGAGAAAAAAAAAGAAGACAAATGAAACTAAAACTACCGACCAAAATCACTGGACTATGATTGGGCATGCTTGCCCTGGCGTGGATAAACTGTTTTGACCCAGTACGAGGATATTTACAGAATGTATTTAGCCAGTTTGCAGGTGTGTGTTTGTGTGTATGAGTGCGTGCTTGTAGAATCGTGACCTCCATTTTTTTTTTCACTTCTTACTCTTGGCTTGTGCTGAGCTAAGCTGTGTTCTGCGACCTAGATTTGTCAAGTCGTTTTTCAGCACACATTAATTGGCAGAACAATGCGGATAATGTGTATGTGTGTGTATGTGTGTGTGTGTGTGTGTGTGTGTGTGTGTGTGTGGATTAAGACTGCTAGAACTAGAGAAAAACAGTGATTAAAGAGATAGATAGGGAGAGAGAAAGAAAGGGAGAGAGAGATATACTGAGAGAAAGGAGATATATCATATATATTATGATATAGAAATAGAGAGAAAAAGTGAGATATGTATTATATACATATATATATATATTATATATATATATATATATATATATATATATATATATATATATAGAGAGAGAGAGAGAGAGAGAGAGAGAGAGAGAGAGAGAAATAAGATAGAGATGGATAGAATGGAAGAGAGGGAAGGAGAGATATAGCAAAGATACAGCCGAGGGGAGAGAGAAAGGAGAGCAGGGAAGAGAAGAGAATTTCGGCAGAGGGGAATCCTGGGATGAAAATGAAGTGTTGGCGAATCTGCGCTGGCGGAGGATGCGAGATGAAGAGTTGCGGTAATAATGGTAACGTGTGCGAGGAGCTTGGCTTCGTCAGCATACAGCTCGGCACTGCCAGTCAGCGGTGAGTCCATAATGCATATACCACACCGGCTTGCTCCCCGTGCACCGTATGATATTATCATGAAGGGATCAGCAAATAGGACAACTACGATGAACTGCAGACGACCCCTGGCGTTCTCCCTCTCCGTCTCCATACCTCCCCCTCTCTCTTCTTCTCCTCTCTCTCTCCATCTCTCCCTCTTCTTCTCTCTTTCTCTCCCTGACCCGCCCCTCTTCCTCTGCTCCACTCTCTCTGTTTCTATCCTTTCTCCTTCCCTCTTTCTCTCTCATGTTCTGTTCCACCTAGTGCATTTTCTCCGTTTTTCTTTGCATCTCTACGTCTAAATGTCTTTCTATTTTACGGAGACGCTGCCACGCAGTCCCTGTGCGTAGCGTGGAACTGATTATTTCTTGAGGAAATACGTGCCGACACGATGGTGCCCGCGCATATGTTTTTGCGTGCACACGGTTCTGTGCATGCGTGTTGTGTTGTGTGTGTGTGTGTGTGTGTGTGTGTGTGGTGTGTGTGTGTGTGTGTGTGTGTGTGTGTGTGTGAGTGTGTGTGTGTGTGTATGTGTATGTGCGCGCGCCTATGCTGTGAATCTGCAAAGGCCATATGACTGTGTGCCTGCATCAAGTACTGTACAGTACAGTTTGTTCCTCATCCATTCGGAATACGGATTCCAACGCCTTTTAATGAAGGCAAACACTCCCAATTATAGTTTCAAGTTTCAAGATGAGTTCACATCTTCTCAATAATATACAGCCAAAAAAGAATCATATTTCACGGTAGAATTATAACTAAGATATAATTCGAAATATTGTTAAGTAACATAGATGGTAATACAAATTGTAATATCGGATGTCATCATAATCGTCTGTCACATTAAAGTGCAACAGATATAGTATGTGTGTGTGCGTGTGTGGGGGGGGGGGGATAGGAGCATAAGCCATTGACCCATCAAGGCTAATCCCCCTTTTTTACTACTATTGTTACGATCGCTACAAACATAATATACTATCAAAATAATTTTTAAGAGTTACAAAAAATATAACAGCCAATTCATCAAACATACACAAAACCAAACGTACACAAACTTATCTGGCAAGCTGTTTCAAAATTCAAAATTTGACAGCATGATTTAATCATGGCACCTTTGTAAGAAATTACCGTTCTTGAGGAATTGTGTCTATAAAAAAGGTATATATCATATTATCATGAGTGCTTCTAGTTTTATACGTGCTCACATCAGAATTATGAATGAAATAATAACTGAAGATATCTTGTACTAAATCATTTGTAGAAGAATACATGAATGAAACAATTTTGTTTGTATGACTATACACATGTAATGAATTCAATATTGAAAATAATTCTTTAGTATATGCCGGAATATGTGACTTGGTTATTTTACGTATTGAAAGTTTTGGAAATTGAAAACTTTTCTGCAGTAAAGAAATCACCCCATACAATGTTGCAATATGATAAATGTGATAAAATCATACTATTATAGAGGTCTACTAAAATGCTCAATGGTAGTAGGGCCTATATATTTCAGACTGTTCAATACTCCAATCACTCTTGATTTTGTTAAAGAAATATGATTGATAATAACTTTAGTATTCATCAATAATTACACCGATATCTTTAAGACTTTAACTCTTTCAATTTTCCCATTATTAATTGTAATAGTTGTTAAATTTGCAGCAATATTAAAGGGGATGGCTAGTAACTGATCAGTGGGAATCAGTGGGAATGCTGGGGATGATTGTTTCAATCCTTGTGGGATTCATTTAAGAGTACATTATATATCTATTGTTGTGTGAAAATTATTTGCTTCAGAATGGTCTCATATTCAAGTACTGTGCACTTTAATGTTTCCAGGTTAGCATGCCTGTACAGTGACGGAGCGATCGTTAACGGCCCGTTAACGATACTCTTAAATGAATCCCACAAGGATTGGAACAATCACCCTCCAGCATTCCCACTGATTCCCACTGATCAGTTACTAGCCATCCCCTTTAAAAAAGAATAATGTAGTTCGTCTTTGTTTAATTAAAACGTAGCTAATTTGCTAAACACCAACATTGTACTTTTCCCATTTCAATTTTGACAGTTATTGGCTTAATCATTGCACTATCATATCAAAATCAACATCATTTCAAAATCATATTACAATTGCAACCACATAGCATATATACGTTCTAACTGATATCTGACTCTTCTGTCGCCATGTTTTTCTTAGGCCTCGTAAAGTAGTTGTAATGTGTGACACTATAATAAGTTGACTCAGATAAATATAACTGAAAGCAACAACGACAACAGCTCAACATAATGGTACGAGATTTCTGGACTTATTCAAAGTCCCATAATACACTAAACAGTTACAGTGTCGGTAACCTTGTGCGAAAACACATTATTGTTTTACTGTTTTGCCCCACTTACAGGAAGAAGATTTAAAACTGAGTTGTGGATACGCCAGTAGGTGACATGCTGGGTGATATTTGCTATATTGCATAATTCTGCTGTTTCTATACCTATGAAACCTAAAGATACCGCAACCTCAATATTCATTCTCCATTACAATAAAAAGATTCTTACTTTCCGTTGATTAGATTTAACTCTCTTTATTCAATATAACTGCGATATGGATTGATGGAGTGATGTTACCCTTTAACATAGTCTACGTCTGTGCATTATTAGTTAACACCATACTTCACATAGTACATGTATTACCTTCTCATCAGTATTTCTATATGTCTACTATTGTTTCCCTTTTTCATCTTCTACGGATACTATTCTCTCTTTTATATATTAATCTCCTTTATATTTCTATCCCTCTGTGTTCTCTTTTATTCTGCTGTGTTACTTCTTTTCACACTTTCTTAGAGGCATAATTTACCATTTGCAGATGAAACAAAAACCAAGCATTAGTGCTTCAAAATCGTTCTAAAATGAGAGTTAGGGATAGAAACAACAACCACTGTAAAAATTTGAATTGGTGAAATCAATGGCAGGTATTGATAAATATACAAAATATGAAAAATTGTTATAATAAACATGTTTCCAGACTAAACTGTCTTCAGTTAGGGTTTATTGAGAAAAATACAGATATCTCCTTAATATATTTTAGGCTTGTTCGTGAAAATCTTATAATTATGATAGGATGTTTTGTGGTATATGCAACTTTTGCTATAGGCTGTAGCTTGTCACATATTTTCATACTTTACTGTTGCCTCTCTGTTGGACTGCAATATCTCTCTTTGAGGAATATCTCATTTCAATATTGCCATGTCTATTCACGATCCAGTTGGAACCAGTGCACTTCATTCATTGTCTTGTTTACATCTATGCAGAGGTTTCACATTATTAGCAGTTATAAAATATGCAAATCACTATTAAATCACTATTCCCAAAGGTAAACAGGACCTTCAATAGTCGTACATCTTGTATCATGCCTTCTCTTTGTGTTTATATGTCTTCGTCTCTCTGTTTGTATCTTTTCTCTCAAGAATCCGTCTCCCTCTCCCTCTCTGTCCATTCACACATTTCTTACGCTATTTCCTCCCACTCCCTGTCTATTACTCTCTCTCTCTCTCTCTCTCTCTCTCTCTCTCTCTCTCTCCTTGGCTCCATCTCTCTTTATCTAACCATGTTGTTACCGTCCCTCCGCTTAGCTGACCTTGGACCTATCTAGTCTCTCATCAGTACTTGCTATTCCCGCTGCTCGTATTGATCTCAATATTAAACACCTCTCCGTCAACTGGGCCATCAAGGGTGAAATTGTCCATCTTTCTCTCTTTTTTCTTTCTCCCCTCAGGTCGTGGTGGAAACCTACATTCATTGATCAGAAGCTCCAATTCTAAATCCACCACGTGACCTTTGATGGTGTGGCATTTTGTGGTCAATACAACCCATAGGCTTGACTTTGACCAGAAAAAAGTAAAATCGAACAAATAGATCGACAGATGCTTCTGTTATTCTTGCTGTCCCGCAACATGTTTACGCAAATGTCCTTCACTGTACTAAATGTCTTTGAGATGATGGAACTTGACCCCCCCCCCCAAAAAAAAAGAGGTTTTGGTATTTTTTTGTTAAGCATCGCACGCAACAATGACGTCAGAAAATCAGTAGGCAGTGATATCATTGCATCACATTTCTCCAGGCGTTCGTTAGCTTTACGTTTTGTGGGAATTGTTAACCATCACTTCGCCATATTCATTTCCTGTCCATAGGTATGTCTGTGAAACGTGTGCGCAGGTGACTTGTTGGTACAGAATTCTATACAAGGGGTTAAACAACTGCAAGGCAGGCTTTCTTGACAGTAATCATAACTCTTCTCCTACCGGTATACCTGCAAGGTAAACGTGATTTGCTGACTTCAATTTCATCATCATAATCATCAATATCATTTTCAATGTCATTTAGAAAGCAGTCAATATTTCGACATTTCAACGTTTTATTTCATGCTTAGTTTTTCTCCAGGCGGCGTGCTCCATGTGAATCAATATTTGCATGAAAAGTTATCCGGACTGGATTGATTCCACTGTTTTGTATATGATATATATATATATATATATATATATATATATATATATATATAATGTACAGTATCAGAAAAAACCAAGGCGGAGTAATATCGTTGGTCCGTCCTAATGTCGTTGTACAATATCAACGATCATCTTTGACTAAGTTTACCGCATTTACCAAAGAACTTGCTTTTTCAATCATACCCATATATCGAAAAACAAAAATGCAACGTGTCTAGGTAGGTCCTTATTCTGACTACATATATGTATATGTATATGTATATATATATATATATATATATATATATATATATATATATATATCTACACACGTTTACACGTGCGTGTATGTACAGACACATACACAAGTTTACTGCATTGTTATTCCTTTCCTGTGCAACTTGTGCGCAAAATATAATTGTGAGTATGTCGTTGTCTTTATGTTTCCTATCGCTCCGCAATCATTATGCATGTATATTCATAGCATCAAAACCATTTTCGTAAAACACACTTTTTTGTTTTTCAGTATGTTCACACACACACACATACACACACACATAAATATGTAAAGCTTGCTTGCGCACATTACTCTTTGTAATTTATATAAAGTATACATTATGTTAACAATCATGATAAACGTTACATTTTCTTAAAGTGTAATAGTGTTCACTATGTTTATAAAATGGGTTCAAGAATGTAGCCAATTGGAAGCGCTGAAATGAGTCACGTGTGCATGCATTAATTTTTACTATCATGCACGGCCTTGCAAAAAAGCGTAAAGTCACTGACGTCACAATGTTTACACTAGCAGTGCACACTTAATCAGTTGTTACAAGTGCGTCGCGCGCTACCATACGCGCTGTCAATCCTGTAAACAACTTCTCGTTCGGGCTGCCAGCCGACCTTTCTTGTGCACAACAATCATGTGGCGTACGTGTACGCTTATACGTACAGTACTTACATGTGCGGGATTTCCGAGTGCGACGTGCGTAAATGTTTGGGACGAACATCCTCGGACGTCTTGACCCACAAAGGTACGTGAAAAACGCTGACAAATGCTGTTAGTTTTCGAATTTTCGACCCATTTTATAAAACAAATGATGCACAGGATTATTTCGTGGCGTTAGTGGAGGCGTAGCTCGCTCTCGGGTATTTACAATGTAGTGCAACATGCACTCGGCTTCGCCTCGTGCATGTTTCACAATTGTAAATACCCTCGAGTGCACTATACGCCTACACTAACGCACTCTATCCTGTGCATCATTTGTATAATATTGTTCTCTCTCTTTCTCCACCTTCGTCTTATATTTTCCTTAGTATCTCTCCCTCCTCCCCTGCAGTCGCCCCTCGAGTCTCCACCAGTCTTCCACTACTATCTCAATGATGCAGGTTCGTGGCCTTCACTTTGTTTTCCTTTGTTCCGTGTTTTTTTTTTCTTTCACTATTAACGCTGCTGTCACTCGCTCGCTCACCGCAGACAACTCGAGCTTGCTCTAAATGTTTGCCCATGTTTGATCTGCGATTCAAGGAATCAACCTTGACCGTGGATTACATCCGCCCTTTTCGTTCTCCCCCGAATTCGCTCCTTTTCTCACCTCGCCCATCCCCCGCATTATGAATACTCTCCAGAAGGGGGGAGAGCCGTAAGTCGAAATCACCTCTAGTGAACTAATTCTCAAATAAGACAGGTGAGAGAGGTTGAATAATGATGTTGTGAAGAATGCCAGAGAATAACCCTGGGAGCATTTCGCCTGAACTGGATTGCGACAAACATGTCAGGTTTGTAATGCCTTTCTCTCCCTCACTAACTCGATGAAGATCGACACACTCTTACTCTGACTTCGACTTGCTGAATTCAGCGCGAAGAAGGGAAAGCTAACGAATTAATTTCAGCGTGTGCGGTGGAGCATGTTTATCTTCAGTTGGCCACGCTCGGGGGAAAGAGGGGAGTGTGCCAACCGTGCATATCTGTGTTCCTGCTTCGTGACATCACTACGGAATTTTAAAAAAGGGTCTCTACATGCAACGTATCGCTTTTCTTGTATAAATGGGGAATTGTGACGAATAAAAAGTGATACTTTCTTGCGAGCCACGTTTTGCCTTTGTCGTTTTCGATTCAAAACACCCTTATACCCTCTTAGTGCTGTTTTTTCCTATTCTTCTTCCTTCACCTATGGAGGGTTATCGTTTTCTTTCCATTTATAATTCTGCTAATTCTTTTTTATCATACCGCATCTGCTTTATCTTTCATCTGTTGTGAATTTATCTAAAATTGTCACTGCTTAAAGGGTATGTACAGTTCTGGTTGAGGTGAGGATTTGGCTTTCAACGTTTTGCAAGATATTCAGAAACCACTCTATGAGTTGTCAGAGTGCATGCGATTCTAAGGTGTATCAAAAGTTTATTTGGTGAAAATCGGTTTTGAAATGGTTGAGATATCCTAAAACAAAGTGAAACAAAGACATCCTAATAAAAGGCGTGGCCTGTCGCCTTCTATTATTATCACTTATTTTTGGGATATCTCAGCCACTTGAAAACCAAGTTTCGTCAAATAAACGTTGAATCCTTCTTAAGATTACATGCTCTTTCATATTTCATGAAGAGGGTTCTCATAATCTCACTTAGAAATGTTCAAAACATGAATCCCCACCTCAACCAGTACTGTACAGTCCCTTTTATGGTTTGCAGTGTGCAACATTCTGTTTGTATATGTAAACCGGCCCATGCACGTTACCATTTCATGCTACCCTATATTTTGTGAACAATCTATATATAACATTTACATGTGATTATGTTATCGTTTGTAAAAAATAATTGCATTTCTTCATTATATCACCAACTCTGTAAAACAAATTGTATAAAATTTTGATATGTAATAATCATGCGACTGTTAACTACTTCGTTTTGGACTTGGTGCAGCCATTGTAGTTGTTTTGAAACCACTAATAGATTGTAATATATAAAACAATAAAGTATCTTCCTCCCTGTTTTTAAGTTCATTCTTATCACCATAAGGATTTTCCTCTTCTTCTCTTTCAGTGTATTCCATTTTCTCCGTTCTTAGAGCTAACCCGCGTTGGGCTGACACCTCTCTTGCAACCGTAGTATTCATGGTTATTGTTGTTGTTACTGTTATTATCATTGTTATTATATTTGTTATTATTATTATCATCATAATTATTATATAATATTATCATTATATTTCAGCTTTCCATTCTATCCACTCTACCCCCTCTCCAATCTCCCTCTCTCAATTTCTCTCCTCTTATATACACATTTATATGTACTGTATATATATATATATATATATATACACGTATTAATATGTTATATAATCATGTAAACATACATACATGTTCAATATATCATATACGTATACATTTATATTTATTTGTATTATCATGATTATACATTGATTGAAAAAAATACAAGTGATTGTTCTAGCTGAAATTATTGCTCTTTTCCATCAATTTGATTTACGTTTTTATTACCATGTCAAAGTATTCATCTTTTATATTTTTTCCTTTATATTGTACATTGCATGACAACTTTTGATATGCATTGCTCAAAGATTGTTAACAAGATATGACTTATTAATGTATACCGTATTTGCAATAAGTTTCCGTTCAATGGAAAATAAGTATTCCATTTAACTGAAATAA
Source organism: Diadema antillarum (assembly GCF_040938485.1). Lineage (NCBI taxonomy): Eukaryota > Metazoa > Echinodermata > Echinoidea > Diadematoida > Diadematidae > Diadema > Diadema antillarum. The sequence goes on along the minus strand of NW_027270891.1, from coordinate 1,581,090 downwards.
ATTCAAATGAAAATGCAATAACGATCGTTTTTAATAGCAAATTATCATTTCCAACAATCCAGCCTTGTGTGTGCTTTTTTATAATGCCTCCATTTAAGATGTAATGGTCTAAACGTGTTTTATGAAGCCTTACTGTGACATGGAATTGAATGGAAATAACTCATCGTATTTCCCGACACCTGACCCATCACCCTCAACACAACCTCATACATGATGGGTCAGTGCGTGATGACATTCCTACCGTATGTAAAAAAAAAAATCCCAACCCCCCCCCCAAAAAAAAAAAAACAACCCCCCCCCAAAAAAAAAAACAAAAAAAAAACAAAAAAAAAAACAAAAAAAAACTGAAAGGAGAAGAGATTGCACGAAGGGACAAGGGTAAACAAATTGTAGACACAGCAGAGTAATTGTATCCATAGCGAATTCATATATGACGGGCTGCCCTTTTTTATTAACTCTATTCTATAGTCTTTGCGAAATTCCTTTTTTTTTTTAAAGATGAAATCATGCTGTAATTGAATCGTCATTGGTAAGTCAGCGCGAAACATGATTAATAGATGAATAGGTGGAAAATGAATGAATGAATAAATGAATGAATACATAAATAAACCAATGCATGAACAAAGGCGTACATGTATAGGCTTAAATACATAAATGATTACAAATAGCTTAACAAAGTATTGAATAGAAGAATCTATAATTAGTTCAACGGTTACGTTGACAATGAAGAGTATATAACACCATATTCTGATATTGGATGGCTTTGTCTTAGACAAAATGTCGGTCTTTGGTCATCCTCAGAAAAAGCTTGGTAAACATTATTAGTCAGGATGCCTAACCGACAAATCTTCGAGAGTCCAGGAGCAGCTAAACGAAAATAGAATCATGGACAATAAATATTCTCTGGTATCTCAAAATGAACCGGATGAAGAGCAAAATTATTTTTCACTGATCGCATAATATCTGGAAGTGTTAATGCCATTTGAGACTCTATCTACTGCCGCTGCAATTGATTGTTGCAAAATTATAGCAAACGTATCCATGGTCCTAGAGTAGGATTTTTCCCCGTACTCCTCTCCCCTATATACTGATTACATTTCAGGGTTTGATTGATTTGCTAAACGCGATTTCATACGGTTAGGTGGGTGCAAACGCAGCGGCCAGCGTGGCGCCAGAGGTATTTTATGCTCCGCTGCAACGCCGCGGGCTCATTTGGCGATGATATGGTGAAAAGGAGCGGTTACTCCCACCAGCGTGTATGGGAAAGCAGGAACAGTGAAGAGGGTGGAAAAATTGACAATGATAGGAAAATATTGATTTAGATTTATGGAATATTAGCGATTCTGACCGCAATGATGAGAAAGTATGAATCAACTTTCTCCATTGTAAAGAAATAGTATATCCATTTAGCTATCTGTGATCATTATATATATATATATATATATATATATATATATATATATATATATTATAAGCGTGTGTGTGTGCGTGTGTGCGTGCGTGTGTGTGTGTTTAGAAGCAAAGAGAGAGAGAAAAAGAAAGAAAGAAAGAAGAAGAAACATAGAATGCTTCTATGCCTTGAATCCATGGCGATATCATAACCACGTTGACGCGTTCATTATCCGTGGTTCATTGCCCGTGGTGATCGGTCCTATAGCTTGTCGCTTCGCCCCTTATGTTTTTCTTCCCCACTGACTCACGCCAGGAGCATCCCGTGCGGGATTGACGGGACAAGTCTCATTCACCTGCTAAGCTTGGCAACGAACAATTCATGCTCCCATAACCTACCACCAACAACAACTGCTGAGTATCATTATTTACTACTATTTTTTTTTGAGGGGTCTCTTTCCAAATGTACATGTTCTTTTTGTTCGAATACGGCTGTTAGAAACTGACGAGTCCAAGCAGTTTAGATCAGTCCACACTAGGAGCTTTCTATATGGGGTGAGAGAAAATTTTTATATCTTGTAATATGATTTTCTGTTTGTATCTTATGTTGAAATGCAAATTAATAATGATGATAACAATAGTAATAATAATAATAATGATAATAATAATAACAATAATGATAATGATAATGGTGATAATAATAATAATAATGATAATAGTAATAATAACAATAATGATAATAATAATAATAATAAGGAGAAGAAGAAGCGGAAGAAGAAGAAGAAGAAATTATCTGGTGGTGACATTTTCTCACTTTAGATGGCATGTTTGTAAAGGCAGATACTATCGAATGAAATCTGGAAACATCACTGCCGCTTTCATATCTTCATGAGAAAGCACTGAACGTCCATCCACAATGATAACCAGCCTTTGTCAACCTGCCTCAGAAACAATGAAAGACATCAGTGCGACAGTGGACTGTGATTTGACTCAGTCAGTCTGCCTCCAGATTCAAAGGACCCGGGTTCGATTCCTGAGTAATGATGGGTGTAATCCTACCAGCCCCTGTAGTATTAAAGAGGCAAAACACTGTCCCTCGGATAGGACACAAAATGGAGGTCCCGTGTGTGAGAGCGTCAGAACTCATGCACGTAAAAGATCCCGCTTTACATGTATTTATTCATCGCAAAGAGCTGTGTGTTAAACCTGGTGAAGTGGTCCTGCCCCACATTGTAGCTGAATATGGGCTATCCAGCCAGCTTCTCAGATGTAAAAATAAAACAAACAAACAAACAAACAAACAAACAAACAAACAAACAATCAAAAAACATGCCAAAAAAACACTTCCGTTATAATGATTTCATGCCTTTTGCCCATAAATCGATGCTAACAGGAACGAATAAACATATTTTCTCCCTGCTTCCTTTATTATTAAATACTTCAAGATTCGAAGGCTTGACTGAAAAACGTATAGGATCAGTTGATTTGGGTTTGATTTAGATCACTGTTAGTTACTTTATTTGTTTATCTGCTTTCTTGTTTGTTTTATTTTATTTTATTTTCAGAAGAGGTTCGCTAAAACAAAAGATTTATATATTCATAATATACCTAGTACAAACAACAAGAAAACAAATATATATCATTCCAATAAATTATTATCATTATTATTATCATTATTATCATTATTATTTATTCGGCAATTCAACATACATGTATACAATACAAGCGGACATAAAATACAAACAGAAAATCGTATTACATGAAATAAAAATTGTGGTGATTGCAGGTGCATGCCGCTGGTTGCCAGGGGAGGAAAAGGCAAACTTAATACTAGTAATACCCTTTACAATAGATTAAAGACAGCCGTAATGTCTAAATAAATAATGTTGATATCTGAGAGTGCAAAGGAAATGTCAGAGAGGAGTAATCGAGTTAAATCATTTATGTTTACCTGTAGAAACACTATTTTATAAGAAATAAAAATAAGTGGGTTTCGATCACTTTGATGATGTTTTAAACATAAGAATATACTTATTTCACCTATATCATGTCCCAAGTCATGCCGCAACATATCTCCTCAATACAAAATATGATTTTCTATAGTTAGTTTTAAGCTGAGTGAATTTAAGTTAGGATTTTCCAGTTTGAAATAATTTCAAACTGGCAATAATTTAGAGTCGATATATTGTAAACTAGACTATGGTGTGAAACAAACTTTCTTCTTCTGTGTTTCTTTATAGGAAAGTGGTGCCCAAATTTGTCGGAGTATGGTGGACTTCATATTTCCTCCCTCGAACCCCCCCTTCTTTGTCTATTACCTCAACTTCACGAATGTGACTATTATCTTTCTGTCAGTGATATCGCGAGTCAAATATGTCATTCCATACAAACTATAGTAATAATGATAATGTAGGCATATGAATATAACACATCATAGTGAATGCCTATAATAGTCCACTCACGTAGACGACAATCACACTGTTCTTCCATTGGTATATTTTCATGCAAGCTATTCATAAACGTCTCATATGATTAATATGTGCATTTAATCCTTTGTATAGTTTTAGAGCCAAATGGCACAGAAAACTCAATTTTTCAAATTCAAATTCAAAGGTTTTATTTTCACTTCTTTCAACAGAATGTACAAAAAATATAAATTCGACATACGTTTGAAGGAATGATACATAGATAGCAAAGGATAGCATTTGTCAATAATCATTACAAATTTAGGCATTTTTCATACAGACATATTTATACATTCTGCCAAAAAAAGTGGAGGTACCCACTCAAAAGACTATGCTTGTACAACGTGGGCACCTCACAGGAAGAAAAAAAAAGGTGAAAACTTAACTACAAGTGTGCGGGATGAAAAAAGAAGTGGAAAAGGGGAAAGGGAAGAAGCATAAATACAAGTAAAGAGACGAAACAACTAAGAACAAAAAGCCTACATCAATCGGTACATTCAAGATCAAACCAACAGAGACTATTAGCCATATTAGAAGTGTAGAGCATTAAAAGCGACGAGAAAGTGATATATACAATTGTATGGAATTGCTGATAGCAGAACACATTATCTGTTCTGTGAAGGCACGTAAGTTTGCAATAGGAAAAACAGGGGATGCGATGCGGAATTCCGCGAAAGACGCGGCCTAACAAGCCTATGAAAAATCAATAGCATCCTGGTGCTTACAAAACCTACTTACTGAAAAAAATAAACAAACAAAATTAATTTCTTTCTGTTACATTATAAGACTTAAGAAGGAATGATTTCAATCTTTTTTTGAATGAAAACAAAGAAGGAGCATTTTTTATGTCTGGACTAAGGGAGTTCCAGAATCTTGGGCCTGTATATATAAATGTCTGCTGAGCTAAAACCGTTCTAAGCAGGGGCAAATGAAATTCATTAGACTGTCTTGTTGGGTAACTATGGTATGTCAGGTTACGAGGAAACATAGAATCGAATATAAGCGGAAGACAGTTATTATTATAACTATACATAAATTGTCCTGCAGTTGTGTTTCCCCATGCCAAGATTCCGTAATTTAAATAAGGTAGTATCAAAGACGAATACAGTATGAATAATGAATGTTGGGGAAGAAACAATTTGAACCTGTTAATGACGCCTATATTGCGCGAAATAATTTTACAAACATAATCTATATGAAATTTCCAAGAAAGTTTATCATCTACTGTGATTCCAAGAAATTTTGTATATGAAACACTTTCTAAAACAGTGTCATCAAAATAAATATCCATATTCAAATTATCTAAAGTGTTACTAAAAAACATATACTTGGTTTTATTGATATTCAGGGACAGCTTATTAGCTCGTATCCAATCTCGTAAATTTTGTAACTCCGCATTTACTGTGTGCACAAGAATATTTGGATCTTCATGTGAATAAAACACATTTGAGTCATCGGCGAAAAGTATGAATGATAACACTTGGGAGGAAGCACATAAATCATTAATATAAACAATAAACAACAACGGCCCCAATATACTACCTTGTGGCACGCCACACATTAATTCTCTCATATCATATACCCATAGCACCATATGCACACTGTCAAGAGTCCCTGATGGCATAAAGACAAGGCATAATTTACCATTTGCACATGAAAAAAAAAAACCCAGCATTAGTGCTTTAAAATAGTTCTTACATGTGAGTTAGGGATAGAAACAACCACTGTTAAAATCTGAATCAGTAAAATCGATGTTAAGTATTGTTAAATAATAATACAAAATATGAACAATAGTTTATTGACAAAGAATCCAGATATCACCTTATTTTTTTAGGCTTTATCTTGAAATTTTTGTAATGATATGATGTTTTGTGGTAAAACAGACCTACATATATGCATTAAATGTCATATTTTCATTTTTTAAAAAAATCACTGTTCCCAAAAGTAAACAGGACCTTTAAGCCACCATCGATGACCAAAGCAAGTATAGAAACCTCTAGTATACTGACTGTGTGACCCCAAAGGCAAGGTCTTCACCAACGCAGCATTCCCCCAGAGTCACCCCTCTTCAAATCCGTCTGGCTCCGCTCCTTCTCTTCCCGAATCTGTAAATTGAATTTCTGGGATTAACCTTAAAAGTTGCTTCCGACAGACGGAGGCATTACTTGGTGAGTACCGATCATGCACAGCCTGTGATGATGGCTGTCTCTTTAAAATGTTCCCCTCTCCATCTCTCCCTTACCTCAATTCTCCCCTCTCGTTTTCTTTTCCTTTTCTCTCCATCTTCCCCTTTATCACTAGGCCTCCATCTGCATTGTGTCATGTTTTTGTCGATATGAAAATAATATGTATAATGTATACACATGTGCATGCATCTTCCTTCCCCTCTCTTTATCTTTATCATCTTTCTATTACTGTATCTCTTCCTTACCTTATTCGACCGAATCTACCTTTCTTTATTTTTTTTTCTCAGCTCATCAAATATTACCTATATCGGGTTTCATATGGTCGAAGTTTTGAACAACTTACTATATCACCTGTGAAAAGAATTAATTTTAATTCTTTTACCACTTCTTTTTTTTTCCAGATTGTTGTAGATACAGTTGAACGACATTTACCAAGGATTCTGTCTGCTGTTAGGCTGGTGATGATTGGTGTAATATCATTGGCGTACATAAGACTGTTTGAATTGTCACCCCAAATCAGACTCGAATGTCTTTAACTCTGCTATCATAAGTGAATATTTGTCCATCTTTTTTGCAGGCTACAGTTTTTGTTTTGTTTTGTTTTGTTTTGTTTTGTTTTGTTACTGTTGTTGTTGTTGTTCTTTTTTTTTTTGGGGGGGGGGGTAAAATTTGTGAATTACACTTTGTGTACGCATTCATATTACTTCTTTTCCAGTCATGGATCTCAATAACATGTTTACTTTCGTCCATGATTACAACATTTTTTTTTTCTCTGGAAAAGAGAAACAACAATTCGCTGAAATATTATAGCTGTACTTTTATGTTTTAAGAAAATCGTCTTTTATCATGTACTCATAATCGCATCATTCAGGAACCACACCTTAATATATCTTTGGATAATCATATTTTGTTTTCCTGGAATATTTTTCATTCTTCGATATCGTTGCTAGATGCCTGTCTCTCCTTTTTTCCTTATAATAAGAAACATTTTGTATGCTACTTCAAGCTGCATCACAGTGCTCTCATCTCTTATGCTTGTTACGTCACGAAAAGTACAGAATAAGGTCACGCATATCGCTATGAGATTTCATAATATTTACCCAAGCTATCTCTGTTCATAAACAGGTTTGCATAGGCGTTCGAGTGAAAAGGGAAGTGTTCCTATTCTCTCGCAACATCGTGGAAATATTTTTGGCGTATATTCATAATTCAGCACCGAACAATGGTAGAGGAATGTGATAGTGGGATGTAAAGAGAAAACCCCCGAGTTGAGGCGATAGAGAGAAAAGTGCGTTGATCAGAGGAACACAAAGATACCAATTGACTCGAGGAAAATAGTCAAGCATCATATAATCGCCGTGCAGTAATTGGTCAGTAATAAGGATGTGAAATGTTGATGGATACTATGTGAACCACTGGAAGGAGCGAGGTGGAGGGATTCAAAAATAAAAAAAAAGCGCGGAAGAGTACAAGTGACGTTTGTAGCTTTGATGATGAGTTGATTTGATCCTTGAGATGGCATTATATTCCCACCTCTCTTGGTTCATATAACCCCTCATGCCTGATTACCCGGGATTTCATGTTTTCAGGCGAAACTCATTTCTGGCGGAAAATTGCACCTTACTTCTTTCAGTTATTTCTATCAAAGGAGAAATCTTCATCGTAATGAATGTCATTTTCTCATCTTGCCAGTAGCCACTTTCTCTAGAGTTTATTCACTCCTCTACTGCATTTATCACTAGTACTATTATTACCCTTTTTCTTTATATTTCTCTAGATTTTTTTTTCAATTTCCCCTGCATCTTGATTATGATACTGAGTGACGATCGAAGTGCGGTATTTTGTGTTCTTTCAATGATTTCAATTAATTTGTAGGTTCTATATTGTATTAGCAGTGTTGAATATAATATATAATATATAATATATGATCGGCCCATCGAGTCTTTGCTTATATTGATCTATCAATTATGGGTTGTCTTGCTGGAATGTCAAAAAAAAAGCATATCACCGCATCCGGTCACTGTATTTTCTTCAGATGAGAGTTTCAAATGACGCATTGATAAAAGAAAATATTTGTTAGGCCGTCGTAAATTTCAAATAGAATTTGTTGTTTATATTGACACATAATCATTGTGTGTATTAGAATGTCGGAGTCTATAGAATACGTTCTTCTAAGTATATCTTTGCAAACGTGCTGAGGGCAAAAAATGTTGATGGTAATTTTTCTGATGATTTCTAACCTGCCTGATTTAAAGGTTACACATGATGACAAATGTGTGCTGTATACCTAAACACTAAACGGATGTCTTTATTTGAAGGTTGTATTTTTTTTTTAGAGTTTATCCAGCGACTGTCGTTGATTATCAGGGGCGGATCCAGGAAGGACCGCAACCGGCGCACGCCCCCCCCCCCCTTATTTTTTGTTGAAACAAAAGAAATAAAAAGAAAATAAATGGGGGGAGTGGTGCGTGCGCCCCCCTTTAATTTTGTAAACGCGCCCCCTCTTTACGGAATTCCTGGATCCGCCCCTGATTATAGTAGACTTAAGCCCTTTTTACACTTGTGTTTCTTAACCCCGTACTTTCTCTGACCAAGGACTATCGTTAGTCCCGTACCAATATCTTCAGCTTTTTACACTCGCCAATTAGTCCCGTACTAAGCTCTTGTCCGGGGCTAAGGAGAAAATTGACCTTTTTACACTCGTATTTCTTAGTCCGATACTTTCCAAACCACATGAATATTCACGATTACGCTGTGTACTGTACACGTACACGCACGCACGGGCAGCACTTGATTACCTCGTTTCTGATTGGTCAGTGAGGGTCGGACTTCGTCTCCGTCGCTTAGCCCAGGATTATTTTTTCGTTCTGTTTACACTCACTTGCTTGGCACCGCAATTGCGGTGCTAACCCTGCTATTTTGCAGGGCCAGATAGTACGGGATTATCGGTGGGGCTAGCCCACTTTGGCAAAAACGAGTGTAAACAGAAAGTGGGCTAAGGATAGTCCCGTACCAACGGTGGGGCTAAGGCCCCCCCCCCCCCCCCCCCCATAGCCCACCGTTGGTACGGGACTAAGCAAAAATTTACAAATGTAAAAAGCCCTTTAGTTCTGTATGGAACATAATATCATTGTCTACTGTTGAGTGGACATGTGACAGTATACAATAGACAGGGATGAACAATCACCAAAACGAAAACAAGTAATTAAAAGAGGTTTGAGATCAACCTAATATTAACGCCATGAAAATATTATTTCCTGAATGTTTTGAAAATGAAGGAGACTCTGCCTTCTTCTGGAAATAACCATCATAACATGCAAATATTCAGTTTGGCGTAGCTACAATACCAGAATACATTGAATCTATAATAGTGATTGTTCTTTTTTATCGTGTAATTCTTCATCTTCTTCTTTCCTAGCTTTCTTTACCTTTCTTTTTTCATCCTTTTTCTCTTTACTCTAATTATCTTCTCCATCTCCTTTCTTTCTTTCCTATATACCTTTCCCTTATGTTCTTCTTTTCCATCTCCTCTTCTTCCTCGTCTTCCTCTGATCCTCCTTGTCTTTCTTACTTCTGTCTTCTTCTTGCATGTCTTGTTCTTCTTTGCATCTTCATCTAGCTCTTTCTATCTTTTCCCCTCCTTCATTATTATCTTCTTCTTTCTCCTCCTCAATCTCTTCTTCTGCATGTACACTGTCCAAGGATAGTTTTAGCATGATCGTTGTAGCGGACCGTCGCACGATGGCGCTGCTCATAAACGGACGTGCAGGTGCCTCTGTGAATGCTTTTTTTCTAACGTGCGGATGAATATCACTGCAGCTGGCAGCATACCAACTACCCATTGCCTACCAGCCAAAATGTTCGCATACAGCCAATATGTATGAAGCACATAGTACTCAACGTCGTTATTTCATTGACCCCTTGTCAATGGTATCTAAAATTGATTTTGCGTGTACCAATTTTTGAAAAGAAATATCATCCAGTCATGATCTTTCACAAATTCTATCATGGTAATGATGTTGATATGTAAATGCATCTTTTCACAGTACATAACCTTTATGCTATGCTTCGAATTTGATCGTAATCACTTTATGGACAAGCTCATTTAATTTCATTCGGCTGTATAAACAGTCAATAAAATAGTGATGTGCCTCTTCGTTTAAAGTCTTGCAGCTCTACAACTTCTGTAATCAATGTCAAGAAAGATGAGTCATTAAAGGGGATGGCTAGTTACCGATCAGTGGGAATCAGTGGGAATGCTGAGGGATGATTGTTCCAATCCTTGTGGGATTCATTTAAGAGTACATTATATATCTACTGTTGTGTGAAAATTATTTGCTTCAGAACGGTCTCATATTCAAGTAATGTGCAGATTAGTGCCCCGTCACTGACCAGGCACGCTAACCTGGAAACATTAAACTGCACATTACTTGAATATGAGACCATTCTGAAGCAAATAATTTTCACACAACAATATATTTATAATGTACTCTTAAATGAATCCCACAAGGATTGGAACAATCATCCCTCAGCATTCCCACTGATTCCCACTGATCAGTTACTAGCCATCCCCTTTAAAGATTAATGATTAGTTTGTTATACAATCTATTTAGCTTAGATAAGAAGTGAGCGTTTCTTTCTTTTGGGTCTACTATGTCCGCCGTTGCCGCGCTTTCTTTAGGAATCGGCACAGGCTTCCTGAAGATTACCAACAACAAACGAGGATTATGTAATGCCCTAATCATTATTGTATCATCCTGGTACTCATAAGAAACATTGGCATTGTAACACCTGAATAGGTTGTCCATCTTTGGATGAAAGTCAATTTGAGATCGGCAGTGCTGAAATGGCGAATGAAACTAACAAAATGTGAAATGATTATAGAGTTGCGGCTATGGCGGACGAGCAAAAAAAAAAAAAGTGGAAAGACCAAGAGTGGTTTTTCTCTTTAAGGTCACTGCTGGCCCGTTACTGATGACGAGCCGTGGAGAGGTCGTGACTGCTTGAAGCTAGACAACCTCCCGCCAAAAGAGATGCCGCCACCACGGAACGACTTTGTCGGATCGATAATTTCTTACACGATGCTAGCCGCTAATTATCCCTGTGCGAGCACGCTGTGTTTGAAGCTGGGCGAAAATTGCTACTACGACCAAACGCAATAAATGCAGAGAGAAAAGGAAAAGGGAAAGGTAGGCCAAAATAGAGAAATTAGTTTATTTCAGTCTCGATATGGAATGAAATTCCTTGCCGTAATAAGAATATTTTTTCCAAACATTTTAGCCCTCCTGTGGACTATATAATTGTCTAAATGTAATAAGAGCAATGATTAATCAAACATAATACTCTTGAATGTTAACAATAGCTGTGTCTATTAGAAGATTTCACAGTTTCTTTTTTTTCAGCTCGTTTTCGTCCTTCGTCTTCTTTGAATCATGATGCTGATTTTTAAAATAGTTAACACAATAATAATAATAATATTACGTTTATACAGTTTAAACGTGAATGAAAATCAGAGATTTAAACAAAATTAAAACAAAAGGATCTTTCTCATCTCTCTTTTTTAATCGTCATATTATTGTGACCACACGTTATCATGCTTCGTCGGCTCCGTAATCACATATTCAGGTCCTTGTCCCATATTCGTATTAGTTCGCTTTATCTTTCATCAGATTCTTATTTCTCGCTTGCGTCATCAGGCACGATACGTTTTTCTAGCCTCAACCCCTCTGATTATTGGTGTGACAGCCCCTAACAAACCAATCAAGGTGGCACCTTATTTTTTTATGGAGGTCTTTTTTCTTCTCCGTTGCCCATGCGTCCTGCGTCCCTTTAATCCCTTCAGTGCTAGTGTCATTATTTTGTAATCATGAGCAGGTAGGTAGCGGGTTAAGGTAATGTCGGCTCCCTTTTAGGTCTTCCATCACGGAAGCGCCGCGGTCAAGTCAAGAAGTCGGTTACAATAACGGCTAAGGGATGAAGGTTGCTGGGGGGAAGACACCGGGAAAGCAGCAGGAGAACACCACCTGTCTCTCGGGAGACCAACATAATTGGTCCAATTTTTCCGTCCGATCGTCTTTTGTAACTTTGCGTCCATTAATTACTGAGTGGACGGTGACGCCCAACAGAGAAAGATTTTCTGAAACAAATTATACTTCTGTGTCATTGATTTCTGTCGGGTTGAGCTCATACTGACGGTTGAAGAATTCGATTACTTCTGTTTGTCAACGCATAGTTGTATTCTCGGGATTTAGTTCAATTTGTCGGCGCGAAGTCTTCATCATGCGAGAAAGAGAGAGAGAGAGTAGAAAACTTATCACAGCTCACTGGTTTTCGTGGCACCTGCCATGCCTAAATAATGTAAATTTAATGCATCTAATAATTCAACCAAGATCCCTCGACATTGATTTTTTTTTCTTTGATTGTGCCGCGCGCCGAATCAGGACACATATCGACAGAAAAAGCGTGTGAAGAAATGGAAGACTTAAAAACCGCAATTTCTGTATGCAAAAAGAGAGATTTGCTACATGTCGATGTGGAAGTATCACGGTCACCATGGTTACAGAGATTGGGAGAGAGAAGAGAGAGAGAGGGAGAGAGAGGAGGGGGAAAAGAAGGGGATGAATGAAGGGGTAGATTGAAAATGTTTCATAACTCACGCACATGCGTGACTGACATTATTTAAGAAATCGTGTCTTCCGATAATAAATATTCCTATATAATAATTATAATCAATATGCTGATAATAATGATCCTGGTCTTCTTTTCTTAGACTTATTAAACTGAACTTCCCATTCATTCGCAAACTTCAGATTACTGTGTAGCATAAATAACACTAACACAATGCACCAATAAACAATCACTACAAATTTACACACAAAAATGTAGGTTTTTTTTCGGAATTGACAACTTGTTTTCTGGATTTTGATCAAGGTAATAATGATAATGATAAGAAAGAAAAGCATAATTGCCGTCACAAAATGTTTATAGGTGATTCAAACACACTAGCGTACGCGCACACACACACACACACACACTCCAAAAAAGTGTATATGTAGATATGTATGTGTACATATTTCATATACATGCATTTATACATGTACGTTGTATAGACCGACATACAGCGAATAAGATAAAAGTCAGTTTGTGTAAACCTTTGTTGAAAGAGGGGAGTCGCTGCTTCTCGTAGCACATGGCAGGGATTGGTGTTTCCAGACTCTGTGTGTGTGTGTGGGGGGGGGGGGGGGTGGGGGGTTACATCCAATGAAGGAAGGTTGGCGCAAAACTTAAAAAAAGACGAAGCTTATGTTAAAATATTGCGATTCTCCCCCACAACTCTTCCCCCCCCCCCCCCTCCAACACATATACAGAGTACTGGTATTCCCTTCACTGTCACTGCTGTGTAGAGGTATCTATTCTCTGCACCGAGGATCTGCGTTTCCGTGAAGAATAGTTCAGTATGCATGGCCGGCGGAACCGTGGCGGCCGTGGGGGCTTGGGGCCCCACACTTTTTGTGCACCATACAAAGGAATACACAAGGTGTCATTACTTTGGGCCCCCATACTTTTTAAAAAAAAAACCAGGAAGTACGTAAGTGGGACTAAAAATAGAAATAGATAGAGATCTTGAAGTGTGAGCGCGGGTAAGTTTATGTTTTTCCACTGTTCGTAAAGACCTTTATTTGTTTTGTTTATGTTTTTTGAGCTAAGGTTCTTTTTTTTTCTTTTTTTTTTTTTGCTTGTCAACTGAAGAAACCCGGAAATGGAAAGGGAGAGATGAGCTCTGAGGACCTTTTTTTTTTTTTTTTTTTTTTTTGCTTTTTAGCTCATGAAACCCGAAAGTGGGCCCCCACACTTTTTAAAACGCTCCGCCGGCCCTGGTATGTACTTTCATTTTCTGGTCAAATTCTTGCCGTATATAAAACGTCACCAATGTATCGCCAGGAAATACTGAATGGTGAGTCGTGCATATTTCTGACATGTGCAAATGTTACACTGATTGTATTTTGCCTCGTGGTTCGTTGTAAATATCGTTATTCGCGACACTCATCAAACTTAAGTGAGCTATTGATTATCGGCGTTGTAATTATCTTTTTTTTGGGGGGGTCTGTTCCGAATGAATTTCATTCTACAAGTGACAATCTTACAGGAGAGGACGGAAGAACCCTCGTCGTGACCGTCAGGTCGTTGCTGTTACTTGACCCCAAAGGAATACGGAGGTCAACAACTCGAATTAAATTCACGCCTTTCGTCGTTGATGGCTTCTTCTCCCAAAACAAGAGACAAGCTGTCATTCGAAATTCACCACAAGGCTTGCATTTCATTGACCTGAGCGAGCACACTTAATGGCACTCGAAGCACTAGGCGCAGGAAAGGGGGAAATTTTCGCAGGAACAGTGAAATCATTTTACCCGTTTGCCTCTGGCTTCCGCAAGCCCCGGTCATACTTCGATCAACCCGAGAAGAAAGTCGGACCGGCATAGGGTTTCTTTCCTAACAAGGTTAAGTAAAACAGACTTGACCACAGGCTATTGAAGCGTGTTCGTCAAAATGCGCGGGGAATCTTTTGGCGCCATTAGCATTAGGGCTTGAGGGACATCAAATGGACTTTAATTACCCCCATCTATGGGAGGAAAGACAATTCTCTCCCGAAAGAGATAGATATTGAGAGTTTGTTGTGGAAACTACGTACAGAGTACAGTTTAAATACTCAAAGTGTGTCACACAATCTTGTTACAGAAGAATTGCCTCAGGAAGCCCTTTCTCATAATGAAGTTGTATTAATGTCTGGATGTGTAAGTCTAAAATGGGATTTGATGGGAAGAAAAGGTCCCCACATGCTTCTCAACTCTATCGAGTATATGTGACTAGACAGTTAAACAAGGAGCAAGGGGCTACGGGAAGATTATGTAAAGGGAGAAAGACGGAAACATATGATATCAACACATGCTGAAAACTATTTTCATTGTGTACAAGTTGACATTTTCCTTTCGACTACTAAGACTTGACTCGACTAAAATTTTTGTTTTGCTCTTTGTTTTATTTTTTCTTCAATGTTCTGTGCGTGTGTGTGTGTGTGTGTTTGTTTTGTTTTGTTTTGTTTTGTTTTTTTGTTGTTTTTTGTTGTTTTTTTTTTTGGGGGGGGGGGGGCAGAGGCTTCTCCTCCGACATCTCCACACATTCAGATTCTTCAATTCAATTCAATTCAATTCAAATTCAAAATGATTTTATTTCCATATAAAGTAACACAAAGTAATATACATAACGGTTACATGAGTACAGAGTATTAAAAGAAACTTTGAATCACGTAAGTTTCAACAAAACATGCATGCAATTATTATAATGATATCAACTCTGGTTTTGATAAATAAACAAGTAAGCAATACAATCTTAATTTATAACTCTACATGGAAAAGAGGAATTCACAAGAAAAGCATAGCATGTGAAATTTGTGAATTACGCTAGAAGGTGAGGGCTTCTCAAGATCCGTAAGGTCCTTCAAGATCCGTCAAGATCCGTCAAGATCCTTCATTAAATCCTGCCAGTAAGTTTGAATGAATTCGTTCATTTTCTGCAGATTTTTCAGCGAAATTGTTTTTTGACTGTTTTATGCTTGTCCATAACTACTGCTTTCGCCGTTGTTAGTTTTAGTGATAGCGATATTAATGGTATTATCGATCAATTTATTGCTGATACACTGTTTCTAACTGTATTAATGTATACACGCTGTGTCGTGGAGTGTTTAGCTGCCTGTTCTCTGCTGTTTCTTTTTTCTCTATCTCTCTAGTCAAACATCGAGATCTGCCAGAAAGGTGTATAGAAGCTTTCACAGTGCCCACGGGCCCGTGGAGTTTGGTCACCAGCTTGGATCCCTGTACTTGCCGGCCATGCGGCCCCGAGAGTCCCCGCTTGCCAGCTCTATCCATGCACGTGCATAATTGATAAAACCTGGTGCTTCACTTATTAATGAGGCGTTTAGATGAGACGTCACAAGTGGCCGCTACCTGGCTCTGTTTTTTCCTCTCTTCTTCTTTCTTCGATGATGGCTGGATACGCGACATCATTGGACATCGTTAGCAGGGGGTAAAGGGCGCCCACAGAGTTGACGCTAAGTCAAAGGCAAGGGCAGATTTAGGGAAGCGAAATATCTGGAGCTATACACCTTGGCCCTGTTGCATAAAAGTTGAGATGAAAGACCAGTCAGAATATCAAACAAGAGTCTCTGAATATTCAATTCTGAGTTAGATGCTGACGTACATTTGATTGCACGTAATTAAGTAAAATTCTGTTTTAAAACTATGCATCACTGAAAATCTGCCATCCTCACGTAGGGCGTTGACCTCGAGAAATCGAAAATAAATCAGTTAGAGAGTCAAGTTTTCCGCGAGGAATGGGGAGTTAGACAAAGACAAGATACAACGACATATATATTTGGCTAGATGAAAAAAAAAAACTCCCAAGAAAAGAGTCGACATGGCAACGAATTCTTATTACATCGTGATTGTAATTCATCCCCGTTTAGAAGTGCATCAGGTTATAGCAAAGATAACGTCGAACACTATTTCTTTAAATGTTAGTCATATCATATCATTTTTTTTTTGTCTGATGATGTTTTTATGCTGCACCTTTCAACTTGATGGAAGATATGCAATTTTTGTTTCCTACTCTTCAAATTAAGAATTGCTTTCTTTCGTGTCGAAAATAAAGCAAAAATAAGAATAACGGAGGAAAAATTAACAGCATCGCTTCTGCAGTTCGATTGAATTCCGTTTGGTGGACAAAGTTCGAGGTGTCGTGTTATGATTCCACTTCCAGCACCGGGCCGTAATAAAGATTTTGCATCGGACATACGATGGTATGAGATCTGTGTTGTTACAGAACAGAGTCTGTTGGAACAGAGTCTTGGGAAAAAAAACAACAGCAAACAAACCCCCAAACCAATTTTTTTAGTGGACAAAGCTCTGGACTTTTAAACCAGGTTTTGTGTATAATATAGTGTATCCCTTTGTAACGTTCATTCTGGTTTTTGTTTCATGTTTGTAATGTTTATGATTATGTATCCTACATTCTTTACCTGGTGAAATGAATAATGATAATTGGACAAAAAATATAAAGATCTTGAGTCCTGAACTATGATTATGCCCTGCTTCTTACACGTTTGATACCCATAACCCCCTCTTGAACAAAACCACTGAAATCTACGATGGACGGGGCTCTACGCGCAGTGAAGTGATAGGCGGGCGCCATTTCGAGTCCAAACGTTACTTTTACGTACTTGGGCAGTTGTAGACCAAATAAAAGGAGTATCGTATAGAAGGGAAAGCAGTGCCCTGAGTGCTCTTCTTTAGGGTTGGGGACATTGATCTCTATGGTTGGGGAGAAAGTATGGGTAAGGGAAACTCAAAATGGCCACTGGAGCACAGAGTCATCCCATAGCTATGCAGCTTTATAGCTTCGACACTTGCGCCGAGCTCAATATCCGTTCAGTGATCAAGGCCTATATGGTACCAGGCAGTACAGGGCTAATGACTGCAACACTCTCCTTTAGAGCCCTACTTGTACCAAAGAGGGCGTCCTAAACAGATAATGCCATCTCGTATCAGTAAATAACATCTTTTATAATCCATTCTCTAACCATGCCTTGACTACGCATGAAAACTGTTCGGCAAAAGGTACGCCAAAAAAGCTGACTTCCATTGTTTTATCGACTTCACCATAACCCATTCTGATTTTTCATGGAGTCTGTGATTGATCGATTTTTTACTTTCTCTCAACAGACATGCGTAGCACCAGATGGCCAGCGGAAAAAAGAAATGAACGGTGCTGTTGTACAGAACCGAGAAAAGTTATTATGCATAATAAGTAGTAATAACGTTGATCATCGGAAATTGAGGAAACGGTATACTGAAAAGAGAACGGGTTTAAACAGCGATTTACGGGACATCATCTAGTAGAAAATAAGGTCAGTCCGATGTTCGGCACATTTTTTCTCAAACCACTTTTCTTCATAAGATATCAGTGTCCAAGAGCAGATGTGAGTAGTTAGGTAGAGGAGTTTGTGGTGGAACAGTAACCCAGGGATATGTGTACCACGTGCTCTGGTCAAAGGAAAAAGGCCCACCACGAAATTTTTTCCAGAACAGCGTCACAAAGACGAAGCTTTTTGTTCTCCCTTTTGTGGTTGTTTTATGCAAATTGGGTCAGACGAATAATGCCCACTTATTTATAACGTGCATCTGATATACGTACATCTTTGTGGACGTTCTCGTGGTTTATTTCTCCGGGCTAACCTATTTTTACGTACTTTCCTCTATAACCTAGGATGTCTTGCTGGAGGTTGCAATACTAAATTCAGGTCTTGTGTGCATTCTGATTATGTCTCGTCATAACGTAGACATGTTAGGGGACAGGCCTATATATACTATGTTTGTTTGTTTGTTCTTATTTCCGAAACAATAAAATCATACAAAACAAGCAGTGTTGAACATGACACGATTGAAAAATGAATCAGGGTTGAAGTATCACAACAAAATGAAAACAAATTGAATGATGATAACATGTAACGGTAGATAGCCAATTCCAGATCTATCAACATGATATAGATCTGTTCTTCCATGGGGTCACTATATGTAGTGAATCATGGCGATTCCATTATCAAATATATTCTAATGGTATGAGAACAGAAATCTGTGGAATTTTGCTTGTGTTAAATAGTTTGCTTGTGTTAAATACTTGTGTTAAAGGGAAGGTAATCCCAAAGAGCAATGTGGATTGAGTGAAAGCAGCAACATTAGTAGAACACATCAGTGAAAGTTTGAAGAAAATCGGACAATCGATGCAAAAGTTATGAATTTTTAAAGTTTTGGTGTTGGAACCGCTGGAATAGGAGACTACTAGAGGTTATGACGTATGAGAGGACAACAATATAAAGGAAATATAAAGAAAATTTTCACAAAATTCATTTTTCATGAAAACCACAAATTCCATCAACTTGATACTGACATATGTTAAGGGTAGCAATTATTCCCCCTGCTTTCTGAAAGGGGTTAGTCAAATGCTCTTTCATAATGCTAGAAAAGTGAATTTTTGTTGATTTTCCTTCACATTTTCTTTATATTGCTGTCCACTCATACGTCATAACCTCTAGTAGTCTCCTCATCCAGCGGTTCCAACACCAAAACTTTAAAAATTCATAACTTTTGCATCGATTTTCCGATTTTCCTCAAACTTTCACTGATGTGTTCTGCTAATGTTGTTGCTTTCACTCAATCCACATTGCTCTTTGGGTTTACCTTCCCTTTAAGTTATGGAGGCAATTGCGTTTCCCTGTATTGGAGAAGTAAATTTGCTCAACTGATTGATATTTTCACGTGGAAAGTCGATTAAACGGATTTATCAATTTGTGGGTAAATTTGTCCCTTCTAAACGGGAAAATACTGTGGGTTATTTTTGCCATATATAAAAGAATAATGGTACGCTGCATAGTAAAACATGAAATATCAAATAGCACAGAGAAACTCTGAAACGGTTTCCTGGAAATTGGAAAAGGGACAATGCCAATCGAGTTACGGTCCTATGGGAGAGAATCACTATATTGTCTTTTAATTTTCTTTTAAAGCATCAACACAGCTACACCCACACATACACGCACAAACACACACATATTGTGTACAATGTCATGCACATACACACGTACATTCTTTTTTAGGTTCTGGACTGTCCCCCTTTGTCCAAAATAACACAGTCGCTTTGAGCGTTTGCGTTATCGGGGGGAGAAGTTCGTGCAGTACAAATGGTGCATTGCCCGATCAGGAATTGAACTCTCCCCTGAATATTCCTTGGAGCGAAGAAATTTGAATTGTGATAGTCTGAAGTAGATCATGATAATGAGCCATTTGTTGCAATATTTGTATTTGTAGAGACAAAATAATATATACATTACCATAAAAGCAACTAATTGCATATACATACATGTATTTCATCCCATTCCCAGACGATGTCTGTCCATTGTGCCCTCGGCCCCTCTTTTTTTCTTTATCCCCAAAGTCTCAGCATGCAAGTAAATTAGTATAATTATAGCCATACATACGCGAGGAAAACAGCGGACAATTATCATACTTTGCTGAAAAATGTGTCGTATTCGTCCTCCATGATGTGATACACATCTCGCGCTCTCTCTCTCTCTCCCTCTCTCTCTATGTATTTATGTATATACAAAATTACCTTAAAAGTACAATTATTATTTTCTTCGTAATTTGAGTGGGGAAAAAGACTCATTTTCATTTAAAGACATTAAAATCACAATCTCGTGTAATGGAAACCGTGTAATAAGCGGGCTCAAAAAGCATGTGGCAGCTTTTTTAACGCCTGTTTGAACATATTCCTGTCATGAAATAAAATTGACAATGGTGGTTTGGATTATAAAATGGGGGCGGGGTGGTACCGCTATTGAAATATTCATCCACAATTCCCCAGTGGATAGTCAAGAGTGTATGCAGTAGACTGTACTATTATAGCACGCACGCATCCTGAAGAAAGCTCTGTAAAAGCTCTCTGTGTGTCTGTATGGCAGTAGAGTCACGTGACACCATCGCTGCTTGCCGTGTCTTACCCACCCACCTCGATCAATTGCTACACCCAATCTCTTCGTCGCGGTGACCGATCGAGCAGTGACCCGCACGTCACAGTGTGAAATTCGGCAGTCAGTTGGCAGCAGTGGCCTTTGTAGAACTCAACTTATTTTACTCTCCTCCGGGTATTCATACACAGTGCGTCATAACAAACACAGCAAAGAATCAACATTATACAAATTTATGAAATTCTTTCGTCAAGATGCTTTCATTGCAACTACCCTACATCGACGTAAATATTACGTCGATGTAGGGCAATGTCAATCAGTTGCAAACAATCAACATACTCTGA
Source organism: Diadema antillarum (assembly GCF_040938485.1). Taxonomy (NCBI): domain Eukaryota; kingdom Metazoa; phylum Echinodermata; class Echinoidea; order Diadematoida; family Diadematidae; genus Diadema; species Diadema antillarum. The sequence continues at coordinate 1,560,131 of NW_027270891.1, read as the reverse complement.
AATAATAAACGTATAATTTTGTGTAATTTCATATCTAAGCCAGAGACTAATATCACCATAATAGTATAGCTAAAAATGCATGGCCTACATCATTTTTAAAGGGGGGGGGGGGGGGGTGAACTTGTACCAAGCAAATCGCAACCCTTCGGTTCAACAGAGACTATGCCATTACTTAATGAAAATCTTTATGAATTCAAAATATTATAATGTTATTATCTAGTTATATTTTATCGTTACTAGCAATATTATATAAAAAATAATATGACTTCTAATAAGAACAATCTCTTGATCTCCCTTCCTTCATATGATATATCTTGTATGGCATCTCACATCATATCATGACATAATCATATGTTCTTTCCACATCTTAATGTTGACCTTTTTACTTCCCACCTACTCTCATATCCCTTCTTCTGTCCCTCCCCTGCATGCCATTGACCCATTGACCACTGTCTCCGCAAATTTCTCGGTTATTTGCGACCAACAGCTTGTCGACGGTATTGAGGGGGTTAATAGTAATAGTCATCTTTCATCAAGTCAAAAAGTGAATGTTCTTGATAAGGAGGACTTTTGACTGATTTTCAGACTCTTACATTTGAACAGCTATAAATTGGTTATACTGGGTACAGGGTTTCATAATTTAGATGATGGAAATAGATAAACTGTTAATTGAATTGAATTGAATTGAATTGAATTGAATTGAATATAGTAATTGGGATGAGGAAAAAGAACGTTTTCAAAATTTCTAACAAATCACGATGAACGAGGATGGTGACATGGCAAGATTCACAATAGGAAAACATGAGTGGGGACCCAATGAAGTTAACAATAGAAGAAAACATGCATAAGATTTACACAGGGAAATTTATTTTTAAGCAAGCAATGGAATTACATTGCAACATATGTGAAATATGTGAGCCTCTTATGTCATCATCCGTGTTCGTTGTAATTTGTATTGTGTTTTTTTTAAGTATTTCTCTGGTCAAGGACAACAATAAATTCCACAAATCTATACATGAAGCTGTCAATTTATTTACTGCATGATGTGAAATTATGAAAATCGTCCGGATTTCCCCTTTATTATAAGCTTTAGAGATTTAACTGAAATCTTCTAAAGAGGAAGTGATCTCCATTATGCATTTACTGTGAGAAACCACTTCACACAAAGCCGATTTTCAAAGGAATACTATATTTTCCCCATTCGCAGCTCTATCAATAATAATCCAGATATGATGCTATGTCATACTAAAAGAAATTAGGATTCGTCATATGGAGGAAATAGAGGATTGTGTTTATAGACTTTAAAAGGAATTGTAAAATATTCCTTGTCGTGCATAATTCTTAAAATTTCTTAAAATGCCATGAATATATTTTATTGTATGTTTTTGTATAATGTATAATGCTCAATGAAATTGCTTATGTGCATCTATTTGTGTAAAGTTATATTACCTTTTTTTTATCACTGCATTTGTTATTCTTTGTCTTTTTGCTTTGGAAATTTGTATTCGATTTGTATTTGACTGAATGCCGGAATAGAATTTAATCAAACCATATCAAATCAAATCAAAATACGAACGTACGCGCCGATTATACCTGTGCGGTGTATAACTGTGTTGATAATTACTGCTCAGTTCAGGTCGGTTCAGTTCACTACGTTTATTTTCACATTTACTTCTTTTCTTTTCTCTCAAGGAATAACAAATTGACACTGATACAACAGATTAGGGTAAAAAGTGTATACAACCATGTCTTTCGAATGCATCAAATAAAGAACATAGTGAACACATATGTTAATGGTCACATCATAGCATAAAGGTGTTCCATAGATGTAGCAGGAACATAATGGGGCCAACATATAGAATAAGCTTGCTTGTAAACCTGCATAGGTCCCAAAAAATTCTAGGTGTGGAAATTTCAGAGAACGGTTATGAACGCCTTGACTGAGATTATTCCAATATCAAAATCAATGATGAAAAAATATTAACTAATATAGACCAATGACTATGATATGAGTATAATGGTGTCAGAATCGGATTCTCTCTTTCCCTCCCCCCCCCCCTAAATAGTTAAGAGTCAGAAATCATTCTCTGTCCGTTGCATTGAAGGCATCGCATACATGTTCCAATTATGCTATAAAAAGCGTACAAGTGCGGGAGAGCCAAAAAGAAAAAAAATTAAAATGCTAATTCCTAATGGAAATATATGGTCATTAATCTTTTCACGTACAATACAAATAGAGGGGCGTTGATTAACGATTCATTTGATATGTTACTAATTCTAAAATTTATGAAAACTGACGGGTGAATTTAATGATTGTTCGAAACATGCTGCCTCAGACAGGTTTCAAAAAAAGATATTCGTTTTATGATGGGCGCCAGGAAGATTAAAATTGTCGACATTATGGTGGCCAAGCTTTTGTCCTGCCCTCCACTACGCCTGTCGCAGCGCATTTCGTTTCTTTTTGTTTCTTTAGAGACACCCTATCAGGCGGATTCCAACTCTTCACCATTTATCACGTCGGGAAATATGCATGTCACACGCAACGCTGGCTTTTCAAATTAGCCATCGCTCGCCATTCGCATTTCGCAGAAAGAGAGAGAGAAAAGAGAAAAAGCTTAGTGCTGCAGTCGCGAAAGACAAATCGCCCATTACTACGTAGGGACATTAGCAGAAATGGCGTCTGTGAATTTGCAGATGAAAAAAGAGCATTTTTGTCGTTGTTGCAATACTCACTTTGGGGGCTTATTTCCATAAGTCACAAGTAAAAGCAGAACAGATAGTTTTGCTAGTGTAGGTGATTTTCGTTTTTATCATTGGCCTCTCTAAATATACCTGCAAAATAAGAAAACAAGTAACAATAAGTTGCTTTGTAATAAATCTAGGTTCCTTTTCTTTTTACGTTCAATGAGTGAATTCATCGAGTGGATGCGGAAAACACATTAGTGAATGTTTGAGAAAAAAAAATCTGCCAATCCTTTCTTTATATATATGAAGAGTTTGTTTGCAAAAAGCGATAAGTCCATATTTGCCAAATGGAGATATTTGCATTTAAAAGTCAAGAAAAATAAAGAGAATAATAAGAAATTTTTTGCTTCTTTTGACCATAACTTCAAAAATATACCTTCATATGTAGAGACCAATATATCATCTAAAAGGTATCATTTTGTACTTAATGACAGAGACCGTACTTCAAAATCTTCAAAAATGGACTTATCGGTTTTTGCAAACAAACTCTTCATAATTATATATATTCAGTTTCGGTGCCGAAATCTCTGGATGAGATGACTATAACAGGGCGTGACGTTAATACAGGAAAATGTTGTAAAGAAAATACAAAGAGAACTCAATACACATTCTCTATTCTATTAAGAAAGAGCACTGTCTTGACCTACCGCTTTTAGAAAGCACGGGGAAAAGTAGTTTCCCTATCATAAGGCACCTTTGTCAGTAGCAAGAAGAAAGAACGACGTGTACTTTTCATGCATCCTTTATAAAATCATTTGTTGATATTCTTGTCCTACACTATTCATATTCACGACCTGTTGGATAGATTATCTTCTGCTCCAGCTATGGCGGCAAAGTAACTATGATAATTCAAAACTTCTGAAGGGACTGCACTATTTTCCCCTAACTTCACTAATGTGTTCTTCTCCATCCATAAAATTCATTAATATTTTCAGGTTTCATTCCTCTGTAAGGTTTCTTAATAGTGACCGTGCACCTCAAAACGAACATAAAGTCGACAGACATGAATTTTTAGTTAAGACCATATTCTGAAAGAGCAGACTTTAAGCTTTAAAATGATGTGTAACTCAAATCAAATTGACTCTCCTAACCTATCTAGATATTGGAAAGAAAGCACAAACTCAGGAAAAGTGTGAACTGAGAAAAGAGGCTCTGAAGTACAGTGTCTATTCAAGCGCTTAATCTTTACCAAACCGTGCTGGCTGCGCGATGAATGGGACAAAAAACAGGAAGTAAACCACCAGAGTAACAACAATGAAGGGATTGTCAAATTAAACTGAAATTAGGCACGCCTCATTAACATATTCTGTCCATAATTAATGCCAACTTTTAAAGCAGTAGCACTATCCTTTCAAAAGTTTTTAGAGTTGAAAGTGAAGAGTGTGGACAAGGTTTTTCAGAAATGAAAAAGGGATTCTAAAGACACACCTAATCACACTATTCTACCAAAAATGTTCGAGATAAACTGCTAAAAAAAAACACACTTTCCTGCCCGTTTTATGATACCAAATTTTAGGATGATGTAAAAGAAGACCTGCTCTTTCAGAAAATATGAAAAAGTCAAGTTCGGCTAGATTGACTCATTTCACTTATTTTCAGTCCTCACGCAAAATCAGTGTGTGCGACTTTATGTTCGTTTTGAGGTGCACGGTCACAATAGGCCTAACTGAGTAACAGTGAGAATTTAATCATTCATTAATATCTACTTATTTTGTTATCTTATTCATTCATTAATATCTTTTTAGAGTTATTCACTATCTAGTTATATCATTTATTTGAATCTATTGCCAGGAAACATCTTAAGCACTCTCTGACCGATATTTTACCAAATCACAAGTACCTATGTTCCAAGGATCTTAGGTTAGAGGTTATGCCTATTGAGAGTCACACCATGATCATCTCGGCTGTGCTCCGCTCTTTTCACCAATGTCACAATCAAAAACTGACCTCTGACCCCTCCCCCCCCCCCCCCGTTACACCGAATTTTTTAAAAAAAGGAGCCGAATTGGTACGTTGATACACATGAACTAGCACACTAACTTGCTCGAATCACGTAAAACAAAATACAACTGCACAGATTAAAGGTATAATCGTAGAACTTATAATGTCATGTTCGAACATTGTCACTAAAAAGACATTCGGCCTGTTCACCTACATAATCCCGGACAAAATAATTACAGGTCTAACGTCGGTATCTCGTCATGATATTGGGTTACGAGGGGTTATTTTGATTTTTTTCCTGATTTGCTCGTTTGAGGGCGCTATTCATGTTAGTAAAAAATCCTTCTTTTAGTGTATGGGGTTGTTTCCATGGTTGTCTGTTTTTGGTTATGCTTTGTTTTGTTTTATTCTGTATTTGTTTTTAGCTCCACGTGGAACTCCTTGCAGGGAGACTAATACTCGTTAAATCATGTGACTCTGTTGACTCATTCTTATGGCATGAAATCTCACTGGTTGCTGTCTCCGTCCTACCATATATTTAAAAAAAAATGCATAATAGATTATATTTTTTCTTTACACTTTTATCTAACAATCGACACTCATATCTGCTTCATGTTATATACTAGTACCAGTCAAGTTCACTTTGTACCAAAAACAACCAAACTGACAAACAAAGGAACTAAAACCCAATCCCCAGGTTAGATACATCCTGGTTGTTAAGGAAACGTTTTCTCCCTACATGGACATTTATAGAAACCAGCGCATGCACTGTATTATGTAAATGATAAATTTGTGAAGCAAACACAATAATTCGTCGTCTTGACTGTCTATTGACCGATTCTGTGACGCGCTATGTGTATTTTTGGCACTGGGCGCAGCCATAGTGGGTGTCTCAGCCGACCCCCCCCCCCCCCTTCCCACTCCCCACCCCTCTCCCTACATTAGCACGCGCGCAGAATGAAAAACTGCTTTAGCCAATGGGCGTCTCGTACTGAGTGCGCGAATGCTTGCTTAGTGCGCGAACCTTTGTTACAAGTGCGTGATAAACATGTTGCCCGGGGTGGGGGAGAGCAGGGGGGGGGGGGGGGGGGGGTCGGCTGAGACACCCACTATGGCTGCGCCCAGTGCCATGAAATGTCTGCTGCCCTCAACGAACCCGAATCGGTCAATAATCGAAGGGCTAATGGAAGAGCTGGGGGGCGTTTCATGAAGGAACTTGTCGGATAAAATGTCCAACAAGTCAATAATATCCGACAAGTTCAGAGAAATCAGCCAATCAGACTAAAGAATTTCTCAAAACTTGTCGGATATAATTGACTTGTCAGATATTTTATCCGACAAGTTCCTTCATGAAATGGTCCCCTGATCTTTGGTTGTGAACCCCTGGGCCCGTATTCTGCTAAAAACTTAGACCCGAGTTTAAACCCACGCTTGGGTCTAAAGTGGGTTTTTTGGGTTTAAACCTGGGTTTAAACCACCAGTTTAGACCCAGGTTTAAACCCAGGTTTAATTTGTATTCTACTAAGTCCAGCTGTGGTCTAAATTGGGTTTAAATTAAACCTACCCAGGAGGAGGTTTATTTAGAGTTTAAATCGAGTCTAACGATGACTGGTAAGGGTACCAGCACACAGATCAATGCCAATGGCACAAAACGAGTGGCTGCCTGGATACGTACAGCAGCTAGCTTGCCGGCCACACGCGTGTACACACGAGATACGCCTACTACGTACTAGATCCACGGTACTTGTACACTTAGAAGAGACTCGAGATCTAATTAAATGTTAGAAATACTACTACTACCTAGTATTACATATACGTTAGTCTAAACTTTACGATGAAAATAACCTGAAGACTAGACCAAGAACTCAACGTAGGACTAGAGGGTAGAGCCTGCAGATGAGGTCGATTTGGCATAGAGTTCTACTAGTAATAGACTAGATCGAGAACCTACCCATAGATCGTAGGACTAACGTTAGGACTAGGAGTAGGGTCCTACTAACGTTAGAACCTATTCGAATAGCTATTAAACGCTAGAGTACATTATTGTAACGTTAGGACTAACGTTAGATCTATTAAAAGTTAAGTTAGTGTGGTACGGTAGGTAAAATCTACTTCAACACATATCGAGACAGGGTTGATGGATTGGCCGAGATCTATTTCTAAATTTTAGAATGGTTTCCATTTTTATTAACTGACAATCTTAAGAGAAAAGCTTTTATTCAATTTCCTACCTCAAAGTCCTGGTTTGATCAATCGCCAATCCAATCGCCAATTGCACGATTCAATCGACCTAAAAAGCCATGTCCCATCCAGCGCACACAGCAACCGTGCCGCCGGCCGGTGCGGCGCGATGACTCTGCTGGTAACTGAGCATTCAAAGCTAGCTAGTAGCCAGGGGTGGTATTCTGCAAGGATCCTAGGACAGCTCTCGCTCCTAAATACGCGATTGGTATTCTGTAACACCGCGCGTAGGAGGAGAAATAGGATAGTGACGTCAGGGATCCTTATTTCTCTCCCAGTTTAGGATAGGGGCGTAACTTGATATGTTAATTAGATGTAATTAGATGTTAATGAGATCTTAAGATAAGTGGTATTCTGTAAGCACAAGTAGGATCAAGTTTAGGAGCAAAAATAAGGATAGCCTCTAGGCAATCTTTCTCTGGCGATTATGCCGGGCTATTGCGAATATAGGCCTACTGACGACCCACTGTCTCTTATTTTGTATATTCATGAACAAGAAAATGAACAAGAGAGTTATCTGTTCCTCTCATACTGAGGATTCTAAAACTGCAGTCTATAATGTTCGAAACAATTGTATTCTTTATCTAGCTGGTATGTGTTTATTTGTTTGTTGTTCGCCATTTTCAATTCAATTCACACTTCATTTTATTCGGCACAAAATAGATAAAAAGTACATTATGTACACAGTAACAACAAAAGCTATTATTATATCTATAATTAATATTGTAATATTGATGATTATTATCATTATTAATATTATCATTGTTATTATCATTATCATTATTATTGTTATTATTACTATTATTACTATTATTATGATTATGATTATGATTATTATTATCATTATTATTATTATTATTACTATTATTATTATTGTCATTATTGTTGTTATCATTGTTATTATGCTCAACGTCTGCCCGAACGTCATGCGGACGCAGTGCAAGTAGCCTACCTTCGCCGCCCACATTGCAAGACCCTCGAAGTCGTTGCTATGAAGATCTAGTAACCAAAGAAAAAGAAACGTAGGCAGTGTGCTTCTAGGTCGCGTGAAGAATAAAGCAGGGCCGGCGGAACGTTTTTAAAAGCGTGGGGGCCTATACTTCCTGGTTTCATGAGCTAACAAGAAAAAAAAAAAAAAAAGGTCCTCAGCTTCTCTCACCCTTTCCATTTCAGGGTTTCTTCAGCTGACAAGCGAATTAAAAAAAAAAAAAAGGTCTACATTGGAAAAACATAACCTTACCGCGCTACACTTCAAGATCTCTATCTATTTCTATTAAGTGCCACTTACGTACTTCCGGGTTAAAAAAAATTGTAGGGGCCCAAAGTGATGACACCTTATGTATTTCTTTGTATGGTGCACAAAAAGTGTGGGGGCCTGAGCCCCCACGGCCCCCACGGTTCCGCCGGCCATGTAAAGTACTAGTAACGCAAGGATCCATACGCTCACATTATTATTAAGACGTACGTATAGTGTGTGACGCAACCCGGTGACCTAACAATCCATGTGCATGGGTTAACATTTTTTTTTATCAAAATGTAGTGAACTTACGTGTTTTGTACGGTTACAGCTCGTTATTCCGAAGGTTCGTTATTCCGAAGGCTCTTCCAGTCCGAAGGTTCGTTATTCCGAATTTCATTTTCGAATTAACAAATCTTCGGAATAACGAACCTTCGAAATAACGCCACAAATATAATGTTCGGATTAACGACCCCTTTTTCATTTTCGGATTAACGAACCCTTTTTTATTTTCGGATTAACGAACCTCTAGGTATGGAGAATTTGTGTGTTTCAGATTAACGAACCTTCGGAATAACGAACCTTCGGAATAGCGAACCTTCGGAATAACGAACAGCACCCGTATACAAGGATATCATGGAGATATAGTAGCTCCATGTTTATATCTTTGTTTAATCTATCAATAATCTCCTTTATTTATTCTGCTATCATTGCCCTGCATGTAAGTCTATACTACCATAAAGATATATAGGGGAGAGCTAGCGGGGTGAATTAAGTGGGACAAAAATTGTGATTTGATGAAGTTTCTCGAATAACTTTCTGATATTTAGAATGGGGCACACATGTATCGGACCAAAAGACTTTTGATGCTAGCCATACGGGTTGCTACGCTATATTCCTATAAGTCTCATATTTGTGTTATCATTGGTTGTTTTTTTTTCCTGGGAGAAGTGGAACATTGGTTTGGTTTAAGTGGGACAAACAGTAACTATAAGCAAGACATTATTATTACAAGAATATCGATCATAGAATAATGTGAGCGCATGTGTGTGTGTGTGTGTGTGTGTGTGTGTGTCTGTGTGTGCATCTATTATTATTATTATCATTCTTTATATTTATTTAAGAAAATCTTATATATTTTATAATAACTTGGAATTAAGGGCGAAGTTTGGCATGCAGTGATGATATCCCAGTTTACCCAACATCCTTGTGTGTCTTTATAGAAATTGTTATACCAAATGCGAAAAACCTTATAGTTGGAGAAATTTACAGGCCACCAAATAGTAATTTTAACGATTTTGTTGGTGTATTGCAAACTATACTTGACTCTCCCTCTCTCATGAACAAGCATTGTATATGATGGGAGACTTTAGTATTAATCTATTTCATTATAATGAAAAGCCCCAGTGTCAGGAATTCTTAGATACAATGATGTATAATTCATTTATACCTTGTATCACGAAACCAACAAGGGTTTCTGATACAACTAATTGACAACATATTTGAAGAGCTTGTTTGCAAAAACCGATAAGTCCATATTTGCCAAACGGAGATATTTGCGATTAAAGGTCAAGAAAAATAAAGAGAACAATAAGAAAATGTTTGCTTCTTTTGACCATAACTTCAAAAATGTACTTTTATATGTAGTGACCAATATATCATTTAAAAGATATTATTTTGTACTTTATGACAGAGACCGTACTTCAAAATCTTCAAAAATGGACTTATCGGTTTTTGCAAACAAACTCTTCATTTACAAATTTATCTCACGTTGCCGATCAAGGAATCATTGTTTCTGATATATCGGATCACTTCCCTATATTTGTGACGTTACATGATATTTTTGAAAAAGGTAAAACAACTTATAATAAAAGGGATTTCGAGTAATGTCACAACAACGTATAGAAAGTTTTAAAATGAGTCTTGATCATACCGACTGGTCTGTTGTTTATAATACGAATGACGCTGATATAGCTTTTGATATATTCAATGAAATTGAAATTTTGAGATCTATAAATCGTAAAAATAATTTATTTTATAGATATAAGTCCAGTGGCACAGAAGAAGCAAAACGCAAATACTCAGCTTACCGAAATACTTTGACTTCTGTGCTACGTAAAGCAAAAAAAAAAAAAAAGAGAAAAAAAAATTATTTTTCTGCACAATTTCAAATCCATAGAAATGATATCAAGTCTATACTTGGAAAGTTATAAATGATGTATTAAAAAAGAATGATGGAAAGAAACTGGGAATTGATAAAATGATACAAAATGGAACGATAATTGATGACTCCCGTGGTATTGCTGAAGCATTCAACACGTATTTTGTAAATATTGGGTCAAATTTGGCCAGAAATATTCCACTAACGGAAAAAACATTTCATTCATTTCTTGTGAATCCCAATCCTAGTTCTATATTTTTCACGCCCGTAGCTGCATTGGATGTTATTGATATTGTAAATAATTGTAAAGCCGGAAGCTCAGGCTATGATGGTATTTCAATGTTTCTTCTTAAACAAATCATTTATGAAGTAGCCGCACCTTTGACCCATGTATTTAATTTGTCTTTAATGACTGGCCTTTTTCCTAGTAAAATGAAAGTTGCCAAGATTATTCATGTTTTTAAGAAAGGCAGACAGGACGACCTGGGCAATTATAGACCTATCTCTTTTATCATCATTCTCCAAAGTACTTGAAAAAGTTTTCTACTCCCGAACTATCAAGTTTTTAAATGATCATGATATCTTAGTAGACACTCAATTTGGTTTTCGCAAAAAACATTCGACTACCCACGCCGCTTTGTTGTTAATAGATAAAGTTGTTCAAGCTATCGAAGCTAAATCTCACACTGTTGGAGTTTTTCTGGACCACTCCAAGGCGTTTGACACTATTGATCATGAAATATTACTGTACAAACTATCTCATTACGGGATTCGTGGCAGCGCCTTGGAGTGGTTCAGAGATTACCTCACAAATTGATCACAATTTGTACACAGTAATGATTCTGATTCAAGCACAGCAAATATAACATGTGGTGTTCCACAAGGCTCCCTTTTGGGACCACTTCTTTTTATTGTGTACATAAATGATTTGCCCAGGTCGTCCGCACTCCTTTCTTTCCTCTTGTTTGCGGACGATTCAAGTCTTTTTTTGACGCACAAAAATCCTACTGAGTTACTTGATATGCTTAACTCTGAGTTGAATCACGTCAATGATTGGATTCAAAGTAACAAATTATCCCTAAATCTAAACAAAACTAATTTTATGGTGCTTAGTAATACAATCACTAGTTACCTGGCTCAATTTCAATCACAGGAGTAAACTTACAACAGACAAATTCAGTTAAATTTCTTAGTCTTTTAATTGATTGTAAATTATCTTGGCAGGAACAAACAAATGAAGAGTTTGTTCGCAAAAACCGATAAGTCCATTTTTGAAGATTTTGAGTAACGGTCTCTGTCATAAAGTACAAAATAGTACCTTTTAAATGATATATTGGTCACTACATATAAAGGTACATTTTTAAAGTTATGGTCAAAAGAAACAAAAATATTCTTATTATTCTCTTTATTTTTCTTGACTTTTAATCGCAAATATCTCCATTTGGCAAATATGGACTTATCGGTTTTTTAAAACAAACTCTTCAAATCATGTATGTAAGTTATTATCAAGAAATTTGGGTGTTATACAGAAGCTTAAGCATGTTTTCCCCATATATATATATATATATATATATATATATATATATTACGTACATTATATATGCGACTTTGTTATTGCCGTATCTTCATTATAGCATACTGGCCTAGGGGAATTGTTCCAAAATACGCCTGGAGTCTATCTTTAGAATACAAAAGCGAGCTATAAGGATTATCAATTGTACCAATTATTTAGCACCGACAAGCCCACTCTTCAAAAGTAATAACCTCTTAAAGATTTTTGATGTATATTCTTACTCCCTTGGGATATTTATTTACAAACCAGTTAACTAAAGACGAATTACCTTATGCTTTCACTGCCATGTTTGTAAAAAATACACATTCCTACCCTACAAGACAGGAAAATTTCATTTCACTTTTCTCCCGTGAGAAATGCATTTGCTCTTAAAACAATAGTACATACAGGTCCGACATTATGGAATAGCCTTGACTCCGACATTACTGAATCGTTGTCACTGAATTGTTTTAAACGTAAACTAAAAAAATCCCATGTGTAGGCTTATACCTAATAATACAACATGCAATTTTATTTGAACTCCCTCTTCTTTATCAGATTCGTTGTTTATTATATGTATTCCAAGTTTGCTTTTCGGTCTCTTTTTACTGAGTCATTTATGTCAAGGCTATTCCTGAATTAATGAATCATTATGTATCATATGCATTTTTGCGCATTCTTACAGTTACGTAACTGTTGCTCGGGTGACAAGGAGTCTTGTAAGCGCAATACAGGTGGCTACTTTGTATTTCGCTATGCTTTCGTATATTTTATTCCTTTCTCTTGCTCTTTTTGCTCTCTTTTCTTTTACGTCCCTTTCCTTCCTTTCATAGTTTTCGTTACTAGGTTGTTTAAGAAGACCAACACTTTCATATATACAGGGACCTATACATTACAAGCTTTGCTTTTTAGTAAGTCCCCACATTTCATGTTTGTTAAATTGTCTTCTCTTGTATTCTTTGTAATTACGACGCTATGTTTAATCTTATGTTCAATCGATCGTATCGTGTTTGATGCTTTGAGATGTGGAACAATAAAATCAAATCAATCAAATCAAATCCTCCAAAAGTTCAAAATTTGAGCTAATTTCTGCAAAAACTTTAAATGCAAATTAATGGAACTCGTAAGGTCACATTTACTATGGTGGGCTAAGTGCGTGCTAAAGCTTTGATAATCAAAATTGTATTCTTAACTGTAAAATGATATGATATATGATATCTTTTCATTTTTGAAGCGCCATGAGCACTGAAAAGTGGACCTGTGCGCTATACAAGTAGCCACTATTATTATTATTATTATTATTAAAATTAGACTGACAATACATTTTAAACTCCTTGCACAGTAAAGCTGCGTGAAGCGCATGTTTGAGCAATGTAGATCTTGGGCGCGCATTGCGTAAAATTAGCCAGATGATTGGCTTATAGATACTGCGCAGGGCGTGTCCTGTCTTTCCTCATTAATATTCATTATTCATAAATGACTGTCCTAGGATAGGCTTAGGACAGGCTTACAGAATACCGATTTTGCCTGTCCTAAGGGTATCCTATTTTCTGTCCTACGCGCGCTCCTAGGATTGAAATAAGGATCGCGCTTACAGAATACCACCCCCGGAATATAATAGCGCTACGCTTACCGTGTATCCTGTGATGTGCGTCGCACACGTACACAAACTGTACAGTAATGTACAGTGCTTCACGAGTCGTCGTAAGCAAAAATACAGCATGCCCTTATTCGACATAAATACCCGTAAAAACTATTCAAAATCCAAGAAAGTCACGCTCATGTGACTGATACACTGCCAATAATAAATTTAAGTGGATTTGTGGAGAGAAAAGTACTCAGAGATGGAGAATTTCTTCTTCCATAGAGGGCACTATGGTGGCTTGACCCAAGACTATTTCGGGTTTAATTTAAACCCAAAATAGACTTGGGTTTAACTAAACCTAGCTAGCAGAATACAAAATTAAACCTCGGGTCTAGCTAAACCATAGGTGAGTCTAAAATTGGTTTAAACCTTTGTCTACAGTAGAATACGGGCCCTGGAGTCTGAGTGAAAGGAAATCCTTTACAATGAAAGAGATCGCAAGAAGCAGTATTCTCGTGGTAGACAGAAAGAGATAGATAGAAAGGGATAGTACAGTATCGGGGGAGATGAGAACTGGGCTTTTAACTTTTTGCGAGATACCTAGAAAACACTTATGATATTATATAGTACAGAGCATACCATTTTAAGAGGAATTCAAAGTTTATTTGATGAAAATGGGGTTTCGAATGACTGAAACATCCAAAAACAAAGTAAAACAAAGTGTGGGTCCCACATTTTATTAGAATCACTCCTTTTTGGATATCTCAGCCATTTCAAAACCAATTTTCATCAAATAAACGTTGAATTCCTCATAGAATTACATGCTCTTTCATATTTCATAAAAGGTTTCTCATTATCTAACCAAGAAAATCGTTAAAAACCTGAAGCTAGGTCTCAGCCAAAACTATACGATCCCTTTATAATAATGATTGTAGTTGTACGTGTTCAAAGGAATCGGCAAAGGAAGGTGAATTTCTGTCCCTTACACACCTAGAGAGGTCATGACCCCGTAGCAGTAATCACGTCGATACACAAATTGCCGCATCATTCTATTCATATCAACTTAATAAAATCTAACCCCATTAACAGTCAGGGAGACAGCCGATTTTTAGGGAATGGAGATATTCGCGAAAAATCGGGAAAGTTGGACTTAATGAATTATTCATGACCTTTCCGCAGTCTCTGGCCGAAGCTCGACGCGTACAAAGTCAATGGCTATCACTGCATCGTTTTGACATGCATGTCTTTAAAAATTCACCTTAAAAAATCCTCATTTAATGTTGATATTGAAATTTCACCAAATGAAAGATGAATAAATAAAGTTTATCTCCTCCAAAAATCAATATTCACATATAGTGAGGAAAATTTGTAATTGAAGGATGAAAACGCGAATCCAAAGTGTATTTTTTGAATCTCCGTGTCATAGTTTCTTTCAAGGCGTTCTTATTCAACGAAACACAGGGACGGACTGTGTGTGTGTCTGCAATGCGCTATGCATGAATCGCGTTAACACAGTGCACGCACGTACCGTGCGTACGTGAGCGCTGTTACCGCTGAGCTTCAACGTCTGTGGGAATTGTGGTAGCCTGTTATGCTTTTGCCGATATTTCTATCAACAATTCAGTTATTTTTTCGTCAAATGATCAAGAATTGGTGAGAACTGGTATTGAACTTAGATAGTCCGGTCCCCTAAACTCCTGGTTTGCCCGTATTTCTGTGGAATGTCCGAATGAAAAGAGCAAGAGAGGACCGCCACCGTAGGTGTTCTAATAGGTTGCATGACGCTGGAGCTCTCGCACAGCCGTCGAACGTCAACTGCGGACCGCCGGAGCTCCGGGGTTCTTTCTTTTGCTACATGACCATCAGTGTCCTCATACTTTCTTGCTCTCTTGCGATCATGCTCACTGGGTTAAAAGTTACAAGCCTCATGCAACCACAAGGTTACCTCATCTAGATCATCGCAACATCACACGTACACTATCACGGTAATGAACCAGGGAACTATATTGCGACATCCACCCTCACTTTGTCTCTAGAAATGTTTGATCAACACGTCACAATCACATATGCTTGTAAATGCTTTTAACTAAAATAGTTGAAATTGAAATAGAGTTAAGAGATGATAATTACCTCTCACTATTAGTCTTGTCTTGTGAAGGTTTTTGTTGTTCTTCAAACTTGCATGTCTCTTCCTCGTGCTCTAACTTCGATCAAAACATAGGTCTGCACGACCATGCTCCGCCTTCCAACAACACAATGTCGATGTGCATGGTCAATTCACTTGCTGTTTTGTTTTTTCTGCCATGGGGGTCGCGAAAGGTAAGTGATTGGGGATTTTGCTTATCAGCATCATCACTGATCACGGGTACGCAGCAACAGAACGATGGAGGAGAGAGGGGGAGAGAGGGGGAGAGAGGGGGAGAGAGAGGAGCGCTAAAAATAGCTACACACAACGATCCGTCCTCCAACTCGATGCGGACAGGGAGGTGATCTGATGACCCTCCGTGTGTGTACGCTCGCGTGTGTACGTGTTTCTCTCTCTCTCTCTCTCGGTGAATTATTCTCATAGCGACTGGAAAAAGAACATCTGTAACGGTTCGCTCTGACCATATCGCGTCGCTCCGTTACGTAACATCTACTCGCGGTTCAATGTTCCCTCTTTTGGGGGATTTCAATCTTCCCTCAAAATAGGTAGTCTCCCTGACTGATTAAAATCTAAACCAAATATGCTGAATTAACATCGATACCATTCTCATAGGTTATTATTTCTCTCTCTTATCTTATGAGTCTTTTTACAATTTTAGTCAATGGGACTGCCACCATCGTTAAATGTCATCAGGAGTTACGTCACCGCGATGTCGAAACTATAGAAATGACTCTTTCACAGGTGTTACGCTGGTGGTAAAGATGAACAATTTGACGACGCATGAGGGCGCTATTTCAGATACAAAATATCTGCCAATGCGAGAGATCGAGTGCCGGAGCTGCTCTCAAAATCACTCCAGAAAAAATGTACCTTCTTTCAAGTTGCTGTTTTTTGTTTGTGTGTGTGTCTGTGTGTTTTGCTTTCTTTTACGGACAATTATCGAAAACTCCAAGCAATTCTCAACCAATAGGTCAATGTAACTGTTGATATTTTGATTACAAAATACGTGCTATATGCTCCTCAAATAGTGTTATTGTACAATAATTGCACGTACGAATTTCGTTATAATTATGTGGGTATAATTTGAGATCAGGCTGTGTATTGAGCTATTTTAGATATTTCCCTTGAAATTTATGCCACTAATTACTAAAGCAAATGCGTAAGTCTCTTGCAGATTTTGTGAAGTTTCTATAAATGAATATTTGTATGTAAGCTCTATTATATTAATTTACATTAAAATTATAATTTTCAAAAGCTAGTATGATCTTGTTTATCATTCGGCCTGTCTCGTCCTGTGGAGAATGAACATTGATTGAATTAAAAGTGACAATTGTGAACTTGTTCAAATTCCTACAACATTCATAGAATAATTTTTTTATTTTTTCTACATCTTCTGCGTTGACAAAAAAAAAAAATGGGTTACATCCTCCATCCATGGGCTACATCCATGGGCTACATTTGAAATCATTAATATTATTGTTTTTAACTAGAAAATTTATGATACTCACCTTATACTCATTTTCCAAGCGCCGACGTTTATTTCCATTCCTCTGCATGGAAGCAAAATTAATGGACATCAAAAGTTTTGCTTCTGTTTATTGAACGAAAGATGAAAGTCATTGCAATCCATATATCATTTCATAGATTCGTGTAATTCTGTTCTAGATCACTTTTGTGGAATTGTCGAAATAAACTACTGGCAGCCTCGAATGAGTACTCTCCCAAAAGTGGAGACATGATTGTCCAGGAGTATTTTGTCGAAGAGGCAGAAACCCTTGTTGGTCGTAAAGGAGTCTGCGTCAAGACTACTACATGCACCACTGGCACTGTTCCACGGTCCATGTACTGGAGCCTCTCCCCGGTTTGTTGGGCGTTCAATGGCAGCACAGTAGATGGACACAGCAAGGAGCTATTTACATAGCTCCTTGGACAGAGGTACGTTGGCACAGACTCTACACCAACAAATGGTTTGTGCCCGCAAACTAGTCCAGGAGAGAGCTGTGCTGTACCGAGTGTTGTAGCAGGTGCATGAGTTCCTGTGCAGGTGGTCTACACACGTGTGCCTCTCAGCGTTTGTAAGTAGATAAAAGTTAAAGCCCCCCCCCCCCCCCCCCCCCCCCCCAAAAAAAAAAAAAAAAAAAATGGAAAAAACCAAACCCCCCCAAAAAACCCAAAAGAAAACAACAACAACAACAACAAACAAAAAAGAAAAGAAAAATAGAGCCCCCACATATAGAGCCCGCACGAACACACAAACAAACTAGCAAAAAACAAACAAACGAGCAAACAAACAATCAATCTTTCTAAATGTTTACACATCAATGTGGCAGTTACGCACTGATTTCTATAAGAGAGTTATTCTGTGATGACGTTTTCGTTGGCTATTATAGTAGCAGTATTACATTTTGTATGAAAGAAGTGCGTACTAAAGTCTTTATCATTTCGCTCTTTCTTGGATGGAAAATGGATTGAATTAAATTTAATTAAATTGAATTCAATAGCCTATCCCTTCAAAACAAACACAATTTACACAAATACTACTCTCTAAAAAAAATCGAGTGAAAATTTTCACTCTAAAAAGAGTGAATACAAAAAAGAGTAAATTTCGAGTGAAATTGGAGTGAATTTTGAATGAAAATGCTCATTTTCTCTCATTTTGGAGTGACGTCAGGGATCACTCGAATGATCCCTGACGTCACTCCAAAATGAACATTTTCACTCAAAATTCACTCAAATTTCACTCGAAATTCACTCTTTTTTGTATTCACTCTTTTTAGAGTGAATATTTTCACTCGATTTTTTTAGAGAGTGATAGTGATTTGACAGATCAACGAAGTACGGCCTAAATGTGTGTATGCGTATGTATGTATGTATGTATGTAAAATATGTATGTATGTAAAATATGTATGTAGGCCTATGTATGTATGTATGTATATGTATGTATGTAGGAAGGTAGGTAGGTCGATCTATGCATTTGCTGAAGTTAGTGTGTGTGTATGTATGTATAGATGCATGTACGTACGTGTTACGTGTACTTAATTTGTTAGAGATAATGAAGAATATGTGGTATACTATAATGCGGACAGGGAAATGAGTACGCCTATAGTTGGTATGAACTGAAGAGAATTATATAACACTATGGAGCAATGGCAAAGGATGAGGAATCTATTTTTGGCACAGCCCGCTGCCTTTTATTTGCAACCCCCTGAGCACAATGCGATTTCCAACAAAGCATGACGGCGTCTATTGCACTATGCAATGGTCACCAAATAGGGCCTACAAGAAGGGAATTCCCCAGCTAAATGACTGCCTTCAATGACGTATATATTTGGCCTACTGTATTCTACAGAGGTATACTTCACATTATTTTTTTGTATGTGATCTACGTTCTGCGCTGAATGTAAGTATTGTATTACTATACTGTAAGATTAAATATTCCATTGGCTAGTAAATCAAAATCCTATATCCTAAATGATATTGACTCGAAATTAGTTCGATCTATACTGCGTTGCAACACATACAGTATCTGCACTGATACGCCCGTGAGGACAGCATATATAGTTGCCATGATATACAGTTGTACGTTTACAATCATGTATAGGTCTAGGGTAGATGTTTAGTGTTTCCCGACTCTGTCATTTAGACGGAAGTTCAGTCTCTGTAATAAAGGCAAGCATGTCTACTTTTCTCGGTTTTACTGGCCACAACAGGGCGACTGGGCGCCATCAGGTATCCCCCCTTTTTTTTGGTACACGCAGAGCGGTGGCAGCTATACAAACGCAGCACATGCATCACACGCGTTTTTACCTGCCCGTTGAATGTGCGTGCATCGCAGCTATCGTACGTACTTCACGTGTATTGAAAGAATTGCATTTGTATTATATACAGTCGCAAACCGCTACACGTCGTACGGAGTTCTGTTCTCATAAGCTTTATATCTTAGTAAGCAGCTAACGTACACTGTTAAAGATAAGAGTAAAATATTACTATTTCAAAGATATAATTTTGATCGAAATCAAATGGAAAAATAAGAAAGTTATGACATTTTGAAGTTTCGCTATTTTTTGGGAAACAGTTCTTGAGCAGTCAATATGAATATGCAATTGGCAAAGTGAGCATGTCATTCCCTCACAACTTGTCATATATTTGTGCATACAATTTTGAAATTTCCCTGTTTTTCATTCAAACGCAATTATGCTCGAGGCTCAAAATAATCCTGGTATATCTAATTGATCACTATTCTGAAGTTATTCGACCAGGAATAACATCATGTTTCACACTTCAATGAGAGAAACATTGAATTTTCGTCATTTCGTTTTTGTTCACGATCAATCAAAAACTGTGAGGGTATGACATGGTTAGCTCACTCATTTGCATATTCATATCCACTGTACAAGAACTGTCTTGCAGAAATAAGCAATTAAAACTTCAAAATGTCATAACTTCCTTACTTTTCATCCGATTTCAGTCAAATTATTCTTTTTATCAAACTAACTTATATTTGGACTGGATTTCCCCTTTTAGGGTGGCTGAAGAAAAAGACGAGTAGACAGATTTGTTTATAGTCCATTTGAATAAACCATCGCAACTTGGAGAAGCTAAGAAAGTTTCCAATGTTATACACACAGAGAAGTCAATGGTTTTATTTCCTCGGTACATCTTATGTTTACAGGGTCATCAATGTACTCACGTTGCTAGCGATATAACCGTTCACCGTATAGGTCCCCATATACTCTGTATTGTTATCGCGCAACATTGTACAGGCAGTGTGCATTGGGTGGTCGATTCTGTTTCTTAAAGGAGGAATCCATCCAAAGTTTTCTCAATTTCATAAGAAAGAAAAAAAAATCCCTGCAGAACAGTGCTTAATGATCATAAGAAGTAAGGCAATTTTGATATTCTGAAATCTCAAAAACCTTTCGGAATACACTTCTTGACAAATCGTCATGAAAATTAAAATCAGCAAATTGATGATGTCATGCTCTCACAATTTCTTATTCATATGATAAAAAGAAATGACAAAAATATTTCATTTCAGGTGTATGAATAGATACACAACTTGCCTTAAAAAAATCAATTCGTGAGGAACAGATGAAACAATTATGATGCGGTTTACCCGTTAAAACATATGAATATTCCGTTAATTCATGATTTCAATGTTTCCATTAAAAAAAAAGCATCACAATGAGTGCTAGGCAACGAGAGGTTGACGACCTGCTACGGATCGTCGCGAGGGCAATACCTGACAACGCCACCACCGGGAGACTTGGGAAAGTGATGGGTTTCAGCGAACCAGAAATCACAACTTTTGTTACAGCCAATACCCGAGAGCTGTATGCATCCATTAGAAGTAACAGTAACCAAGAGGTACATAGGGGAACTCTCAGTATGCTACGTCAGTGGAGTCAGAGGTGTGGTTTCGCCTGGGATCTGGTGGCCATACAACCAGCTCTCCGGCAAGCTCTCATTGCAGCTAAACTTGGTTGGATCGCCGACAAACATCTACCTGAAGGTACACCAAATGGCTTTAATAATTGCTCCATTGCAAAATTACAATCCTTTATATTCCACATTCAAACTGGCTTAAAAGCTTTTATCTACCATTTGCAGGTGAAAGAAAACCCTACCTTTAGTACTTCAAAATAGTTCTTAAATGTGAGCTAGGGATAGAAACAACCAAAGTAAAACTGTTAATGAGTATCATCAATGTTAAGTATTTTGTTAAGTTTACAAAGTCTGAAAAATAGTTTGAAGAAGATCATTGTTTCGAGAGTAAACTGCCTACAATAACATACGGTTTATTCTAAAATAGAATGTTCCCCTTTTTATTGAATACGTATGTTAAAATGCTTTACTTTCACGCAGTTCGACCTCAATTATCCGGCCTCCTTTTATCCGGAAATCTCTATTATCCGGACGCGTTCACGCAGTGAGAGACTTTTGTTTTTTCATCCAAAAATTGAGCAAAAACAGTGACTTTAAGCTCAATTGAAATTTCTACAAGACTCACACGATTTACCTACAATATTCCCGACGGACCTAACATAAATTCACACCACACTATCATCGTAAAAGTAAGCAGTCATGATCTATCGGGACTACAATTTTGCGCAGGCTAGCGTAGATTACCCCACCGTTGCGGGGTACGCTACCTGCCTAGCTGCCAGTGCACTGGGACGGCAGCTTGGACGGCAGCTATAATGTGTCTCTAGCATCCGACCAATTCCCTTATCCGGATGAGCGCCGGTCCCGACATGGCCGGATAATCGAGGTCAAATTGTAATTGTGCATGTATGTTATTGATCGTGTTGCGATGGAGAAAAAATAAGATAAACTGAACTGAATTGAGAAAAAAGTGATATCTCTTAATATTTTAGGTTTTATTGCGAAACTTTTCACATTTATGAATCAAATGCGAAAACCTAGTCCTGCTCCCAGTGATAAACACTACCTTCAAATGAATAGGTAACAATTTCCCTAAAGAAAGAAAAAAACAAAACAAAACAAAGCAAGGACAAAATGAAATTGAACGGAAATAGAAACGCAGAATAACAACAGTCTTATAGAAACTTGGACATAATGCGATTTCTTGGTCACACATCTCTTAAACGGTGACTTTATCAGAAGTTATCGCCCCACAAGTTTTGCACTGAACTTTTCTCAGTTCTTCAAATGAACACCAGACACACATACTCGCACCCACACACACACACACACACACACACACACATACATATATATATATATATATATATATATATATATATATGTATATTGTGCGTGCACGTGTGTATCAAACGTAAATGTTATCAAGATTATTCCTTTTTGTTTTACAGCTTCTACAGTTGCAGGAGTCGAGGCCCCAGGTCATTCGCAAAATGTTGTCCCGAGAAATAGTAAGTAATAATTCTGTAAATATCAACAACCATGACAGAGTTTAATGCATCTGCTTCTGATCCTTTGTCTTTGTCCGAAATTTAATCATATCGTCTTCCACAATGCAGCTCTTGACAGCGCAAATTCTAGAATCGTTGAAGTTGTCCTGCGAATTTCAATACTGAACCAAAATGACGAAAACCTTCCTTACAAGATTTCTTTGAGAGAAACGTAAATTGAGTTCTAGTGTTCTGTACAGATTATTTGGCAGTATCAAATAATACTTCTCATCTTATAATGCACAAGTACATATAGGTCACATTGGTACACATGTTGCACAAAAACGAAATGAATTTCATGTATGTGGTTACACTCTTTGATGATTTGAATCGAATCTGTTAAGTAAACTATATTTCCGTCATTCATTCCACCTCCGTCATCATAGACATACACGCAACGCAATCAAATATTATTCAACATGTATGAGATAAGAGCTCTATATAGAAGCTTTAACACAATTTGCCAGAGAGACATCGAAAAATCAGTGAAATTAATTTGGCAACTTCATTTTTTTCGCAGATGCCGACAACGTCACACCCCTGCATATCAAGAGATTGGCTCGTCTTGTACCACCTGGAAAATATACAGACCTGTGCTCCATGCTTGGGGTTGAATATGGCCAGGCACAGCAGAAACTGGCTAAGTTTAGCAATGACTACGCCCAGGCCCTCTCCGATGTCCTCCACAGCTGGGTAGACGCAAAAGTGAGAAGCAAAGCCGAGCTGAAGGTAGCTCTAGAGGGGGCAGAACTGGGCGGAGTCTACGCAAGGGTCTGCTTTGAATGAGGCATGGGCCTTACGTCATGTACTAGTTACTCCTTGAATGACAAGTGCATGTCGCATGTTCCAACCCTTCTACTTCGTGACATGCTCTTGTGTTAGTTTGTTTCGGGTTGTATTCAAAATTGCAGGCAAAGGTCAATGAGATCCCTGTACTTCGACAGGAAGAACATCTGGACGAAATACTGTGGAAAAGTCACGAATTATGTTGTTTCCTGTGGCAGCCCCCTCCCCCTCCTCATTTCCGCTTTTTCGTGTTTATACCTACATGGATATCTGTGAATTCATAACAGGTTCTTTTTCAAACCATTATCTAATACTGGACATACGTCTTTTCTGCATACATCTAAGTATAATAATTCAACTTTAAAGGACAAGTTCACCTTTATAAACATAAGGATTGAGAGAATGTAGCAATATTAGTAGAACACATCATTGAAAGTTTGAGGAAAATCAGACAATCCGTTCAAAAGTTATGAATTTTTAAAATTTTTGTGCAGCAACCGCTGGATGAGAAGACTACTGCAGTGTATGAATAACTTGCGTACAACAATATAAGGAAAATATAAAGAGAATTTCACAAAATTCCATCTTTTGAAAAAAGTACACATTCCCCTCACTCGTTACCGACAAATGTTATGGGCAATATCATTCCCCCTGCCTTTAGAAAGAGGCAAGTCAAGAGCTCTTTTATTATGCGAAAAAAGTGAAAATATGTTGAATTTTCTTTTACATTTTCTTTATACTGTTGTACGCATATGACTAACAAGCTGTAGTAGTCTCCTCATCCAGCGGTTCCAACACAAAAATTTTAAAAATTCATAACTTTTGCATCGATTGTCCAATTTTCCTCAAACTTTCACTGATGTGTTCTACTAATATTGTTGCATTCTCTCAATCCTTATGTTTATGAAGGTGAACTTGTCCTTTAATGTTTCTACAATCCTTTTTTTTAATTGGAGGGCTGTATTCTCAAACTCCTCAGAGATCCTCAAGATTATACATGTTGTATCGTTTAACCTTTGTGTTGTTCTTAAATGCAACCAAAATCCAAAGAGAAATGTGGGTTAATGGAAAACAGCAACATTATTAGAACATATCAGTGAAACTTGTAGGAAAATCGGACAATCGATGCACAAGTTATGAATTTTTAAAGTTTTGATGTTGGAACCGCTGGATGAGGAAATTATTGGAGATTACGACGTATGTGTAGACAACAATAATTATAAAAAGATATAAAGGGAATTTAACAAAAATCATGAATGAAAAACAATCATGTTTTTCATGAAAATAAAACATGCCATTAACTTGATGCCGACATAATGTTAAGGGTAGCAACCATTCCCCCTGCTTTCTGAAAGCTGTTAGTCAAGTGCTCTTTCATTATGCTAGAAAACTGATTTTTGAGGAATTCCCTCTTTAAAATGCATCGATTATCCGATTTTCTTAAAACTTTCACTGATATTATGTTCTACTAATGTTATTGCTTTCGCTCAATCCACATTTCCCTTTGGGTTCGGGTTTCCTTTAAAGAAAACTACATGTACGAATTTACCACTGTATACCGAAGGAATAAATAGTCCTTCATCCAGCCTCCAAATGAGATGATCTCACCCGTAGGCCTATAAACTGCACCTAAATAGTTTTGAACATGTTTGTATGATTACCTTCTATACACCCCCCCCCCACACACACAGTGTATATCTTTTGTTATAAATCATGACTAGGCAAGGTCTAGTCTATTTCTGTGTATCCCGTATTCTCATGGTCGGGTACACGTCACTTCCGGTATAGCTGGAGTGAAAACAATAACTATTCACCTGTACAGTATCAATGGCGTTAGCCTGAACATGAAATATACGTAGTATGCATAATACTTATGCAGTGTAGGTACATGAACTGAGACGACTATACGACGCACACAAGTTGATAATTGTTCAGAATCCTTTATTCACCATTGTTTTCCATCTGATCATTTATTT
Organism: Diadema antillarum; assembly: GCF_040938485.1. NCBI lineage: Eukaryota > Metazoa > Echinodermata > Echinoidea > Diadematoida > Diadematidae > Diadema > Diadema antillarum. The sequence goes on along the minus strand of NW_027270891.1, from coordinate 1,534,826 downwards.
TGTCAATAACATTTATCCAATTGCTGGATGAAAACTATAGTCTCAAAACTATGCGGATCAAATCCATAGGCTTGTTTTCACTCCAGCTGCTAAATAATGTCCGACCAGAAGAATACGTACAGACCTTGTGGTAAAGACCGGTTGTATGGTAGTGACTGGGGATTCCCCGTCGGATACATGTAGATCCGCCATTTTTTGTCACACGTGGCGTTAGATTAGTACAGGACGGGCTCATCCACTGTAGTATTGCGGTCTTCGTTCTGTGTTTGAAGTAAGTAATGTCCATCGACATTTGTACCTTGTACTCTGCACTGATTTCAAAATCAGTTACAGCTAAAATACACTTATGACTGGCCATTTTGAATCCTCATTCGTGTGTTGTTTAGATTGTGATGTGCAGTCGGCCCATATAACTACGTGGTGCATTTATTCACAGTCATTGTTCATCATGATCATGTCGACCCAAGTGCTCGCAGTGTTGTACACATTTGTTCCGTTTCAATGCTATTATCGTCATAATATCACAGTGAATGGCCCCGCGAATTTTCATTTCTTTATGTTATTTGAATAGACTATATTGTGGGACATATAGGGGATTGAGACGTATATTCAGGAAATCATCCAGCTACCCCAAACAAATAGATCAGCGTTTTTATTGATACTCCCACACGGGGTAAATAGCTCAGAGAAACGAGTATCAGCTAACAAGAACATCAACATTTACTGATGCCCCATGGAGATGTTTGGTATGCCTAAACTAATAGTACTACATGTAGTATAATCACTTGGATCTGGCAACCCATAGTGATTGGTAAATCCTTGCAGTGGTATCTTTGATCGCATGCTCAGTCCCGTAGTAATATCTAGTTATGTAACGATAGATTTGCTCAGGGCTTTGACCACAAACAATGGCGTACATACTACCCCTAAATTTGAGAATGACCACAGAGATATGGAGAAAATGGCAGAAAAGACTAAAAGTAAAATGGTAGTTTGGTTAGGCCTAAAGGCTTATGTTCAAACATCGAAGCCAAACATTCGCACGGCACAATGGCTCAAAGATTGCAGTTTGCTGCAGAGAGTCAAACAGATTAAGTAAACAGCAAGGACACACCACTTTCACTTATTTAGCGTGCACGTCACTAGCTACTTAGCTGGCGAACGAAATACTTCAGTACTGTATCTGGCTGTGCTTCACCTATTATACCTCTTTCGGCAAGTTGGCATTCAAATAGTTGGAGAACAGACACACAGCTTTTTATGTCAGTATATGGTACAAATACTTATGTTCTAAGTAGGCCTATACATGCAGGCATGTTTATACACATGCTTATATAATATGGATGTATAGATACAGTGGATACAAACATTGTTACCCACGCCGATGAAAATCGGCAGGGGGTTATGTAAAGGGTTCCGTATGTTTGTTTGTTTGTTTGTTTGTTTGTTTGTTTGTTTGTTTTTTTGTTTGTTTGTTTGTTTGTTTGTTTGTTTGTTTGTTTGTGTACAAGATAACAAGAGAACGGGTAAACGGATTTGCACGAAATGTTCAGGGAATGTTTGGATAATGACAGGAAAGAATCGATTAGATTTTGGTGATAATCGGTTGACCCTTGCAAATTCTGTGTGACCTTGAAGTTTTGACCCCATATATAGTGACCATTCCGAAAATTTCCCGTTTCTCACTTTGCGATTTTCCGCTACCATACGAAGACATAAACTCCCCAACGATCCGACTTCGCTGCTCAAATGTTCGTAAGAATTCCGAAATTTACGTTTAGGCCTATTTGAGGGACTATGTCCTTCTAGATTTATGAAAGTTCGTTCTCCGTCATCACAAACTGGCCCGTATTTTGATGATTTTTCAAATTAACATTGATTGTTTTTTTCGTTGGAGGAGCATTTTGCTCGGTCGCAGTCACACTGCACGATATGCGTGCTCAATGTCAATGCGTGTGCAAGGCCGCTGAAAATGCATCGCGCTCTACACTGTTGGTGCAAAATTGCACCGGGGACGTTGCGGCGCTCGTTGGTGGCCGAATACTGGTGCAGTAGACATTTGCATTCAACCCTTGCATTGAATAATTCCCGTAGACACTAATCATAGGGGTAATTGCCTAGGGGTTACGTAAATTTTGTTTTTCTTTTTTGCTTTTGTGGATACCATCAAAGATCGTACACTCATACGACCTTTGATATTTGATGATTTTTCAAATTAACATTGATTGTTTTTTTCGTTGGAGGAGCATTTTGCTCGGTCGCAGTCACACTGCACGATATGCGTGCTCAATGTCAATGCGTGTGCAAGGCCGCTGAAAATGCATCGCGCTCTACACTGTTGGTGCAAAGTTGCACCGGGGACGTTGCGGCGCTCGTTGGTGGCCGAATACTGGTGCAGTAGACATTTGCATTCAACCCTTGCATTGAATAATTCCCGTAGACACTAATCATAGGGGTAATTGCCTAGGGGGTACGTAAATTTTGTTTTTCTTTTTTGCTTTTGTGGATACCATCAAAGATCGTACACTCATACGACCTTTGATATCATCACACTCTCGGCTTGCTATAATCAAAATATCCCGCAAGAAAACGGCGTATTTCTCGATTTTTAGCGCTTTTTCCGCGACCCGTCGCGTAGACAATACTCTTAAAACTGGACTTAATTCGCGCGCGCTTGGAAAAGTTCCGATTCTGCACTTTTGACGGTGGAATTTGGGATTTTCGATGGATTTTTGGAGGAGACTTAAGGACTTTCCTGTACGTGAATGAGTGTTAATACCGTATGTGTAATTATGTGATTTGCGTGTGATGTGACTGTAGAACCAAAGATCGTACACTTCAGTGTACGATCTTTGGTAGAACTCACTGGCTGGTGATAAAGCACACTGGCAATTAAGTGGCCGAATTCTGGTAGATGACCGAATGCACATTATGTTTACCCCGACTTTGTACTTAGGCGTGGGTCTGCCGCCTTTGACGGCCCCTCTCTAGTTTACACATGTATAGATTTAGAATATGTATCAGGGGCGGATCTAGCTTTTTATAAAGGAGGGGGTTGGGGGCGGTATGCGAGGGAGCGTAGCGACCAAGTCCGAGCGAGGGGGGGGGGGGGGGGGGGAGGGTGTGGGAGGGGGGTGTCCCCCCTCCGACAGTAGGGAGAATTTTTGAAAATCTGTGTGTGAAAATGGCGTTTTCTTGCATCTAAAACACCACTATTTTTGGTATAGAGGTCATTGCCATAAATAGAAAAAAATAAAATTACAAGTTTAAAAAAAAAGATAAGATTTAAAAAAAAAATGGTCCCCGGATTTTTTTTTTTTTTTTTTTTTTGGGGGGGGGGGGGGTTGCAACCCCCCCAACCCCCTCTAGATCCGCTTCTGTGTATGTCAAAGTTCATTCTGTGCTGCAGTAAATATTTGAAGAGTTTGTTTGCAAAAACCAATATGTCCATATTTGCCAAATGGAGATATTTGCGATTAAAGGTCAACAAAAATAAAGAGAATAATAAGAAAATTTTTGCTTCTTTTGACCATAACTTAAAAAATATACCTTTATATGTAGTGACCAATATATCACATGGTATTATTTTGTACTTTATGACAGAGATCGTACTTCAAAATCTTCAAAAATGGACTTATCGGTTTTACAAACAAACCCTTCATTTGAACACTCTATTATTGATGGACTCACTTCTGTATGGACCAGTTTCATGTCTTTTCATATAAGCACATTTTTTTTTTTTTACTTAGAATGCTATTCAGGGATTTTTCTATCACTGATCATTCGTTGAGCGCTGCCGCGTTTTTATGAAAATGCAAAAATAAAATAAAAATAAGCAAAATCATTCCATTAGGCTTATGCTTATTGATGATTAATATAACTGTTTTTAGGTGTGGTAGATCATTTTGTTACCTCTATAGAAATAGGCAGTGCTCATTACCAGTGGAATGAACAACTTGGTATGATTTGGAATAATATTTTCTTTTATTTCATACTCATGTCTAGTACCTTGTTTGAATATGAGTGATACATCGTTTATAGTTGATTATTCGTATGATGTCCAATAACTTTAAAATGCACAATTAACATAGAATAAAATAGAATTAAAAAAGTCTTTGGTTTGACTTGTGTACATAATGGGAGTCATGTAACTAGAAGACAGTTTGACGTTTTGAAAACCTTTTTTATGAATTTGGTTCTTTGTTCCTGAAAACTAAAGAGAAACTATAAACACTATCAATAACATTGAATAATATCAATGTATACACACTTTACGAAGATGGTTCATTGATTTGTTGCTGTTTATATTACAATATTCTCGTACAGAATAATATTCAAGACTCCTGTAGAAGGCGAACGTTTGAGTCGAATAAACTCATTCTTTATTGACCCCACACACATATATTATACAGGTGTATAATGTTTAAATATTTATGTGCGTGTTTATATATTATAATTGTATTTAAAGGCACAGGAATACCTAAACACGTAAAAGTCATTAAGATGAGGTAAAGACATAGATATATATATATATTTATGTATTTGCATAATGTTTTAACACTGACCCACAGAGTACGATAACACACTGCACACAACGTTTTTTCCCGTACGTTTTGACTCGCAAGGTATGTGTTTGCTATAACGACTGTAACCTGCATGCAGGGGTCAACTGCGGGGTAAAGTCTGGGAATGAAAAAACCGAATCACGGTGAAAAAACAAACAAACAAACAAACAATTATTGACCAATGGAAATACTTACAGAAGTCAACATGTAAATTAAATGGTTATTGCAATCAAGATGTATTTCGACCTTGTACCTCCGGGTTTGTACACACATGTATCCAATTCACTAAATCCTGCTTGAAAATATGCATCAAAACATCTTTATTTTTTTTTTCTCCAGACTTTATGTGCACCCGGCCAATTAGCCCTACATCTCAAACAAATCATCCAGGTCATCTTAATTCAAGTTTCAGTTGAGACATCATTCTCTTCCTGTAGAGCAGCTGAACACTAGACAAAGTTATGTGCCTTGCCATTCATAGCTATTACGATACCTGCACTTGAATTACAGGTTATTTTCTTATACGGACCCTTGAGGTATCAATGAATGGTATTAGGCAATGTACTGTGTCTATATCTCAGCTTATCAAAGCGTTACAGGATGATGATGTCACAGCTGGAATACGAATAAAGATGATGGAGGCATTTTTTTTTCTAGAGGTGCGGCTTAACAGGGTGAAAAAAAAAGATTAAGAAAAATATATAAAATATGCAATGCATATTTCATAAAATGTTTATTGATTTGGTGATGTAAAGACCAAAAAAAGAACATCAGAAATCAACAAACATTTAGATTGCGAGAACCTTTGAATGATTTATTGCAGGATGGCTGCTGGACAATCAGGTGATGTGGATTCCCTTCTGAAAGGTATTGCCAGAGATATATCAAGCATTGACGACATTGAGAACCTTGGGACACAGTTGGGTTTCTCTCTGGGAGAAATCAATATCTTTACACGAATTAACTATCACAACCATGAGATAACGAGCAGAGGGACTGTCAGCATGCTTCGTAAATGGAGTATGGGAGTGAGCACGTCGTCACTTCGATCAGACTTGAAAGGAGCTTTGGTGAGAGCCAGGCTAGTCCGGATTGCTGAGATACATCTACCATCGGGTATATAATTAGCATATAATAACAATAATATTAATTTGCCCTAAATTACTGATTTTTAGTCTTTATAGAATATTAAGACGAACTTGCTAGAGCATATCATTAAAACAGAAAAAAATCTGTCGCTTGTGATGAATAGGAAAGTAATATATTATTAGTTTACGTAAATTAATGGACTGAGATTGTCTACCATTCTGTTTTTTTTTCAAAATATTGAATGCTTTATTGATTTCAACAGTTGGCATGCAAACGTGAATCATTTCAAATTATTTTACATAACACAGCAGGGAAAAAGATCAATTTTTGAAAAAAAGAATAAGAGAGAAAGAGAAGCAGAACAGAAATACATTTTTACTCCTGAACTTAGGACATCCATTAAGGGGAGTGGATAAATGATAAATCCGGAGATAAGCGCTTGTTCACAATAAAGATACACTATTCTCTTGTAATGATCTGAAGTAAATGCCAACTAAATTAAAAAAAAAAAAGATGGCTTTCACATCAATAACTGCTTTTTTCCATACAATTTTAGTGAAGAAATGCAATATATCTGAAGAAAAGGTCTTTTCTCGGCATCAATTCTATTTCGTAGCAAATTTTGCATTGGACATTTGCATAAAAAAGATCTCAGAATGAACGACGAGAACTGTACTTGCCTTCAATTTTCAAGGTGTTAATTAAATATTGCAGAAAAATATGTAGTCCAACACATACAAATAAGCAACGGTACAAATTTAATTCAAAATTGATTTTTTTTTTTAAATCTTATTTGTTGTCTTTTGAAAGGCAGCGTGAAATAAAATTTAGCTGCACGAATACAGGATCGCACTGGATATCAGGTTGACGTGGGCGAGACTGCCGACACAGTGAATTAACATTGGATATACATTACTCTCAAAGTACTCGACTAACCAATGATATTGTGACAGCTCTGGAAGATACATCATGTTCATACATCAATGTTGGGAAAGATATGAATATCTGTAAATAGCATTTCAAACTCACCGGATGGGACATTAGCAGTATGTTACCTTCCACGCTAATCATAATTATTAATATTTGAAGCTTGTGGAGGAGAAAACCAGGTGCTATGCAGTGACATGTGTGGGTGTGTGTGTGTGTGTGTGTGTGTGCGTGTATCTTTGTGTGTGCGTTTGTTATTCCTTGTTTTTTTCTCTCTTTGTCCACAGTTGAACATTACAATACCACAGAATATGAGCAGATTGATGTCCCGGCAAATAGTACGTATTCATTGGATTGAGGTCTTTGTGCCTCTAAGTCAGGTTATTGACGACCTTTGCAATGCGAATACATAGTATTGTTGACTTTCGTTGATCTGTGATACCCTTATATCATCATTTATATGGCAAAAGGAATATACAAACTGTCTGCTTTATGTTTTAGATAAATCGAATGCTCTCTCTGTTACCTTCGATTAATTGGATACGCACACAAAATATGGTTTCCCAAGCCAAAATTTTGTCGATGACATAACCTGCCAATCACTGGTACTTTACTGACTTGATAAACAGAACACATTGGAATGCATCCGCCCCCCCCCCCCCACAGATCATAACAACTTGCATTGTTTCCAAAATGTGTAATTGGTTATTGAACAGGGAAGTGTCTCCCAACATACACGTGGATTGATTGAATGCAGCAATATTATTACAACTTAATGAAGTTTGAGGGAAATCAGACAATCCCATTGAAAAGTTGTGACTTTTTAAACTTTTGGTGCCGCCTTTGCTGGATGAGAAGACTACAACAGTTCGTGACGTCACTGCAGAACCAAGATAAAACTCAAAGAATTTTGCAAGATTTCATTTTAATTTGAAGTACGTGCTCCGTTGACTTGTTCCTGGCAAATAAGGGTAATATCATTCACTCCTGCTTTCTGAAAGAGGTTAATCATTTGCTCTTTCATTAGGCACTAGGCTAGAACGATGACATTGTGCTAGATTATAAACGAAAAACAATGCCGAAGGACTCACAATTGAATTTAACTCATTTCGCAGATGCCGAAAACGTCACACCCGCGCATATCAAGAGGTTGACCCGTCTTGTACCGCCGGGAAAATATACAGACCTGTGCTGCATGCTTGGGGTTAATTACAACCAGGCACAGCAGATCCTGGATAGGTTCAACAAGGACTACGCCCAGGCCCTCTCCAATGTCCTCCACACCTGGGTAGACGCAAAAGAGAGAAGCAAAGCCGACCTCAAGGTAGCTCTAGAGGGGGCAAAACTGGGCGGTCTCTACAGAAGGATTGACGAAGGAGTTCGGTAAGATGCAGTTGTATTTGTGTTTATATATTCGTGTGGATACAGATGTATTATATTATAATTGACACTCATCTATGTGCATCATTGTTGAATACTAGAAAAAATGCATACGTTAGAATATGCAGAATCTACATTATAAACAGTACTTGTAGGGAGTAGATTGTCAAAAGTTAATAAAGAATAAATTCTTGTATGCAATTCTTTAATTGCAGTTGTAGAGATGTCAAATAATGGAGTGGGAAAGAATATAACATATTAGGTGTCAAAACTCCTAAGCGACAGAAAAGCGTCGTGTTTATCAGGACGTGCAGCAAAGGTAGAGAATAACGGCCATTGCTGACAATCAAACGTCTGCCTACCAGATCGACCTCCCCCCATCCCTCTTCCGGTGTGATGCTTGGATGCAAAGAAGGAAATAAAAAGCATGATCGTAGAGTGCTCAACAACATAGAGAAAATCGCTGCAGACGGGAATTTAAAGAAAAGAAATAACTTGAGATTCTTCTTAAAGGCATTTTCCGGACGATAGAATCACTTATCTTTCCAGATTATTATCAAAAATATAGATCATGCTGTTTCGGGTTATCACGTACGAGAAAGAGATGCAAAAAGAAAATCTGTACTTGTACGATTAGAATGTACTCAGCAATTCTTAACAAACTTCGGTAAATAGCTGGAAGGCAATTCATTCTACTGATATACATAATAAATGATGCAATATCAAAGTAATACCAGGCTAAGATCTTTTTGATACTCCGCTGAAACAAAACATTTTTTTCCATGCCTGCATTTCATAGCTAGTGTCAAAACAATGTTAACTTATCATCCGTACTTAACCATGCCATATAAAAAAATATTCATCACTGGTGTTATTGAAAAACATACATTTCGATTTAATCAAAATCAAATGACGCATTGTTGCTTTATACTTTGAGCACCTTTTACAATGGCAGAAAAGTCAACAGGAGAAATTAAGAAAAACCATAATCTTTGTTAGTTTAATCTTTTTAATTCCATCTAAATCAATAGTCGAAATTTAAACAGAAGTAAAATGTTCCTTTTTCACCGATATAGGTTTGACTTTTATTGATCTCCTTTGATACATTTTAAATTTTTTTCATAGGCCTAGATATGACTATGTCTCATCAAGTTTCTAGCATTTGTAGATCTGTAAGATACCAACTTCGTAATATCGGCTTCATTAGAAAATATTTGAACCGCTCTTCTACCGAAAAATTAGTCCATGCCTTGATATCCTCTAGGCTCGATTTTGGAAACTCTGTCTTATTTAACTTACCACAAACTCAGCTCTCCATGCTTCAGAGGCTTCAAAATGCGGCAGCACGCATCATCACACTATCCAAGAAGCACACTCACATCACCCCTATTTTGAGATCACTTCATTGGTTACCAGTCAAAGATCGCATTATTTTTAAGATTTTACTTTTGACTTTTCATTGCATTCAGGGCGCTGCTCCTCAGTATAACATTGACTTACTCCATAATTACATCCCTGCTAGATCTTTACGCTCATCCAACTCCGGTTCTCTGATAATTCCAAGATTCACTACGATATGGGGCACACGTGCCTTTGGCCATGCTGCTCCCACCTTATGGAATAACTTACCTTCAGCCGTTAAAAATTGTTCTTCATCAGACTCCTTTAAAAGCAGTCTAAAAACTCACTTGTTTAAAGCCTCAATTTGATTACTCATTACATGTACTTGATATTTGTATGTCTTTTACTTCGTCACTCTCTCTTCCTTCCGCGCCTAGAGCACTCTGCAGAGTGGATTTGGCGCTATATAAATCATATCAATTATTATTATTATTATTATTATTATTATTATTCTGTTACTATTAGACGATTCTTCGTTGAGTTGTGACTTGATATTTTTTTTTTCATCCAATATGAATATAAATCAGAGCTCTTTGATTATCTGGATATTCTCCAGGTTGTTATTATAATAACCTGTCCTTCTCGTTTCCCATGAATTTTTTTTCGTTTCGTGACGAATTTTTGCTGATGTACAAACTCTGTTGATGCCTCCAGTCTTTTCACTGGAAATATGCAGTAAAATTTGCTTGACACGGAGTAAATCTCCAAGACGCCAACATACTTTAATGACCTGGTAATTTTCTTAAATTGTTTGTAAAAGGTGGATCGAGACGAATCAAGGTGCATCCCAGCCCGCGACTACCGGAAGAAAGAGAGCTGGAAAAGGTACTTTTGATATCACTACTAGGAGAATTAACACTGATTAACAGTGACGAGACGCGATCTCATTCCTGAGACGTGAAGGAAGAATAGCCGATTATATTTTCCGAGGGCCACCAATATACACATCATGATACCTTGTAAAGACAATGAAAAATATCAGGAGGAAACACGCATTGATAACAATAAATTATGATGTCATCACCTTGACGAGTTTTAAATTGAACTTAGCAAGTGAACGTAAAAGTATCTAATAACAATCTGAGGAACTCGGCATTTAAAGTATTGTTACCAAAACCAATTTTTGCAAAAGTAGTACTGTTTACATAGCAGCTCAATTATTCAATAAATTACCGGAAGCCACGAGAACGTGTACAAGGTTAGCCCAATTTCCGAAGGATATCGATTCTGTTTTCTTACTTGATTTATGAGTTTTTCTATTTCTGAGTAAATGTATGTTTTTTTAATCACTTCCTTTCCGAGATTTTTTTTTCTTCTTACTGCATTCTACTGTCTGACTGTTTTGTAAAGAGTGTTGTGTATATATGCATTTTTTCTCTCATTTTTTTTCATTATACCGATTATTGTGTTTTATCCTATACGTTGATCGTACCACATTATGTGTTTTTTTTTTGTACAGTGTATATCATACGGACTTGCTGCAAGTATTTTTACCCGTGTTTAAATAAAACAAACAAACAAACAAACAAACAAACAAACAAACAAACCAAACGTTTTGTAACTATATGGAACAAAAATCTGTATTTTTTCCGAGTCTAGTGCAATTATCCCAGACCCTTCCCCTGACCCTAACCCTAATCTTTACTCTAACCTTATCACTAACCGGTATTTAGCCAGGGGATACAATGACTGTAAAACATGCCTGAGACAAAATTACCTTAGCTCGCTAGTATGCGTGCAACGTAGGTCTCCATTACATACACAAAATCAACATGGAATTCCCACGTTAGCTTGCTATCTATTTGACGTTTCCTAGATTCTGACTGATTCAATTCCATGTCATAATAATTTTATAAGATGTAAATATAACCTTGTCATATAAAATATTTATCACTGGCTTTATTGAAAGACATATGAATTTGGCATAAATTTCGACTTAATCAAGATCAAATGACATTTTGTTTTCCTGCACATGTTCACTAATAGGGTATCTACAAAAGCATTTGCATTTGGACTAAACGTCACTCCAGTCACAGTCACGTTCTGAGTGATGCTCAACCTGAGCTTTTCAGAGTAACAGATCCAGATCCAGATCCAGATCCAGATCCAGATTTGGTTGGAGGATTGTTGGGTAGGTCTAAGTAGGCCTAGAAGTCTATATATGTATGAAAAACAGAGCCATACTTACATGTGGATCCATTGCGATTCTCTTTCTGGCTTGTACAATCAGTGTAGATACAGGTAACAGCTAGCGCTCATACACGTACACTAGCACTACGTAGGCCAACAAACGCGCATGGGATGTACCGCACACGTTCACCGCGCTAGCTGCAATATGCAACACACAGTACATGCAATACCGTACAATTTCTCAAACCGTGGAATAGAACGAAAAAATTGAACCAAGTTGCACACAAAAATAGAGCCAAAATTGCACGGCGCGTGGAATGGAGTACTTATTGAATATCACGTCACCAACAATCCTCCAATCAAATTACTAGGATCTACTTGGGCGTTGTATAAAATATGACAGTGGAAAATCGCAGTGTAAATCATAATGATCAGTCCTACCTTTCACCCACAAACACGGGCTTGCGCTTATGAGCGAAAAAAAAAAAACAAATATCTTAATTGCAACTGATTGACAAATTGCCCTGCATCGACGTAAATAGGCACTGAATTGATCAGTGTGTTAGTAGTAGCCATTCAAAAAAAAATCATGGGCGTACATACTCGAGCGGGATTCGCACCCACGACCTCCTGATCACCGGACAGGCGTCATCTTTGCTGGACCACCGAGCTTTCGCCAGGCAGCAAATGTTGGTTCTTATCCTTATAGCATGCAGCGGGTACTGCATAATTATTCAAATTCATAAAATTTGTCAATCAGTTGCAATGAAAGCATCTTGACGGAAGAATTTCATGAATTTGAAATATGTTAATATGTGACAGAAAGAAATTCACAGATATTCAGTGTTTGATGAACTATACCGGAACAAGACTAGTTCTACAGTTATTGTCTTAACCTGACATTAGCAGAAGTACCCCAAAACCGTATCCAATAATTTTATGGACTTTTTTCTCACTTCCTCCTCTTAAAAAAAAAGGAAACTGAATAGCCTACAACCATGAAGCGAAATAAAAGTGGGCAAAGTTTACATATGTGCATTACCCCAAAGTATTCTTATTTTGTCGGCTTCACTTTGATCAAATTTTTGTCAATTTTTGCTTAATCTATCTAAGACTCCATATTGCATCACATTTTAATGACAACTTGTGGTGTTAGCTTCACTTTACGAGGAGTTCCACTCCTACGCCCCTTTCACTGAAACAAAAATAGGTTTAGAATACGTCCAATACAATACATTCTATATGTGACTTTGCAGAATTCCGGTATAAACAAGATCTTGTTAGTGGAACAACCCAAATACTATGGCCATTGATGGATGTTTCTGTTTCTATGCATCCTACTGTTTTTTTCTTTTTCTTTTTTTTTCTTGTTTTTTTTCAGAGTCCACCAGCAAGAGCTTTTTTCACAAAGTGAAATACATTGAGGAAGCCATATTTCTGGTGCGATATACAGCATAATAACTATTATAATGTTGATATTATACCAACACCATCTCACGACAACTTATTGTCCTTCACTGTCGATGATTATTGAGTCCACCAGAAAGTGTTCTCATGAATCTCATCGCTGCTCCCTAGATCACACCGACGAAAATTAGTATCGATACGTGAAAAAAAGATAGGAGTCTGCAGGCAGAGATTAAGCTAACCGACGTCTACCTTTGCTGATTACACTGGTCCGACAGAAACTAACTAACTGTAACATAAACTCAATAATATTTTCGATTGCATACACACTCGAATCTATCCCTTGGCTCAATAAAAACAATCACCGTCTTACCGTTGACGATGTATAGGCAAGCATGGTATTACGGGACACCACGGTATTTACCGGAAACGCACATTTTTGCGTACTAATGACATTCTGTACGATCAAATTTACGATTCTGTTAGATTAGCCTAACAGAACTTTGTGTGGACCGAAATCGCAAAAAACGCGACATAAGAATGTAAAAACACGAAGAAATTCACATTTTACCTCAGATTTATAGTCGAGTGACTCGCACCTCGTCATAGTTAATATTTATGCATGTTTGAATCACATCTCACGACTGAAACTCTATGAAATCCCACTCACATACAGAATAATACAGGATTCCAATATAACTAAAAGTTCACTGATCGATATCGGAAATTTGTAGCTATCGTCCTCAAACGCGAACGATGCGGAATAGTTGTGCGCTAAAGGGGCCCGCAACTCGTAATCCGCGCGTGCAGCTCCCATAGACAAAGCACGTAAAGTAGAAGTAGCGTCTAAGCAGTTGTCGATTTCTCACAAGGTTTTATTCCGTAAACTGTTCGAAATGTTCAAGACAGACATTTTACCGTAAAATACGAAATTTAAGCCTCATTTGCCGGTTTTTTCTTTGTCATCCTCTAGGTGAGAATGTGTACGGTGATTTGTGGGATGAATTGTGATTCTGGTGCAAGGACTATAGGTGCGAAAGACCTCGATTATTCGATCACGAAAATCGCGTCCGGTAATGCAATGCGATTTTGCACCGCGCAAAAAACAAGTATTTCTGGAGGGGTATGTTTGAAGCATATTTTCTAAAAACTGGAGCCAACAATTGGCATAAGTTGGCTGAATTCGTAATTTCCAGGAGTCTGTAAATAAGTGGTTTTATTTTTAGCCGAAATTTCATCCTCTGACTACGGAATCAAAGCCACGAAAAAAAGCGTCCGGTAATTGGATGTACCACCCTACTGATCATGAAAGTGCGTGACATACTCGAAGTGTCTCAATCTTTAAACAACAACAACATAATTGCGATGAAAGGAAACTAAATCAAGAAATATCCCTCAAAGATACGTCTAGAAGGAAGATTATTGGAGAGTCTTCGTGTATTTCTTCATTTGTAGTTTTACAGATTTATTTCTTTTTTCATTTGAAATTGTGTTAAGCAGAGATTATTCCCATCCGTTTTCAGATTGGAATGTAATGACCCGTAGAGGTTTATACCCGCCAAACAATTCAGAGCCTTTTTCCTCCAGTCTTTAATCCAATCTGTGCTCCGGAATGTCGTTAGAACACAAAGGATAGAACGACTTAGTCATAAAATAGACAAAGACTTGATTGAGCTCATTACCCTCTCTTAACACTCTGTCAGAAAGCTAGAGTAATCATTCAAAGAAGAATCGAGAACAAGATTTACGCATTTCTATTCTTCTACGCCCTTCAGCGATCGTTTGAATATTAAAGAAATCGGTGTTTTAATGGGTACGGTAAAAAAGTGTCGATATGCCACCCGAAAGGTGCAATTTCTTGCCATGCTTGACATTTCACTTTTTTTCTTGTTTTTGTGGTGTCGTATTCACTGATACTGGTGGAGAAGGGGAAGACAACACCGGAACGACAGGATCTGCCCGTCTAGCTGTGGAATCCCCCGATAACAATGTCGCTGTACCGCTAGAAATTCTTGCTCGTGGGCCGAGAGCACTAAAGGCCTACGCCAAAACAGCTGCACGAGACAAAACACGCAAGGTTTACCACACGCGGTTAATGCTTGTCGGCCAAGAGCGAGTTGGGAAAACCAGCCTTAGGAAAGCACTTTTAGGCCAAGAGTAAGAAACCCTTCAATTTATCGATGCTTTATGTGTTTATAGGTGGAACTGTTTTAGCCCGTTGAAGATGAATAACGAAAAAGCTCGGGCAGGTGTCTATGGGGAATGTGTGTTATAGCAAAATCAGTCAGTCCAAAAATTCAACGAAGAACTTTCACTATAGATTCAGACCGAAACTGACCTGTTTTTCTCCCTCCCCCTCTCCCTGCCTCTCTCCCTCCCTCTTTCTCTTCTATCCCTCCCTCTCCCTCTTTCTTATCCTCGATTAGAACAGGAGATTGGCGTTTATTAACTCTTAACTTCTGTCAGACATTTGGGGGCCGGGAGGTTATCACCTACATGCACGTGTCATTAAGGACCTTACATAAATTAGTATGAAATTAAATCACATAACAATCTACTTGAAATCTTCGGGAAAAAAAATAATAGTGATGTGAGGTGACAAGATGTTGATAACACATTACTGCTTTTCAATGTCATCCCCCTTGAAAAGCTTTTGTTTGTCTTTGTTGACGAAATAACAAAATATAAGGTGATGTAATTTCCTTTTTGTTATTCCCTTCATCAGATTTAACACAGATGAAAAAGTCACGGATGGAGTTGAGACCAGAAGTGGGTGTAAAATCAGTATTGACCTTGCCAAGGCTGGTGAGAAGTGGAACATTAACCAGACAGACAAGGCGACACGTATTAAGCCTAGTGGTGAGCAGTATTCACAATAATTCCACTCTAGGACGGCGAAGCTAGTGGCTCAGTCGTAGTGTATATATGCCTTGTAATCGAATGACTCGAATCCCAGCGAGTCTTGTTTAGCAATGTTGTGTGTTATCATGTCGTTCCCTCCAGAATAAAATTTCCTGTCCCCCATAAGATAGGACGTAACAGGGAGGATCCGTTTGTGAAAGAGTCAAGAAATATTGTACATAGACGTGAAAGATCCTGCTCCATTCATTCATTCACTCTGTGTGTGCGAAGAGCAGGTTGCACAACCCAGTGGTCCGTCTATAACAGTTGGTTCCCGTGGAAGACAAGCAGCAGTCCTTGAGCAGCAGTACGATCGTGCAAATAAGTATGGGCTAACCAGCTATCTTGTGTTGTAAAGACTGATGAAAAATTAAAAAAAGGCCAGCAAACCTATGATGATATAAATTTCGCTATTGACGACAGTGTCAAGTGTTGGAATTTATTGCATTTTTTCAGTAATGACATCGGGCAAATCACACACACACTCTATCAAACACACACACACACACACACACACACACACACACACATACACATACACACAAATGCACACATGAACCTTACCCTAAACAAGATAAGTCTGCTGAGACTTTATTCAAGTGGTGCTTTTTATATCTATTACAGGGGATTCTTACTGGCAGGTCATGATGGACGATTGTGTGGAACACCATCGTACTGGTTTACAAGAGGTATTTTTTTTCCAGAAATACTGTAATACCATTTCTTCCCCCTCACTTTTTAAGCAAGAATGATAATTCTGGTTGGAAGCTGATTGTCAAGCAAACTCCTAGAAAGCTCCGGAAGATTTATTCATTTCAATTCACTGAGACCGCCTTGTATTCATTTGTGTGAACTTAACCGTAACACTACACCAGAGATGTTCCTTGATATCTAGAATATTTTTTTAAACAATTCTCGAGCAGTTTCTTTTTTTCTTTATCAGCATAATACCCCTGTTCTCATCGTTGAAAGCAACGAACATTATCAATGTCTTACTTTTCCGCAACAATTAGGAAAACCTGAAATCAAATGTACATGTGCTGCAATTGACAAGAATAATTAATAGTTTGAACTCCAGATCTTATATTCCTTTAATTCTCTGCATGAATGCCTATGAATTTAAACATATGTGTTTTGGTGATTGCATTGTACGATATTCATTATTATGGTGAAACGCATGATTTATACAGCAGTTGAAAATACTAGTAAATCTTATCAATTAACAGTTACTGACAGGAACTTGTATGTGGATCTTTATCTCCACTCAGACGAACCAGCCAGACAGTGAAGGAAATGACAAGACTGACGTTATCGGCCTCAACCCGTCTGAGGGTGAGTGTGTTTTTATGCTTCCTCCACGAAGTGTCCCGTGAGGCATAATATTATGTTTTCGGGTCGTCCGTCCGTCCGTCCGAAATCAATATTGTGGACAGCGTAACTATAAAGTACCAGGGGTGGATCCAGGGAGGACTGCAACCGGCGCACGCCCCCCCCCCCTTTATTTTTTGTTGAAACAAAAGAAATAAAAAGAAAAAAATGGGGGAAGGGTGCGTGCGCCCCCCTTTATTTTTGTAAACGCGCCCCCTCTTTACGAAATTCCTGGATCCGCCCCTGAGTACTGTTTGAGGAAACCAAATGAAATTTGGCATATTATATGTATACATGAGTGCACGAAGTTGTGCCTCTCCTATCAACTTTTGGGTGCACATGCTTAAATTCGTAAAATTTCATTATTCCCCCACATATCTGCAATGCCTGAAGGTATTTTCTTGAAACTCAGTGTATGAATATGTTACCAAATACAGATTCTCCTTATAAAAGGAAATTTTCGGATCATAATGTCCAAGGTCAATTGAAGGTGCTAACATCTAACCTTTTTTCTCCATATCTCGGGAATGGCTCAAAGTATGTATCTTCATGGATCGTAGTATATCTTTTTACAAAAATCCATCCATTACAAGCTCAAAGGGGATGGCTAGTAAGTAACTGATCAGTGGGAATCAGTGGGAATGCTTGGGGATTATTGTTCCAATCCTTGCGGGGTTCATTTAAGAGTACATTATATATCTATTGTTGTGTGAAAATTATTTGCTTCAGAATGGTCTCATATTCAGGTAATATGCAGTTCAATGTTTCCAGGTTAGCATGCTTGTACAGTGACGGGGCGATCATTAGCAATCCACGCCCGCAGAATTGACCAGCTACGCGGATGTTTTTCACTGTCGACCATTCCTTGCCATTAAACCACCCGTGTTATGCTCACAGGATGCCCGCAGATGACGAACGGATCCGGTGGATAGGCACAGATAAACGGGCAACCTATGTAGTTCAAGCGGGTTAACTGCCTTTGACCTGCGACACCTACGGGCCTCCTAGTCAGTGCTAGTGGTATTCTCCGTAGACCTCTGCTGGCAATACCCACGACTCACAAGGAGCAATTTTTTAGAATGCTCAAATCTTTGCCGGTGCGTGCCATCTGCGGGGGGGGGGGGGGGGGGGGATAGGTCTACACAGAACACCAGTAGGAGGTTCGTAGCGGCCGCACCTAACAGGCAAGTACCGTAACACCGTAACTAGAATGCAAGTAGAACATAAGTAGCACGCGTCCAGCAGGTAAGAGACAAGTGAAAATAGCCCAAATCTTTCTCTGCACGTAGAAATTCATCCTGCGTTCTGCAAAATCCCTACAGGCAACAAGCCCGCTTAGCTTGCCCGCAAAGGTGTGGCAGGGTCTTCAAACAGGCATATCAACCCTATAAAGCCCAAGGGGGGCACATTCCCCCCCCCCCCCCCACCACGTTTTCTTTTGCCACTCCTACACCCTTCACCAGACGCCCGTTTCATAAAACTTGTCACAGTGACAATAGTAGAGCGGTTAAGCCCTCAAAATCACGCGAATAAGACCAGGCGTCCACTAGGGCGCGAACAAGACGCGGACAAGCCCCGGAATGCAAATTTGGTATTCCGCACTCCTTCGGGAACCTGTCCGCACGTTCCTGAACGTGTCCGCTCACTGCCCTAAACATGTCCGGGCGTTTCCGCACCTTCGGGAGAGAGAAAAATTTCCCCGTCCAAATTTTGATCGAGACCAAGATGTTGATTTGATCTTCAGAAATTATTTTTCATCTGAGTGACTTTCCTGGTTCATATTACTTGCTATGGTACATTTTCCTTTATGTTGTATTTTATTTGCAAACAAACTAGGTTGTCCCATGTGACAGCCCAGCTGAAAAATCACAAAAGTAGGTGGAAGTACACTCAGAAAAAAAAAAACCATAGAATTTTTGGCTAAATGTTAATGTCCTATATAAACATGATCAAGTTGTTATTCATACGTAAATGCTTTCTAATGATACAACATATTAGAACAAAACACAAATTCATCACACTAAAAAGCATGAATTCAATTCCAAAGATATACCTGTGGTCTCATTACAATGTAATATCTTTGAAGCCCAAAATAACAATGAAAGATAAAGATGATGGGGGGAAATGAAGAATTTTCTGTCACTTCAAAATTCAAGTGAAATGAGAGAAAAAGCAATAAATTATGAACTCGAAAAAGTGTTAAATTTCTGTCTTTCTTTTGTTTGCTTGTTTGTTTGTTTGTTTTTTGCCGAGTGTATATATTTAAATACACATTAACCATCACAAATCATTTCAGAAATATTCTTTACCTGAATGATTTCCGTAGTTGTTATTACCTAATAATTTTATCTTCTCTTTTTGTCTTAGTTGCAAATAAACTCGATTGTCCAATTTGACAGCCCAGTTGAACCCCCCCCCCCAAAAAAAAAAAGTAAATTAAAGTAGGTTAAAGTATTTTCCCATTTTTACACTTCATTGACAATAGGCTAGTAAGCTCTAAGCATGAGAAAAAAAAAACTTCTCGGACTTGAATCATTGCAAAATGTTCAAAAGTGATCAAAATAAGAGAGAGTTAGAGATGCACAAGGGTAAAAATGAGAGAAAGAAGAACAAATTTAATGATTAGGATCATTTTGGCATGCTCTGCAGAAGTATCAGACAAAACATGTATATACTTCACGATGGATAAAGCACAGGTCTAAAAAAAGTGGATAAAGAATATAACAAAACTGCAACAAAGTTCATGCTGTATTATATTTCTTGTGAAGAAATAAACCGTTGGTGAATACAGCATGGACTTTGTTGCAGTTTTGTTACTTATCTTTTTATCTTGCCAACACGTGGACTACCTTATCAACATTTAAATATATATTATATATATATATATATGTATATATATGTATATACATCTACATTTTTATGTATATTATATATACATATATATATATATACATATACATCTACATTTTTATGTATATTATATATACATATATATATATATACATATACATTTACATGTTTATGTGTGTATATATATATATATATATATATATGGTTCAAAAAGTTTGCGAATATCATCCATGTGACTGTAGGCAGAGAAAAGATTGTTCTCCCAGATGAGAGAAATTTAAAAAAAAAAATAAGTCGTCACCCGACATGCAGACAATCCTATTCTTCGACTTTTGGTGGTCACATTTATAAAATGTGACCTTGCACCTCAAAACGAACATAAAGTCGCACACACTGATTTTGCGTGAGGACTGAAAATAAGTGAAATGGGGTCAACCTAGCCGAACTTGACTTTTTCATATTTTCTGAAAGAGCGGGTCTTCTTTTTACACTATGCCCAAAATTTTGGTATCATAAAACGGGCAGGAAAGTGTGTTTTTTTTAGCAGTTTATCTCGAACATTTTTGGTAGAATAGTGTGATTAGGTGTGTCTTTAGAATCCCTTTTTCATTTCTGAAAAAACCTTGTCCACACTCTTCACTTTCAAACTCTAATAACTTTTGAAAAGGATAATGCTACTGCTTTGAAAGTTGGCATTAATTATGGACAGAATGTGTTAATGAGGCATGCTTAATTTCAGTTTAATCTGATAATCCCTTCATTGTTGTTTTGTTGTTACTCTGGTGGTTTACTTCCTGGTTTTTGTCCCATTCATCGCACAGCCAGCACGGTTTGGTAAAGATTAAGCGCTTGAATAGACACTGTACTCAGAGCCTCTTTTCTCAGTTCACACTTTTCCCTGAGTTTGTGCTTTTCTTTCCAATATCTAGATAGGTTAGGAGAGTTCATTTGATTTGAGTTATACATCATTTTAAAGCTTAAAGTCTGCTCTTTCAGAATATGGTCTTAACTAAAAAATTTATGTCTGGCGACTTTTTGTTTGTTTTTGAGGTGCAGGGTCACAAATAATAATTGACCAATCATATAATATAATATCAGCAGCTACTGCGGAAACACAACAAGGAGCAATCAATGACGGCTAGCAGTCAAATGAGAAAAAGTGAAAGTCAGCGCCAAATTTATACCTTTTCCATTTTCCTGGTATTGTCCGCAGTTTGTCCGCATGCCTAACTTGTGTTGTCCGGAAGGCATCCTGATTGTCCGCGTTCATTCCTGGTGTAATCCTAGATGTTTCCGCGCTGCCTGGCTACGATTAGCATATTCCGAGGTATTTCGCGCTCTTCCGGAGTGATTCCTAGGAATGTCCGCAGTCAGTCCGCGGACAGTCCTAGGAATGTCCCAGGACAAGCCGATTCACAAAGTTATTCCGCGTCTGTCGCGGACAGGATGCCGAAATGACAAAATTTGCTTCCGCAACCCTTCCGGAGCTTGTCCGCGCCCCAAGTGGACGTCCGCCCTAATGCAAAATTTGACTAAAGCATCAAACTTTCACCAGTGTTAGTACATACCATAAGATTTATTTTAAGATCGAGAGGTAAGTCTGATTTGACCTCTGATGACCTCCAGGGGTCAATGAACTTTAAATATAAGAATATTGATGTTTGGAGACGTTTGTGAATGATAGATGTGATTATGCTGCACTTAACATGCATTAGAGAAACCATTTTCTGATTCAACAGAGCACTGACAGGTTCTTACCTTTGACCTCTGATGACCTCCAGAGGTCAATGAACTTTGGATATAAGAAAATTGATGTTTGGAGACGTTGTGAACGTTTGTAGATGTGATTATGTTGCACTTAACATGAATCTATACTTCAGGGAAACCATTTTCTGATTCCACAGAGCATTGACATTTTTTTTTTACCTTTGACCTCTGATGACCTTTAGAGGTCAATGACCTCATAATATAGTGGTTGATCTGTGATGTTATTGCTTAATGGTGAACATTGTTAAGATGTACAAAACAAGCATATCTGTCTTACAATGAAATTATCTTCATATTCTAAAGAGCAGACAGGTTTCTTACCATTGACATCTGATGACCTTGAGAGGTCAATGACCTCAAAATATCAGAATATTGAACTATGACATCATTGGTTGATGATAAACATGGTAAAGATGTACAAAACAAGCATATCTGTTTTACAATGACATTGTCTTCATATTCCAAAACCACAGACGAGTTTCTGCATTTGACCTCTGATGATCTCGAGAGTTCAATGACCTCAAAAGTATCAGGATAGTTTTGGCATCATTAATGGTAAAACATGATGATGTTCTAGAGAGCCACCTCGTACACCTTGTAGGCCCTGCTTAATAACGAGCCAATACCTTTCACCCATGGAAATCACACAAGGTCAAAGACCTCTAATGAAAGGTGAGGATATTAATATTGATATTGCGATAGTTAATAGTTTATTGTTTATAATGTAGGGCTTACAAACCATGCATTTTCTGTTACAAAAAGTGGCTACTCATTCCGCAGAACTTTTCAAGTAATTATCTACATTGGGTATGTGCACAGAGCAAGGGGTGTCGATCTGTTTTCACGTTGGGGGAGGGAACTTGGAAAATATGTGTAAGCATAAGTCCATGGTGTATAAGGAGTGGAGCGGGGGGGGGGGAGTGTGTGGGTGGGGATTGGATTTTTGCAGTTTTTAGACCTGAAATCAGGGATTTAGTGCAGCTCTTGTTTAAACGTGTGCGTCATCACTTAAATGGAAGTTGGTCGGGTATGGACGCATCTCACCCCCTGCCCCCTCCCCCCCCCCCCCCCCCATCTCGAAGAAGAAGTTCTTGGATTTTTAGAATCTGATGCATACGTTTTGGGGAATATTTGGAAAATTATGGATCGCCAAAGTGTACCAAGTCTATATTGATGGGAACCCAGAAAGAGCAGCATTGGCGAGGGTAGGGTATTTCCATTGCCATTCGAGAGAGCTCTTGTATTTTTAGAAATGAGATTCAAACGATCTGGAACACCATGCACTTTTGAAGGAATATCTCGAAATTTGTATCAGAGAAGTGTAGTAAGTCAGCCATCTATGGAGGGAGACCAATCGAGGGAAGGATGTGGGTGGAGGTATCCCCCTCCACATAATGGAACTTTTACATTCTTTTTGTTTGCAGTTCAATGATCTCGTGCCACTCTTGGTTGAACTACCATTAAAAAAAAATGTCCATCCCCAAATGTGTAGCCATAATCAATGCATGGAGGGAAGGTTGATATAGCGAGAGGAGGGTATGAAAGGGGCTGTCCCCCAACCCTTCCCATGCGAGGGAGCCTTTGCATTAGGAATAGAAATTAAAAAAAAAATCTTGTATACACATTTATGATGGAATATTTGGGAAATTATCAGTAAAAGGAGTGTACTGAATTGAAGGGTAGAAACTGAGGAGGGAAGCGTTAAGTAAAAGAGGATACCCTACCCCCTCCAACAAGAGGGATTTTCTTTAATTTGTTGGAACTGAAATTAAAGATCAAGTACTTACTTTTTGATGATATAAAACCAAAAAAAAAAAAACCGCATCTCAGGAAATACTTGGAGGCAAAGTTTTATGTACCATCACTCCCCTTCCATATTTTCTCAGGAAGCGGAGCAACTACCTCTTGCCCTCCAAGATGAACACTCGTGCATATATAGGAAAAGCCTTTTCATCTTTAGAATTTAAATAATAATATCTCTTATAAACATCTTTCATAGAATTAGGGAAACTATCAATCCCCAATGTTATATATGTGGATGGAACCAAGCAGGGGAAGGAGTCTATTGGAAGGAGATATCCCCTCTCACAGAAGGGAGATTTTTGCATTTCAGAATCAAATTTCCAACAATCTGATGCACACTTAAAGTGAAAAAACTTGGGCAGTTTTTTTTGTCTAAAAAGCAAAAAACAAAAAACAAAACAAAGTCACATCTCACAATTTATTGCGGTGGGGGTCAACTATCCCTGCCACCACCCCACCCCTCCTCCAAACTGATGCCCGTATGTGCATGTGTTTTATTCCACTTGTTGAAAAGAAGAGAGAATTGTAAGAAACAATATTGTTCAGTGGTCGCTATGAAAATTGTTTATCAATAAGGCGATTTCCTTCACCTGTATACCTTAAGATAATATAGGCCTGGTATTTCAAGTTTCAAGTTTATTTCATATTTCCACTTTCTCAGTGACGGGATTACATAATGATTGACAATAAAACAAAAGTACAAAATATATACAACCATATCTCATGTTTGAAAAAAAAAGACAAACAAACATTACACACAAATATAAATGGTCGTTATCATCTGAGGATATCACAAATAAATGTCAGAAATATGATGGGGCCTACATAAAAGCAATGATGCTTGTAAAAACTGTAGATTCCCGAATTTATAGGCGTGAAATTATACGGAGAACGGACATGTTTATCTCGACCAACTTAAATTGTACCAGTGCAAAATCAGTGTTAAAAAACGAACTATCGAACATGAATACTTTAGTATCGCTTAAACGAGACTGTACATATTTCGCCGTGTTTACACACACACAAACACACACACACACACACACACAAAGTGCTATAACAGTATCGTTAAATAACTTGGAGCTGCAGACAAAGACAAAAGACTGGGGGTATTTAAAAAAAAAATAATGTTGCTAAGAGCCGGGTAGTGTGTATCCACTAAGTAATAGCCGTTTTAGTTTGCGTTTGAAGGTGAATAAGGATAAGGAAGAAGTAATATCTTGAGGGAGGTCATTCCAGTATCTGGGTCCAGTAAACATAATTGTTTTCTTTGCAAAAATAGTGCGAGTACGGGGAAGGTGATAAGCGTCACTCTGTCGAGTGGGGTAGCAATGAATAGAGCGATTTCTTTTGAACATGTGAATAAAAACAGATGGTAATTCATTAGTTGTTAGTTTATACATGAAAATTCCAAGATTATGATAAAATAGGTCTGGAATTTTCAGAATTCTGTTTTGATGAAAAAAAAAAAAGTTGGTATGAGCAAAATATCCGGCGTGGTTTATGATTCTTATTGCACGCTTTTGAATACGAAGAAGGGAATCTGATGGTAAATTGATTGCATTTCCCCACGCCAAAATTCCATAATTAAAGTGTGGAGATATTAAAGAAGAATATATACTCTGCAAAATATAAAAAGGGAACAAATGTTTAAGCTTGTTTAAAATTCCAATATTTCTGGACAAAATTTTACTTACAAAATTAATATGAGTTTTCCAGGATAATTCTCGGTCAATCCAAAGCCCTAAAAACCTTGCGTTATTGACCTGCGTTAAACATATATCATTTATTTTGATCTCATGTGGGACAACATTCAAAGAATTACTGAATACCATATAATAAGTTTTTTTTCTATATTTGCTTTGCATGTTATCACACTTATTTCTCTTTTAGTATTCTCCTTTAAATTTTGATGTGAAAGTTATTCACTTTGCAGTGATTTTATTTGTACACGTAGAAAAAAATAATCCAAGACTGCAAATGAAACTGATAAATTACTTAATGATTGACATGATGCTCATATTATGTATTTCTATAGTAACAAAAGTGAGCAACTCAAAAAGCGTGTACTCATTTCACATGAACATTAGCGATTATCCTCTGACCTCTGGAGGATATTGAAAGATATCGAAATGTAAGAATATTGATGTCTGGTCTCACTGGTTTGTAATGGCCCAGCTGTTTATGAAGTAATATACTGAAAAATGCATTTGTGTGTGTGTGTGTGTCCAAATTGTATGCAGAGTATTCCACACACTGTTCAATTTTGACTTCCATCTAGGACAATGAGAAGTTATTTTTTCTCAACTACACTGTAATATCAATATCTATTGAAAAAAAAAAAACCACGGTGGTGGCTGGGTCTAACACATTTTTATTCTTTTGCGTTGGAGATCCATGTCGGATGGTCAAAACAAATATAAAAAACCCAGATATCTCAGACCTAATTATAGGTGATCCGAGTATTCTCTCGGATCACCTTCTGTTTTTGTACGGATTCTTTCTTCTTCTTTTTTCTTCTTATTCTCCTTCTTCTTCTTCTTCGTCTTCGTCTTCTTCTTATTTCTCCTCAAAAATTGTGTAGAGGTTAGCTCAGAAAGTCCTCTGCCTATCAATTTCAAACTTATACCATATATGTATCATGTCCCAAAGACAACAGATCTAGTTGTTGTTACATATCCTCATAGACAGAACTCAACCCTCTATTCCCAGACAATGTAAAAACACCCCAATACTAACTTGGAGCTTTAGAATATCCCTTGCCAACAGAGACATCCGAACCTTTGCAGTGCCGACTAGGATCTACCATAGAACTGAATGGTATTGGCTCTGCATCATTGACAGCAAATCTCTTTTCTTCTTCTCTTTCTTCTTCTACTACTACTACTACTACTACTACTTCTTCTTCTTCTTCTTCTTCTCCTTCTTTTCTTCTTCTTCACCATATTGTGTTATCTTGTAATATTTTGCCGTGGAGCCTTTTCTTAATTGGTTAACAAAGGTCTTCAAAGAGCTATATGCAACAACAAAAAAAATCCAACAACAACAACAACAGCAAACAACAAACAAAACCCAAACCAAAAAGACAGACATCTGTATCTTTAATAGCAGAGCTGAATATTGAGTATCTCTCTCCTGCAGTGTTTCAAAGAGATACAAGAGACAGTGGCTTAGGGTAGCGACTTAACCCCCCCCCCCCCCCCCCCAAAAAAAAAAAAAAAAATCTCTGGGAGTAGGCCTTCTTTGTGCTTTTGCAAATGATGCCTGACATTTCTGGTCATTGGCCCTTTCTGAAGGATGCAGCAGTGGGGCCACAACTTCCTGCGGAGTGGATAGTGTGGAGTTCTTGATGCAGAACATCATCGCTGAATTTGCCTGTGCTGTACTTTCTTACAGGGATTTGCATTGTATTTTTTTTTTTTGAGTGTGGCTGTAACACTGCTTGTTTTGCATGTGATGGTCATTGCAACTGAGGAGTGCATTATCTTCTCTGGATCATTCCAAACTTCATGATGTTTGCCTGGGTGAATTGATCCCAGATGATGCATGCATATTCCAGGAGAGTCCTGAGCAGTATGTGCGGAGTAGCAAAGCACCTGAACTTTATGATATCTTCGTGTGGAGAGAGTCTTTGGTCGAAGTACGGGATAGCCTTTTTAAGCTCCTGTGGCGATGTGATTCCGGCTGAGCTTCCTTTCGGAGTAGACTCCAAAATAGTTTGCACAATCCGCTTTCTCCATGGTTTGCCATGAATGCTTATCTATTCCCTGGGTTGTTCTCGGAAGGCAATATCTAGTTGCAAAACACAGGATTGCTTCATGTGGAATGCATGTTGGCCTCACAGCATGTCGAAGTTTTCAAGATGGTCCATGATGTCGCAGCTGTGGATTGTATACTCCAGGACCATGAGTCATACTGTAACAACCCACAAGCTTGACACTGGCCAATACAGGCCTACCAGCTGGAAGCTATGCAAATATTGCCCATGAGCTGATGTTCTGATATTTTGAGGTCAATGATCTCTTCACAGGTCATATAAGGTCATCAGAGGTCAAAGGTAGAAACCTGACTTGAAAGGCTCTGTGGAACATTGATTCCACTTACAAAAATTAGTTTTTAGTACATAATTATCGTGTTTCAGTTATGACTGACGCATTAAAATATCAATTTTCTTACATTTTGAGGTAATTGACCTCTGGAGGTTATCAGAGGTTAAAGTTAGAAACCAGTCAGGGCTCTGTGGAACATGAAAATAATTCCACTGTAACCAAAAAAAAAAAAATAGTTCTAGTACACCATTACCATGTTCATCATTAACCAATGACACAAAATATCAATTTTCTGACATTTTGAGGTCATTGACCTCTGAAGGTCGTCAGAGGTCAAAGGTAAAAACCTGTCAAGGCTCTGTTGAACATGAAGACAATTTCACTGTGACAAAAATCAAGTTTTAGTACATCATTATACTGTGTTTATTATTAACCCATGACTCAAAATATGAATTTTCTTAGATTTTGAGGTCATTGACCTCTGGAGGTCATCAGAGGTCAATTCAGACTTACCTCCCGATCTTAAAATTAATCTTATAGCATATACTAACAGTGGTGAAAGTTTCATGCTTTAGTCAAATTTTGCACAATTCTTCGGCTTATCTGCTCTACTACAAGTTGTCATAGATGTGTCAAACTACTGAAATCCTTCCATCTAATTGACTGAGAGCAAATTTGTCATAGAAATGTGGCAGTTGTCACTGATGACAAGTTTTATGAAACGGGCCCCCGATTTGAACCAAATTTGGTGACTTTTCCTAGAATTGTATTAGAAACATTTTGGTATGTAATTTAGCTATATAAAGTATTGGTTGCCATGGCAACCATAAACTGACAACCATGTTCATCAGATTTGCATGATTTTCTGTTCCAAGTTCAGTTAACAGTATAATAATTGATGAAATGGGAGTTTTCTTGCCTGTAATTTCCTGAAGGACCAAATGTGAACTAATTATGGTTGTAAATTACGTTGAAATGGCATTCTTATTATTTCCTTTCTGTTTTATATGACATAGGCATCAAACAATAGATATAGTAGGAATAATAAAAAATACAGCATTTTCCAAAGACTACCCTTTTATTTTGTGTTATATTCACACAAGCTTTGCTGGTAATACAATTTGTCTATCATTTTTATCAATATGCAAACTCAAAATTTCAATATTTTGGAAATATGAAATGTGATTCCAATATATGTACCCATTCCATGCGATACACGATAGGTTTTTCTTTATATTGTATTGAATAGCGCCCCCACATATTGACCTTGATAAATTTCAACCATAAGAAATAGTGGAGGTTGACTTGCTTCTCCCTTATGGAGAAATATGAAAATGATAAAAAAAAAAACAATGACAAATAATAAAAACATATACTGGAGATACAGAAATAAAGAGAAAGAACATAAGTTTAGCGTATTTCCTATGTATTTCTCTACATTTTGGTAAATAGCTCCCTCAGTGGATGATCTTGAGAAATTTCAAATGTTGGGTCATAAAAAGTATAAATTGGTTTACCCACGTGCAAAATATGACGGTCATACATCATATAATAAAGAACTTATATAGGGGGGGGGGGCACAGTGTGCCCCCCCCCCCCCCCCCCCCCCTTGGGCCTGGAAGGGGTCAAAATTGCTTGGGCTTTATAGGGTGAAGGCCGTGTCACACCTTTCCGGGCAAGCCTTGCGTGCGACTTGCAAAGAACAATTTTTACTACCCGGAGGTCCCCGTAGATGATCCACACATGACAGTACCTAGCACGTATCTCACCCGTAGTCGCCCTGAAGTGCGCACGCAAATATTTTTACCCGCAACCATGTTTAGCCCTGTCACACCTTTCCGGGCAAGCTACGCGGGCTTGTTGCGTGTAGGGATTTTCCAGCATACCGAACAATAATTTTTTGAGGGCGCACAAGGATTAGGGCGAGTTACTGCATGTGTCTTACTAGCTGGACGCGTTCTACTTGAATTCTACTTGCGGGTATACTGTGTGACCTGTGTACTAGTCGCCTGGGGGCTGACAACTCAGTGAAGAAATTCCTCTGAATGAATGGCAAAAGTCCCATGGAAATTCGTTATCTTGGCTGCAGACGGGGACTGCGAAGTACCTGCGTGGGAGTTGCCTGCGAAGTGCTGCCGCTATAAGGGCCTCCTACTGGCGTTCTTCGTGGACCTCTCCGAGCATCCCCGCGACCCACCCGGAACAAGTTTTGGTCATGCTCGAAACTTGGTTGCTGTTAAATCGGACTTGCGCGCGCACCTCCAGGCAACTACACGCGAGATACGCAATAGGTACTGTCATGTGCGGACCAAGCGCGGTGAGCTCCGGATAGTAAATTAGTAAAAACTAAAATAGTTAATAGTAAAAACTTCCCCGCAAGTGAAGCCGCAAAACTTCCCCAGATACGGTATGACAAGGCCTTGAGCATGCTCAAAATTTGTTCCCAGTGAATCATGGGGGTTCGCTCGCAGAGGTACACGCAAAACACCAGTAGGAGACCCTTAAGGCCGTGTCACACCAGCCTTGCGTGCGACTTGCAAAGAACAATTTTGACTACTCGGAGGTCCCCGTAGATGGTCCGCACATGATAGTACCTAGCATGTATCTCAAAAGTAGTCGCCCGGAGGTGCACACGCATATTTTTCTACCCGCAACCATGTTTAGGCCCTGTCACACCTTTTCGGGCAAGCTACTCGGGCTTGTTACGTGTAGAGATTTTCTAGCATACCGGACATTCCTGAGGGCGGAAAAGGATTCGTGCGAGTCAGCGCATGTGTCTTACTTGCTGGACGCGTTATACTTGCGAGTATACTGTGTGACCTTTGTACCAGTCGCGTGGGGGCTGACAACTCAGTGAAGGAATTCCTCTAATGGAATGGCTGAAATCTCACAGAATTTCATTATCTAGGCTGCATACGGGACTGCGAAGTACCTGCGTGGTAATTGCCTGGGAAGTACTGCCGCTAAGGGTCTCCTACTGGCGTTCTGCGTGGACCTCTACGGGCATTCCCGCGACTCACCCGGGAAAAAAGTTTTGGTCATGCTCAAAAACTTGGCTACGGTTAAATCGGACTTGCGTGAGCACCTCCGGGCAACTACGCGCTAGATACTGTCAGGTGCGGACCAAAATGCGGAGAGCTCTGGGGAGTAAATTTGTTTCCCCGCAAGTCAAGCCGCAGAAGTTCCCCTCGTACGGTATGACAAGGCATGAATGAAAATTGAAAACATTCTTGTTCGCCCCGCTGAAAATCTTCTATGTGAAATACCTCCTCGCCACAAGCCCGCGTAGCTTGCGCGGAATTGGTGTGACACGGCCTTTACGGTCAGCAGGCTCGCAGGTAAATTTAACTCAGGTACTTCTCAGTACCCATAAGTCGCTCGTAACAGGAAACGGATCGGTTTCAAAGCACTCACGCAGGTCACACGGAGTGCAACGCATTATGTAAGAAACAAGTGCGAAACCTGTAAACATTCTTGTTCGCCCCGCTGAAATCTCTTGCGTGCTGTGAAATACCTCCTCGCCACAAGCCCGCGTAGCTTGCCCGCGAAAGGTGTGACACGGCCTTTACGTATAGCTATGGTTTCTCTCAAACAAGCAAACAAAATATATATATGCACTTGTGGCTATTTAACACCACAATAACGTTTGTATACAAATGACACTTGCTATATTGAAGCACGGGTAGAATTGGACTAGCACTCTGTACTTATTTCTACTATTCTGTACTTTAACAAGAAACTGTATAAGAAGTTGATTTTAATACATGTAGTTGCTAAATAGGCCCCTCCTGACAGCTACTGTTAGTCACTTATCAAGCAACACTTTTTATCCTATCATATATTTTTAGTATATTGTTCAGAGTATTATATTAATATTTTATGCATACGGCATCCATATTAGACATGTACACTATTTTACCCTTATATACCTACCTCAGAGCCTTCTGTGGGATCCTCTGCCTCGTCGGCCGTCTTGTTACCTTCCGATACTAGTGACTCATCCATTGAAGAGGAGATGCTCAAGTACGTGGAGAAAAAGGAGAAGGGAGACAGTCTGAACTCGCCTCCAGCTGATGAGATGTCGTTGAGTATATGGGACTTTGCTGGGCATGATGTCTACTATACAACCCACCAGGTTGGTAATTCATAGTAGCCTACAGTATAGATTAGGTGTCATGTTTTGTCACATATAAGATGATGAATGGTTTATGTTCACATGGTCATGACCTTATTCTCCATGTCATGTCATTATTCTTGCCAATTGGGATTTTTGTTTGTGTTTTGTTGTTGTTTTTTGAGGAGAAGGGGAATGGGCAATTGCCATGGACAAGAAGGAAAAGAACGGGTTTGAAAAGGGGGTCGATTTGAACTTGCTTTTTCTGTGTTGTTTTTAGGGTGTTTGTTAAGTGACGCAAGTCATAGTATTTATCATAAAACCAACAGCCAAAGAAAAAGTGAATTCATAATGAGGCCGATAAGTTTTGGTTCAGTCAGAGCAAAATTTCAAATTTTCACATTATTGTACTTTCATGCTTACACTTGGGAACACATCTGTGCTCTTATGGGGAGAACTTTAATGTGTCAGTCCCGCTTAATTCACGAGGTTATCATGATACAGAGGGAAATTGAACCGCTTGGATTAGAGTCGGACGATCGTCTCCCCTAACGGTGCGTTATTTCGTAATCTCCCGAGCGACCGAGCAATTGGGCGATGCCAGACTCGGTGCTATAGCCATAAACGTGTGGGACATTGCTGCCACTGAGACACGTGTGTGTGTGTGTGCGTGTGCGTGTACACATCATACGCAAACATTGTTAACCGCGAGCTGCGGTGATTGGAGGAGAGAGGCCAGAAGACGCGTGGCTCTTTTGGCCTCTCTTCATGCGCATGCGCACTGAGAGTGTGCTTCCATTCGGAAGCTCTCGTGGCTCGGACAGCCATTTTGTGTTAGGAGATTTTTAGTCTAATGTGTTGTTCGCTGACCCATTGAGCCAGTGCTATTCTCATTCGGTGTCACTACATTTGGTACAGAATGGCATTTCTTTCCATTATAAACCCACACAGACAGCATACCTCAAGACAAAAATGTGCATGTATAATCAAGAAGTTGAACAAAATTTATTCTTTGTCATGTATCTCTCAGCTGTGATTACATCAAGAATGTTGAGCGCCAAATAAAACATCACTTGGATATCAAAAAAAAAAAATCTTTGTAAACACGTCTAAATGTGACCGTGCATCACAAAACCAACGAGAAGTCTTATCCTTTGATTTTAGGTGACGACTCAAAAATAGTGAAATGGGTCAACCAATTAAATCTTGAGAATTTCAAGTTTCCTGAAAGTCCTAATCTTCTGCAGCATTATTTGGTGATCCGAGTATCCTCTCGGATCACCTTCTGTATCTGTACGGATTCTTTCTTCTTCTTCTTCTTTCTTTATTTCTGGACAAAAGTTGTGCATCTACTAACTCAGAAAGTTCTCAGAGTATCAATTTCAAACTTATAGTATATATGTATCATGTCCCAAAGACGACAAATCTAATGTATCAGAGTGATTGGTCAACCGTGACGTCACTATGACGTCATTATATGAAAACACATTTTTATTCATATATCATTAATAGAATGGAATTTTTCAATGAAATTTACGTCACATATATTTCAAGTCAAGCGCATTCTACTCATATTATCAAAATTCATATTTATTATTAAAAAGTGCGCGTACGCGCGCGTTGAAATATTTGTATGCTCAAATCGAGCTTAATTTTTTTTTTTGCACACGTTTCAGACCATCTGGAGCATCGTACCTTATGAAAAATTGAAAAAAAAATGGACGGACGCGTACGCGCGCGCACATATACACACGCACAGCTCATATGCAATAAAAATTTCCCGTTTTTTTCACATTTATCAGATGCCTGAAATGTCAAGGAATATTTCTACCAAGTTTCAAGTCAATCTGACTCAATATGACGTCATACGGGCCCGTCAAAGTTGAAATTCCGCGCGCGCGTCAATGGCGATATACAGTGCAACAATGCCAAAAAACCGCCAATTTTTAATCCGATTTTACTCGTCAGGATGGACAGTGACTCCCCATTTTCTTTACATATTTTGAAAGTTGATGAGTTGTACATGTCATTTCATGGGTTGGCGATACTGAAAAAAATGATTAAAAGATATCAAATTTCTTAATAAAGTAAAAAAAGTAAATTTTCAAAATGACGTCATCAAATTTCAAGTTCACTCGAGCGTAATTCACTTATCCTTTGCCGATTTTCACCCTAATTTCAGTATGTTGTAGCTTATTAAATGCTCTTTCATAAATGTCATAACACAATTTTAATTGGATGATGGTATTACCTCGTAAAAATGGATTGAAGGTAACCTTGTCAAATTTGAAACAGTTTACGTGTTATCTCAATGGGAGTGCAGTTTTTATGGAAATGAAAATTGACATGACTATCTTTATCGAGCACTGGCTCACTTATGCTTCGGTGAATTTCTCCCAGATTTTAAAAGGTTGTAGCTGAGACTTTGGGCTATCGTGAATGTGCCCTTTGTTTTTTCATGCGATGTCGGGATTGCGTCAAAAAACTTGGTTGAAATTAAAGCTTATCTTCGATGTATTGAAATATTTCTTTCTGCAACTGTCTTTGCAATACTTCAAGAAAAACATACCCTATCACCACCATATTTTGCACATGTTTAGTTCATGTCACGTACATTATTTCATGAAATAACAACTACTTGATCAGACGCCATCTTGGGTATGTAGATTAGGGTCAAAGGTCATAATGTATTATCCTGTATCTTGGTGAACACATGTCCTATCTTTCCCATATTTTGCACACGTAAAGACCATGTTACAAGGATCATTTCACAAGTAATCATTTTTTGCTCAGATGCCATCTTGTCTGTGCAAAGTGGGGTCAAAGGTCATATGTACTTCTTTCTGTATCTTCGTTATGACGTGTTATCTCTATGGGAGGGAATTTTTCTGGATGTGAAAATTGACATGATTGTCTTTATCGAGCACTAGCTCACTTACCCTTCGGTGAATTTCTCCCAGATTTTAATATGTTGGAGTTGAGACTTTGCGCTATGTTGTTGTGCCTTTTGCTTTTTCATACAATGTCGGGATCATGATAAAAAAAACTTGGTTGAAATTAAAGCTTATCTTTGCTGTATTGAGATATTTCTTTCTTTTTGCAACTTTCTTTGCAATAACTCAAGAAAAACAGCCCCTATCACCCCCATATTTTGCACATGTTTAGTTCATGTCACGTACATTTTTTTCACAAAATAACAACTGCTTGAACGGACACCATCTTGGGTATGTAAATTAGGGTCAAAGGTCATAAATGTTTCATCCTGTATCTTGGTGAATACTTGTCCTATCTTTCCCATATTTTGCACACGCAAAGACCATGTTACAAGAATCATTTCACAAAATAACCACTTTTTGCTCAGATGCCATATTTGGTGTGTAAAATGGGGTCAAAGGTCAAATATACTTCATTATGTATCTTCGTTAGTGCATACGGAATTCGGTACCAAATATGGCAGGTCTGACTCCCTTTTCTAAAAAACACTCCAAACATCACATGGCCAATGTCCCCTCAACACAGATGAAACCTGTATGGTCATGCCTATTGGGATCAGGACTCAAATAATTGATTTCCCAATAGATCGGATCACCTAATTTGTCAGTGTTGACAAATTCCGAGTCTAGTTTAGTTTGGGATTCTAACATGAATGGGAAAGTGCGTTTTCAGCAGTTTCTCTACATCCCTTTTTTGTGGGGGGGGGGGGAGGGGTGGGGGAGTAGAATGTTAAGTATGTCTTAGAGACCCTCTTCCATTTCTTGAAATTATGTGCACACTCTTCAATTTTAAGTCGAATAACTTTTGAAAAGATAATGCTACTGCTTTGAAAGTTAGCATTGATCACGGACAGGTGCAATGCTCTATTTCAGCTTAATCTGATAATCCCTACATTGTTATTGATCCGGTGGTTTACATCCGGTGTTTTGTCACTTTCATCACATTGCTAGCACGGCTAAGGAAAGACTCTGTACTTCAGAGCCTCTTTTCTCAGGTCACACTTTTGCAGAGTGTGTGCTTTCTTTCCGGTATTTAGATAGGGGGTTGGGGGAATTCATTTGAATTGGGTTATACACCATTTTAAAGCTTATATTATTCTGCTCTTTCAGAATCTACCCTACTTTAAAAAAATACATGTCTAGCGACTTTTTGTTGGTTTTGTGATGCATGGTCACAATAGTGTCAGTGCCATGAAATTGTTATTTTACAATGTTTGTTATTTACATTCTGAAACAAATATTGTTGATAGTATGGTTGTATTATCAACATCATAAATAGCAAAGATTAAATGTACAATGTTGATGAATGTAATGTAAATACATTTTATTGGTATATTGGTGTTGCTGTTGTTTTCATGTCAGTGTTCCACGTCCTGCAAAATTGGCTTTTTAATGGAACACTCCTTTCCATCGTTATGATCACTTCTTCTTCTTTTTGCATCATGGCAAAGTGTGCATTCTTGAATATTGTGTTTTATGAACTCTCCTTTCCAGCTAAATAAAATTGACACATGCTCTGCTTTGTATCATATTTTTGTTCAGTTTTGTTTTTTAATGGAAATAAACTATTGATTTGAATGTCGTTCTGTGATGAAAACGTTCATGCCTGGAAACCAGATTTCATTGAAAGTTGGTAGACACTAACTAGAACATTATTGTGGCATTCTGTTAATTCTTACTAGTATTAAACCACGGTCATGGTACTCTCTTTCACCACGCGTCCTACTCACGGCTTGAAGAATAGTCACTCATAATATGTTGATTTGTTTTCTGTCCCTGTTTCTGTTATGCAGGTGTTTTTAACGTGGAGGGCTATATACATCGTTGTCTTTGATCTGAGTCGAGACCTTCACTCAGTGGTCCCACCGGATTCTCGAGACGAATGCTATAAAACGGTTGGTGAACAATGATTAAAATTGTGCCTTCTTAAACATCTCTTCGATTAAAACAACAACAAAATACCAAATTAGAGCACGCCTCTACGGTATTAGTGTGTATTGCATGATAATCTACAATTTTATCGAAATTTGACGGGAAGTTTTATGACTACAAATATATATTTTTTGTACCATTTTCGAGCAAAGAAGACATGCTACACGAGTGGATGCAAACTCGCGACTGACAGAAGTACTGCATGAACTAATAGTGGATATTCTTGTCACTCTTTCTCCCTCTCCCTCTCTCTGTCTCTCCTCCGTCTTTATTTCTCTCTTCCCCTCTCCCTCTTGTGTAACATTATTTTAATCATCAAGAATTCACAATCATTCATTGGGTATTCTCTGCACTCAAACATGTTACACTTCCACACTTTTTGCTCTGAGACACTGGGCCTGTTCTTCATGCGCTACAAGACTGTCTTTGCTCTTACTCTTCAGAGGTTTTTTCAAGAATCAGGATTTTACGAAAACAGAAACGAAAACTTTTTTTCGCTAGTATTTGTAAGAATCCCCGTCTATTCTTCAACCTGTATTTGACATTCACTTGATAGAAAATATGTTTTGACAAATGTTCTTCCAGCTGTATCTGTCCTGCGGTAATCTCAGTAATGGCGAGAGGTAGCTGCACCTGTTCATTGATGCTATCGTACCAGCATAATGGTCTTTGTAAGTCCTGTTGTTCGTGTAGCGTGACCGCACCATCTCAATATCCTGATCTTGACGATGTAGAGGACGTCATGAAGTGGTCCAATCGCTTCTCTGACCCAATTTCACATTGATTTTGACTTCTTTGTTTGTTATTCTATCCCTGAATGTGATGTTTAAGATTTTCTTGTGGCATCTCATTTCACAAGTTTGATTTTTTTTTTCGCTCCAGTTCAGCTGTAAGGGTCCATGTTTCACATACGTATATGTTGCTGTGACTACAGACCGAACTGATTGAGTATTCTGTTTTGGTGACCATACTGTCCTTTTTAGTTTGGTCAGTGCTGATTCTACTTGCGTATTGTATCAACTATATCCCCTTTGACCCATTATTTATCACGAGATGTTTGGAGTTAGTCACTTCCTTAAGGTTGTGGTCTTTCATCTTGACATTTCTTGTGAAACCATCAGCTTTGTTTGACTTGATGTTTGTTTGTTTTTCTGGGTTTATCTCCATGACGTCAGCTGCTGATGTTCCTTATTAGTCTTAGCTGGCTGCAAGTCCATAATTATAGTCGTCAGCAAAATGTAGGTTAGCAATTAGTCTGCCACTAATGCTTACTATGTGTTCGTGTTTCTCAAGCGCATCTGCCATGATTCTTTCAAGGAAAATGTTGAATAATGTTCGTGAAAGTAATATTCCTGTCAGCTCTTGATTGTCTGCTTATAATATAATTTTTTTCTAGAATGTAGAACTGGTATGTAGCAATCTCTGGGCTTGGGCTGACATTCAATAACGATTTTTTGAAAAAAAAATCCAAAATGCCTTTTAACTTCCAGTGGGCTTACCTTTTTTTTTTTTTTTTTTTTTTTTTTTTGGTCGATTTACTATAGGATCCCAAGCTGTAGACAAGAGTGGCTGTGTTCTTAACCTATGTATTTTATACTGACGAGAAAAATGACTTTGATTGAATGCTTGCGGTTTTTCCTTCAGTATCTCTTTATTTTTCTGTATGAAAATTGCATGTTTCTTTGGGTGGTATGAGGTTTCACGGTGCACCACGTATTTTTTTTTTCTTTTCTGGAGTATGTGAATGACCCTGAAAAGGGCCTACCCAATCCCGACGTTTCGGCAAGCATGTTCTCGCCATTTTCAAGGGAATGAGCCAGAGGGAGGAAAATCCGGGTTAAATACCCTCAGGAAGGATCAAAGGGACTTTGATTGGCTGAACGGGCGAACGGGTCACAGTAGGTAGGAGGTCAAGGTTGAGTGCACAGAGTCACTTCCTGTGTGTGTGGGTTGTTACGGTTGGCTGCACACAGGATAATTAGTCCGGGAGCCAGCGGGGGTCAGCCTAGCTGAAAAGGTTACCAATTTTTATGTATATAGCAATTTAGTACATATGCCCCTAAGTATGGAAATGCACGTCTGGCTGGTCATCGGTGGTGGGTGTGGCCAGGAGGGCCAAAAAAAGGACCCCTCAAAATTAGGCTAGCCTAGCTGGAAAAGTAACCCCATGAAAACAATCGGAACTTGTTCGTTACACTTACAGGATAAATGAATGACCATTGCCAGACGTTTTAAGTGGTGGGGGGTAGCCGCCAGACGCTCTTAAAGGCCCAACTCCAGCTAGGCTAGCCTAGCTGAAAAAGTAACTTCGTGAAACCCACTGGAACTTGTTCGTTACATTTACAGGATAAATGAATGACCATTGCCAGACGTTTTAAGTGGTGGGGGTAGCCGCCAGACGCCCTTAAAGACCCAAATTTTTCCAGCTAGGCTAGCCTAGCTGAAAAAGTAACCTAATGAAACCCACTGGAACTTGTTCGTTACACTTACAGGATAATGCATGACCATTGCCAGACGTTTTAAGTGGTGGGGGGCAGCCGCCAGACGCCCTTAAAGACCCAACTTTTTCCAGCTAGGCTAGCCTAGCTGAAAATATAACCTAATGAAACCCACTGGAACTTGTTATTTACACGTACAGGATATATGCATGTCCGTTGCCAGACGTTTTAAGAAGTGGGGGGGGGGGGGGGGGGTAGCCGCCAGATGCCCTCAAAGACCCAATTTTACCAGCTAGACTATAGCCCTGGCTGGAAAAGTAACCTCCTGAAACCCACTGGAACTTGTTCTATGTTTGTATCTCACCTGATAAACACTGTCGACATAGTATTCTGGTGTTCTTTCAATAACTTTCCACACTTTTGAGCTATATGACCACCAAATTCACTCCTCAGATCATCTGATTGCTATCAAGTGTTAATATTGGTGAAGTCCGACTACGTCAACAGTCAAAAAGTCAATGAACTAGGCCTTTTCCATTTGAAAATCTCTGTAATCACAAAGTCGATACGTGGACGAGACATCACTTCGCTTTTGCCTTGTTAG
Source organism: Diadema antillarum (assembly GCF_040938485.1). NCBI lineage: Eukaryota > Metazoa > Echinodermata > Echinoidea > Diadematoida > Diadematidae > Diadema > Diadema antillarum. The sequence continues at coordinate 1,495,108 of NW_027270891.1, read as the reverse complement.
ACCGTGAATATTTGTAAGCTTCCGTTTCTAATTCATACAGCACCAGCATTATGTCTGAGAATAGCGATAAAGAAGATTAGAGTCTTTGGCAACAAGTGCAAAAATAAATTCTGTGCCTTATTTGCTAAACAAACGTGGTAGGAGGACAACGACCTGTTAGGCAATATGGCGGACCAATAGCTCTATATTATTAGTGTTATAGAATAAGTGACAATGATGTAGTTCTGAAGCATACTTTTCATTAGATGCTTTTGCAATGACTCAATGTATACTTTTAATCGAACTAAGTATATATCCATGACTTGCTCATGAATTACGGCAGAACGATTCGGTGAGGAAAGTTTTCTGTCATGTCATTACGGAAGAAGTGAACGTGTCAATATTTTGCTATTTGTTCCATAATTATTTCTGAAGTGGTTAAAGGTATTTTCCTAAAACGTTTTTTTTTTTCTTTTATATAATACCTACGTTGCATCCAAATGCCTATTCGTTGAAAAAATGCGGGCCATGTATTCAAAGGTCAAAGATCATAGGTTAATGGAAGTAGGGCATACATTGTACAACATTTCACTAAGTTGTTGTTGTTGGTTTTGTTTTGTTTTTGTTTGTTTTTTTTTTTGGGGGGGGGGGGCATGATTCAAAGTGTCCTAAAACCTTGTATAATACATGTATTTAGTTTTGTAGTCACGACTCTTGCTATGTATGATGCCAAATTCTTCCCGCTCATACAAAATGTAGCCGTTTCAGGGAAATAATCATGATATATTACTTCATGATTTGGTAATGCTGAAGTGGTTCATAACATTCCATTGATACTATGTATAGAACAGAAAGTGAATTTGACAATGGTATATGATATCCGCAATTTACTCTTTGACAGGTTCTATCATCCGAATAATAATGTATAAATTGAATATACAGTAGTCCCCTATTCAGTAACTACAGGTTAAGTTAGATAAGCTGCATTCATTTTGCACGCGACCATGGCGTCATAGCCAAAGATGATTGAATTCTGTAAATCTCTGTGTGCCTGCACAGGATTGGAAAACGAAACAACTTTCTGTGTATAGAACAACGAAACAGAAACTGGTGCATGCATTATTCTCAGTCACTTTGTTATGCATAATGATGGTTTGCTCATCGCAGTTCCGGAATCTCAGCTCGAGGGACTCGAATTGATCCCAAATCAGTCGGCATGCGTATATCACCCAAAACAATATCTGAACACAATTATAACTGCAGTCCTCCATAGTCTGTATTGGTTGCCGATAAGGGCTGGTATCAAGTTTGATTTTCATATTATTAACAGTACCTTGTATTTTAATGTTTTCATCGAAATGCCCGTGTACGATATGCGTATCTCAGTTAACTCTTTAAACCATAGTTGTAATCTACGTGCCAAGAATCTCATGTTTTCAATAAGCGTGAACTCCAAGACATGTCGAGATAAGGACTTTAAGACAAAAACGGTTTGGCATCGTCATTATAAAACGAATTCCCCTTTTACAAGACACGTTTTAGATTTTAGATAGAAATATGGATTCGTTTGAATGCATACAAACCGCTTCTTAAATCCTCTTACATTTTGTTTTTAAGATATGGTGTATACTTTAGAAGTGTAAGAAGCATGCTCTTGTTTTAGAGGCTTTGAGTATAAGAAGCATATGTTATTCTTATAGATTATGTGAATAAGTACGCATTCAAGAACGTTTTGAATAAAACGTATCCAGACAACTGCATATCATATTTTCACCTCTTCCTTTATGCAGATGTATACTCTTGCCGAGAAGGTTAACTGTTTGATAGATATAGTGCTCACCTTATTGAAAAGGTAATTGGGTAAATTTTTGGTTTCAGTATATTATTCAAACACAACTAAGTTAACTTTTACATTAACATTTTCACAACTCACAAATTCCACACGCACACACATTTCATGATTCACAAGATTCAAGTTACACTAATCCTATTTACTTTGCAGAGTTCAACAACAACATAAGTTATATATCAGTTCGCACTATTCAAGGTTTAGAGTAGTTAAGGAACTAAATCGTACCCGATTATGTGATGCTAAGTTGCACCTTGAGATGATGGGCAATATTGCCCCTATAAAGGAGCAGACAGTGACACTGACTTGCTCCTTTAAAGGAGCAATTTTGCAGCAGTCATGGAGCAAATAAGCACCACATAGGTGCAACATCATACCAATAAGGCACAAGATTGCACCCTCACGAGAGGGTACATTCTTGCATCCTTCGGGCATAAAGTTGCACCTAAAGGTACGAGGTTGCGCCTTTTTCAAGGGGGCAAAGTTGCTCCCGAGGGTGTAACTTTCACCCTTTCTTGCGGGTACAAAGTAGCACCCAAAGTTCCAAGATTGCACCCTCAAAACAAGGCACAATCTTGGAACTTTGGGTGTTTCTTTGCACCCTCACGAAAGGATGTAAAGTTGCACCAAGATGTAAAGGCTACACGGGGTGCAAAGGTGCGCCGAAAGGTAAAGGGTGCAAGATCGCACCCTCAAGATAGGTGCAACTTAGCACCACTCAGTGTGGGTGGAAAGATGCACCCTCAAGAAGAGGTGCAATCTAGCACCACTTAGTGTGGGTGGAAAGATGTACCCAAGGGAACATTTTCGCACCCTCAATAAAGGGTTCAACTTTGCACCCTCTCTGCAGTATTATTTTATACACACGTGAATTCCTTGTTCCTGTGAGCTACATTTAATATGAGCGTGACCCAGTATTAGACACGTGTCAAGCCTTTGCAGACACAGATTTATTTTTCTTCATGTTGTTTAAAGGTCATTTAAAACAAATTTAGATATTATATTCATTTCTTTTAAGTTAAGAGGAGCAAATGTGGAGATCATGACCTGTGATACATGTTACGGGAAGTCTATATTTTTATGTGTACTCGTTTTTTTTTTTCAACTACAAGGAATTACCTATGAGCTAATTGGATAAAGAAGCTGGGCATTCCTTTTTTTCATCAGTTAATGTCAGTGCTGGTGTATTATTCTTGAAAAGTCGGCATCTAAATGTCCTCCAAACCAAGTACTTACTGTATAAAATTATATTCCTGTGAGTTACGTTTCTTATGAGCATGACAGATCTGTAGACACGTGTCATAGTGGTTACAAACACTAAGTTTCCTTTGCTTTCATCGTTATCAAGAAGCGATTTTGAACAATTTCAGATGTTCTGGTTTTTTCAATTTCGTTACGAGAAGGCAAGAATGATTTCATGTAAAACATGTTAAGGAAAGTTGATAGTTTGGTTATTTTATCATTACCCATCTTCGTCTTCTCAACAAGAAGATGATACACATGAGCTCATTTGCTAAAGAAGTTGAAGGATGTTTAATTGCTGGTAGCCACGTAGGGGCTTTTGACATAACATTTTGCATCTTAATCCCTCGAAACTAAGTACACGCAGTATTAGTTTATAGATAACATAATATTTTTGTTGTTGCTGTGAGCTTATTCATATGAATTTTAGACATGTTTCTCATATGTTTCTGTCATATGCTTTACTGACGAACAGCAAATGTTGAGTTTATTGGCAAGAGAGGTGCATCATTACTTTACATTTAAGTTCATTGAAGTGCCGGAGCATAAACTTGTCTTGAAATATTAGCATCCAAAACCCTCCAAACCAAAAACGTGCAATACTAGGCTAGGAATTCCTTGTTGTTGTGAGTTATGTTTCTTAAAAACACTGATTTTTTTCTGCTTTTGCAATGTACTATGTTCAAAAACACTCTTGAACAATTTTCAGATTTCGTTTCTTTCTTTAAAGAGAAGAAAACGGTGAGGTCATGTGAAGCATGTTCCTATAAGTTTTATTTCGTTAATAATTTTTCTTAACCCATCTCCTCAACCGTAAGGTGATACGGTACCTAAAAAGTCATAGGCCAAAGGTGTTGAGCTTTACTTCCCCCTTTTTAAGTAAATTTAAGAGCTGGGGCATTATTTTTAAAAAGTTGGCATTTTAAGCTATGTACACCGAGGACGAGTCTTACTGAATGGATTTCTTGTTGCAGTAGAATTGTATGTTTTATGAGCTTGATGGAGTATTAGACAATTGTATAAAGTGTTTGCAAAAACTGTTAATGTATTCCCTTTTGCTAATGTCCAAAGAGTTCATTTGCCAAGTTTTGATTGTCTTTTGTTTTTAAATCATCAGGGGTTTGTTTTATCATGGTCATAGAGGAAAGAAACTTGATTATAAAAAAAGCCTTCATATAAGAAGAGATACTGTAGGACACAATTTCATTAAAAGTTGTGATTTTCAACATTTCCAAAATGCAATTGATGAATATTTCTCCCCAGGGCACAGAAAGAAAGTAGTTTTTGGTCTTGGTTTTTTTTTTTACGTCAGTATGTTATAATACCCGCGGGTTTACGCCCATCCCACCAATTTCCATCCGGATACTGTACCCGGCCCTGTTGTTGTTTTTTTTTTTTCATTTTTGTTTTACACTGCAAAGAAAATGAGAACACTGATGCTTGAGAAAAATCCCGACATGTTTGATTGGGCAATTCTTTTTTGATGTCTATTATTCTTTCCAAATAAGTTTTTTTGATTATCACTGAGGACAAATACAGATACCCTTTTTCTTCTACCAAAACCACAGCACTGTATATTCTCATCTTTCTACAGTATTTCGTCTCAACACTTGCCCTATTGATATTTCAAAGCATGTTTCCCTGTGCGCTCAAGAAACTCCCCCATTAAAGGAGACCTCCGGGTGATTCTCAGATTTTTACATTTGTACAACTATGAATTAGTTATACTGAGGACAGAGTTTCAGAATTTGTGATAATTGGGATGAAGAATAAGAATATTTTCAAAAAATAGAACAAATTGCAATGAACAAGGATGATGACATGGGAGAGTCACCATAAGAATGCATGAGTTGGGGCTCAAGGAAGCAGAACAAAAGAATAAGGCAATGCATTGATTATAGACAGGTGAACTCGCAAGCAAGCGGTATTATTATGGAATTACACTGCTATCATTTCTGAAATATGTGACACTGCACCTCAAAACAAACAAAAAGTCGCCAGACATGAATTTTTAGTTAACACCATATTCTGAAAGAGCAGACTTTAAGCTTTAAAATGATGTATAACTTAAATCAAATGGACTCTCCTAACCTATCTAAATATTGGAAAGAAAGCACAAACTCAGGAAAAGTGTGAACTGAGAAAAGAGGCTCTGAAGTACAGTGTCTATTCAAGCGCTTAATCTTTACCAAACTCTGCTGGCTGTGCGATGAATGGGACAAAAAACAGGAAGTAAACCACCAGAGTGACAACAATGAAGAGATTATCAGATTAAACTGAAATTGAGCATGCCTCATTAACACATTCTGCCCATAATCAATGCCAACTTTCAAAGCAGTAGCCCTATCCTTTCAAAAGTTATTTGAGTTGAAAGTGAAGAGTGTGGACAAGGATTTTCAGAAATGAAAAAGGGATTCTAAAGACACACCTAATCACACTATTCTACCAAAAATGTTCGAAATAAACTGCTAAAAAAACACACTTTCCCGCCCGTTTTATGATACCAAATTTTAGCATAATGTAAAAGAAGACCCGCTCTTTCAGAAAATATGAAAGAGTCAAGTTCGGCTAGGTTGACCCATTTCACTTATTTTCAGTCCTCACGCAAAATCAGTGTGTGCGACTTTATGTTCGTTTTGAGGTGCACGGTCACATATGTGAACCTTATAGCTGGTAAAATTGGGTCTTTGAGAGCGTCTGGGGGCTACGCCCCACCACTTAAAGCGTCTGGCAACGGTCATGCATTTATTCTGTAAGTGTAAGAACAAGTTCCAGTGGGTTTCATGGGGTTACTTTCCTAATTTTCAGCTAGGCTAGCCTAGCTGGTAAGAGTTTGGTCTTTGGGGCGTCTGGCGGCTATTGTCTGGCAACAATCATTCAATTATCCTTTGAGTGTATCACAAGAACAAGTTCCAGTGGGTTTCAGGAGGTTATTTTTCCAGCTATATATAGGCTAGTCTACCTGGTAAAATTGGGTCTTTGAGGGCGTCTGGCGGCTGCCCCCCCCCCCCACTATTTAAAACGTCTGGCAACGGTCATGCATATATCCTGTAAGTGTAAAGAACAAGTTCCAGTGGGTTTCACAAGGTTACTTGTTCAGCTAGGCAAGCCTAGCTGGAAAAAGTTGGGTCTTTAAGGGCGTCTGGCGGCTACCCCCCACCACTTAAAACGTCTGGCAATGGTCATGCATTATCCTGTAAGTGTAACGAACAAGTTCCAGTGGGTTACATTAGGTTACTTTTTCAGCTAGGCTAGCCTAGCTGGAAAAATTTGTGTCTTTAAGGGCGTCTGGCGGCTACCCTCCACCACTTAAAACGTCTGGCAATGGTCATTCATTTATCCTGTAAGTGTAACGAACAAGTTCCAGTGGGTTTCATGAGGTAACTTTTTCAGCTAGGCTAGCCTAGCTGGAAAAATTTGGGTCTTTAAGGGCGTCTGGCGGCTACCCCCCACCACTTAAAACGTCTGGCAATGGTCATTCATTTATCCTGTAAGTGTAACGAACAAGTTCCAGTGGTTTTCATGAGGTTACTTTTTCAGCTAGGCTAGCCTAGCTGGAGTTGGGCCTTTAAGAGCGTCTGGCGGCTACCCCCCACCACTTAAAACGTCTGGCAATGGTCATTCATTTATCCTGTAAGTGTAACGAACAAGTTCCAGTTGTTTTCATGGGGTTACTTTTCCAGCTAGGCTAGCCTAATTTTGGGGGGTCCTTTTTGTGGCCCTCCTGGCCACACCCACCACCGATGACCAGCCAGACGTGCATTTCCATACTCAGGGGCATATGTACTAAATTGCTATACACATAAAAATTGGTAACCTTTTCAGCTAGGCTGACCCCCGCTGGCTCCCGGACTAAATGGCCTCCTCCTGAGCAATATCTGGCTAACTCTACTTGACAAGCAGGCTGATTATTAAACACCCCTCAGACCCCCACACTATAGTGGCCCTAATTGATACTTACAGTTAGACAACCATTACAATGTGTGAAGCTAACCGTGACAACCCCACACACAGGAAGTGATTCTGCGCACTAAACCTTGACCTCCCTACCTACCGTGACCTATTCAGCCAATCGTTGACTTTCCCTCCAGGAAGCCAAAGTCCCTTTGATCCTTCCCGATGGTATTTAAGCCGGATTTTCCTCTCACTTGCTACGAATTTTCTACGAATTGTTACGAATGTGCTACGAATTTGCTACGAATTTTCAATCTTATCTGGAAAACATCTGTGCTGCCACAAGCATGGACCCATTCAGTCATTGCCCGATTCTGAAACGAAATTCAGACCCATCAAAACCCTCGTCAAACAGACCAATATCTGTGACATCGGTGATGTGTAAATTGATGGAAAGTATGATTGATAACAGATTGTTGTGGATAATAGAGAAATGTCAGATATTATCCTGTAATCAATTTGCTTTTAGAGGACATAGAAGCACAATGGACGTGATCGTTAGCTTAGAAAATGATGTACATAAAGGTTTGGTAAGTAAGGAATATGTTATATCTTGTTTTTTGGAATTTGAAAAAGCTTTTGATGTGTTGTACAGAGAAGCAATTATTTATAAGACGCAAAAGATAGGTTTCCGTGGAAGAATCATTACATGGATACACAGGTTTTTTTTTTTTTTAATAATAGAACAATTCAAGTTGAGCTTAACAATGTTTTGTCTGATACATTTGTGTCTGATTATGGTCTACATCAAGGCAGTGTTATCAGCCAGACATTATTCAACATAATGCTGAGTGATTGGAATGATGGATTAAATAAGGTTAGTGTCTCCTTGTATGCTAATGATGTAGTGATATGGTGTGTAAATAAAAATTTTGATTTTTGTGTGAAGGAAGTTCAAACAGGTCTTGATTTTATATCTGAATGGTGCCATAATTGGGGCATAATATTATCTAGGAGGAAATCATGCGCTGTTGCATACATTAGCAACAGAAGAATACCAAAGGTATGTATTCGATTATGTGATGAGCCCATGGAAGTTAAAAAGGAGGTTTGATATCTCGGGGTGTGGTTTGATTTTAAGTTAACTTGGAAGCGTAGTATAGAATCAATTATAACAAAATGTAGGAAAAGAATGAATTTGCTGTGGATTTTAGCTGGCACTGACTGGGGTGCTGATACAGCAACACTACTTTAGTTAACATAGCACTTATTCGATCTATTTTGGATTATGGGTGTATGATTCAGCCTCTAAATGTCAAAAGGATAGATTGCAATCAATTCAATATCAATGTTTGAAGATTATCACAGGAGCCGCTATAGCTACCTCAACTGATGCACTCCAAATAGAGTGTGGGGAGATGCCCTTGGATTTACGAAGACAGTATCTTACTGATTCATTTAAATTCCACATTCAAGCGCAAAATGCAGATTAGCCTTTGAAATCACTCCTGTTATTTTGCTGGCAATATGAAACATTTCACTGGAAAGCTGGCAGAGAACCAGTTGCAATGAGAATCACTACCTTAGATGAAACCATCGAAAATTTTGACGGTTGTATCAGAGGTATTCCTTTTTGGCACTTGGTTGTACCACATACTTCTTATAACATTCAGAAAAGGATAGCCAATAAGAAAGATGTTAATGAGTACGAATTGAGGGCGATGATGTTAGAGTATATTGATAATGAAAGGATTTTTTTAAATGATTTATACGGATGTATTTCTTCCAAACAAGAGAACAAAGTATCTTCTTCTGCTTTTTATGAACCGGAATATAAATATGGTAAAGCGTTCCGGATCCCTCCCGTTTCAGTACACAGATCGGAACTTATAGCCATCCTAATGGCCCTGGAATGGTTAGAAGTGAACCATATAATGCAAACACCTGTGTTGATATTAACTGATTCTAAATCTGCACTACAGGCAATAGAACATCGAGATTCTTCTCCTCTTGTTTTTGCAATTCTGTGCAAAATTACACATCTACATAAAAAAGGAACTTATTTCTTTGTTGTTGTTTTAGAGGGTCCCCTCTTATTGTGGAATATCAGGTAATGGGAGAGCTGATACTCTTGCGAATTCAGGACTCGCACACCAAGAAGTTGATTTGCAAGTCTCTTATACGGTGACAGAATTACGTATTTATAATTATGCTGAATTTTAACACCAGGATATGGTGTACGAGATAGGAAAATTCACAGCATGGAAGGCATCTTTATACTATTCCGCCTACACCATATACGAATTTAAATCATTCTGTAAAAGTAGAAAAGATGAATGTGTATTACATCGATTAAGACTTGTAAAATGTAAGCTTAATTATCATTTGTGTAAAGTAGGAAAACATGGCAATGTACAATGTGATATTTGTAAAGAACAAGATACCATCTCTCACGTTTTGTATTGTAAAAGATACTGCTCCAAAGAGTAACATTACCGAGTAGGACTGACCAGATTTTGCGAGTCTTATACGAGGTGCTCTTCTCTATCTCAACTTTTATGCGTGCAGATTGCTCCCCGCGCCTAATTGTTATCACGATTATTTTAGTTACATAACAATGGAATTATTGTTTTTTCCGTTGTCGAAAAAAATGAGTGAGAATTTCTTTTTATATATGAGATAAAAGGCGTAAATATTCAATATTGAATGAGGCGCCTTTAGGCACTACCACCGCCAACAACAACACTTGCTCATTCCCTTGAGAACGGCGAGAACATGCTTGCCGAAACGTCAGGATTGGGTAGGCCCTTTTCAGGGCCACTCACATACTCCAGACAGAATACGTGGTGCACCGTGAGACCTCATACCATCCACCGTTCTACCACCAAGGAAGCCTTCAAAGATTGCAGGTTTCTGTCTAATAAAATAAGTAGTACGTTTGTTTTGCTATAAAAAAATAGAAACGTCTGAAGACGTACGTATCAATCAAGGCTGAGCACACTAGATTTGACTTTCACTGACACTATTCAGAGTTTGCAAAGCTAGTGTATGCTCTATTCACATCTCACATTCGGTCGATATTTTGCATTATGCGATATGCCACATGCAGTTGATCGTGGAAAAGGGATACATGCACTGCTTGATTGCTCTCGGGCAGGCGGAATAACAAAACTGAAACAAAAACATACACATTCCTCACGGGGGCCCCGGGGACACAATACCCAGGGAATTGCCGGGGGGGGGGGGGGGTCACATCGGGTCCCAATTTTTACCTTTTCAAATTTTCAGACAGGACGTGAAACGAACTTGGCAGATACTGCTTCTGAAATGTAGAATCAATACATTTGTAGATTTGGAAATTATTTCTCACCTACCGGCACCAAGGGGCACAATGCCAAGAGAATGAAGGTTAAGAAGACAACGCCACCAAATCAAGAAATCTTTACAAATCATCTCCTGAAAAACCCGATAATGGTAAGTTTTATAATAAGTGTAATAGTAAGTGAGTGTACTTGCAAGGGACCAAATTTTTTATCTTCTTCTTGAAAACACTTAGGTCAAATTCAACAAACCTGGCAAGCATCCCCTCACTAGGGTCGGAGAATACTATGTTTTTACCCCCCCCCCCCCAAAACAAAAGGGGGGAAGATCACCATAACCTTACCCCTGGGGACCCCGTGCAACCTAGCATCACCATATTAGAGTTTAACTCTTTATGTGCCATGTTCGCACGTCCGACTCAGTCGACGGCGTGCCAACTTCGCATATTCTGCTCATAGTTGGGGGCCTAAGGGCTCAAAATGGGTTGTTTGGTTCAGATTTTTCCAAAAGCACCAAATTTGGCTCATAGGTGTCTTGTACCATACTCTTTGGATTTTTGATGGGCGCCAAGACTAAAGACTTGGGCCGCCATATTGGTGGAATCCAATATGGCCGCCATCCGGGTTAAAGGTCAACTGCAGTTACAAATTGAAAAGGTTGATTAATGTTATGAATCCCATGTGGAAGATTTTACGGGGCTAGAGAATGTCATTCTAAATATTATTTCTGCAATTCAAGGTCACTTTCAAGGTCAAATAATGGTCAAATCAGGCATTTTGTGCATTTTTCGAAACGGCATCTGTGAGCATTCAACTACAATTCACTGGTACCCCTATTTTGTCCCATTTGTCATCTCTTCCATACTCCTTCAATGGTCAATTAGGGCCAAGAGCGGTTCCATCCTCCTACATATCAATAATGATTATGACAAATAAATGAAAAAATTGTATTTTAGATATATATACATATATATATTATATATATATATATAGATATTGAAATTTTGAGCACATAAAACGGGCTTCCATCGGTTTCGTTTTCTTTTCTCATTTTCTTTGCTCAAAGTTTTCACTATTGTTTCTGGTCAGTTTTTCCTTTCTTTGTTTCAATGTATATATGTATATAATTATAAAATATATACATATATATATATATATATATACGGCCGCCATCCTATTCCAAGGTGCCGAATCAGCGTGCAATGGCAAAGAGGGTAATAAACACGCCTAATCTTAGTTTGTCTTCGGGTTTTTTTTTTCCCTTCTGACGAGATAGCTGGATAGCCCGTATGCAACTAGCTGGTCAGTTGTATGTACTAGGGGTGGACCACTTTACCGGTTTATGCACCTTGAGTTTTCCGATAACGGAATGCCGATTCGGGATCTTTTCATGTGTCTGGGTTTGTGATTCTTTCACACAAGGGACTTCCACTTTTTATATCCAAGTGATGAGGCGCAAAGTGTTGTTCCTCTACTAGAGGGGACGATATGACAACACACACCATTGCTCAGCTAGACTTGAGATAAGTGGGATTCGAACCCGCGCCGGAACACAAGTCTTTAGATCGCAAGTCATACGCTACCGACTGAGCCACCTCGTCACCTTTCATGGTCAATTATATAACTTTCCAGCTGACAAGCGATATGATTCTCCTCCTGCTGAAATTGGTGTATGCCTGCTCTCCCTTGCTTCCGGGGAATCGAGCTCCTCAATCCAGGTCAGACCAGTATTTAGGGGCAGTTAACTAAATTCGATCATTAAAGTCCTATAATGGCAGTATCGTATCAGAGTAGGTGAAGACAATTCAACTGAAGGTTTTTTCTTATCTTTTTTTATTCTCTTTTTATCAAACGAAACCGTTTCTTTGCTGAAGCGCAAATGACTAGGGAAACTGAACACCTATTGATGTTGTATGGGATACTGATCCCGAAGAAAATAATCTTAACATTTTTGCGCAGCAACACTGTGCAGTCCTCTGACAAGAGATGGTGATGGCACCACTCAAATCTCAAATCATGATTGGAAGAGCGTAGCGGCTTCCTGAAAATTGAGATTGAAAAATAAAGAACTGCCCTCATTTATCAGCGCACAGATATCCAAGAAAAAATGGGACGGACAACTCATCCTGAGCACCTGATTCGAGACGGAAATATCCAACAGGAATTGTGATCTCACAACCCTTCAGCTTTCCAACAACTTAGATACGGTCTACGCAAAGATATCCTTACAAAGGATGACATAATGTTTTCTGAAAGCATTTTCTGAAAACAGTATACAATCGCACGGATGAGAATAACATCACATTTTTGGTAGTGTGCTTTTTTTAATCCCTTTGATCTGAGGGAGTTACGGGTGGGGCGTGGTTTTGAAAAGATAAAGGCCTTTTCAGCTCTTTCCTGTACAGCATACCTCTCTTCCAGAGCCCAACATCAGGCACTGACAGGGTGCGACATTACTTGAGACTTGCTTTGATGTGGCATGCAAAATGCAGTAGTAGTATTGTATAGTATTGTATTGTATTTATTCAGACAAATCAAAAACAACATGTCTAGGGGTGCAAAAAAAGGTACGAATACCCATGCATGTCTGCACCCCTGGAGTACATCATCACAAAATTAAACAAATTAAAAATTATGATTGGAACATTGAAATACAAAAATCTAAATACATATAGGTACAAATATAATACAGTTATTGTAAAATGACAATGAAATCAAACTCTGGCCTTCGGAACAGCAATATATTGCACAAAAAATGGGTAACCAGGATAAAATGTAAATAAGTGATATCGCAAGAGAGGAATAATCATCTAAGACAACAAACCATATTGCAGGGTATACTAGCGGAATATTAAAACATGGACGAATACATTAAAAAAAAAAGTCTATATCATAGTATATGCACATTAATATTGCACCGGACAGAGTAAGGTTAAAATTCATCAAATGAGACTTATATGATATACATGATACATTGTAGAATGAATTCACATACATAAAAACTGTCTTAATAAATATTTAAAGCGAGAAAGAGATGTACTGGCTACAATGTTACTTGGCAATGAATTCCATTCTTGTGAAGTCTTGAGATAAAAAGAACATTTGAAATAATCAGTTCTTGCAAACGGGATATATACTTTCTTATTATGATCATTTCTACCAAATCTGTTCTCTCGTGTAATTCTTTGTTGTCCAGTATTCACTATATCATTTATCATTTTGTAAAACATTATAAGTCTGAAATACTTACGTCTTGTAATTAATTTCGAGAAATGTATCTTTTGCAACAACGTATCATAACCTGTTTCCCAGTCACGAAACAATAATCTAACAAACCTCTTCTGAACACGCTCAAGTACGTTAATGTGAGATAATCTGTATGGATCCCATGCAGCAGCACAATATTCTAAACATGGACGTATAAGAGAATTATATAAACTGATTAAAACATGTGAGGGACAATGTAAAAAATTCCTTTTTATGACACCAATAATTTTATTACATTTAACATACGTTTCATTACAATGATCGTTCCAGTTGAGTGTTTCAATGATAATTATTCCTAGATATTTTTCTGAATGAGTTATACTTAATTTCTTTTCACATAAAACATAATCATAATCATATTTTGTTCTTTTCCGTGACATTTTCATAATCTTACATTTATTAACATTAAAGTCAAGATGCCATGTCTTAGACCATTTACCCAAAGCATCAAGATCTCCTTGTAAATCGTCACAGTCTTCAAGTGAATTAATACACCTATACAAAATGCAATCGTCTGCATAAAGACGAATATTGGAAGATATATCATTAGTAATATCATTTATGAAACATAAAAACAAAATCGGACCAAGGATGGTTCCCTGCGGGACACCAGACTTAACATCAACCCAGTCGGCACATTCCCCGTTGAGCACAACCCTCTGCTCTCTATGTTCTAGAAAATTCATGATCCATTTCAAATTGGAGTTTACTACACCGTACCTTTGTAATTTAATTTCTAAAAGACTGTGCGGAACACTATCAAACGCCTTGGCGAAATCTAAAAAGACGATATCCACTTGGGAGCCTGTGTCCATCGCACTTGACCAATCGTGAATAGCTTCGATCAATTGTGTCTCACATGAGCGCTTTTCACGGAAACCGTGCTGACCGTCACACAATATATTGTTCACTGACAGGTGATTAACAAGTCGACGACATACAATCTTTTCAAGTAATTTGCACACAATAGAAGTCATAGAAATTGGACGATAATTATTTGGGTCGTTTTTCTCACCTTTCTTAAATATAGGGCAAATGTTAGCTCTTCGCCAGTCAACGGGCAGCTTTCCCGAGGACAAAGATTCATTAAATAATTTACATAAGGAACTGGCTAATTGTTCAGACCCTTCTTTCAATATTTTTGCTGGCAAGCCGTCTGGTCCTTGGGATTTACTGACATCAATATTCTGTAATAATTTACGTACTTCAGCGACATCACAAACAATATTTTCCATGACTGGAACACAAGAAAACAAATCGTTTAGTCGGGGATGAGTAAACTGGGAATCATTGAATGTAAACTGAAACTGTGTATTTAAAATATGTGCAATCATTTTGTCATCTGTTACGTGAGTTCCGTTTACTACCAAAGATGATATCGTCTTTTGTTCAATCTTCTTTGATTTAACAAACTTCCAAAATCTTTTCGGATTTTGCTTTATATCCTCACATAAGGTATTACACATATAATTCTTATATTTTTGTTTCAACAATTTCTTAGCTTCCCGTCTTATTTGTGAAAATTTTTCACGGTCATTCTTAGCGTTCGTTGTTTTAGCAATATCATATAACTTCTTACGTTTTTTAAGTATTTTCTTCACTTCTTTATCAATCCATGGTACGTAAGAACCAATAGTTACATTGCGTTTAGGTATGTTTTTCTCAACTGCATCTAGTAGACTACTCTTCCATATTTTCCACTCGGACTCAATGTCATTACATGATTTACCGTGCATTTGCGATTGTAACAGATCATTTCTATAAGAATCAAAGTTAGCTCTTGAGTAAAGATAAATCATCCTATGATTCTGATTCATTATCTGTGTGTTACAAAGAATCTTAAAAACAATAGCATCATGATCACTTATACCTGAAATAATTTTCACATCACTTATCATAGTTGGATCAGTTGAAAATAACAAATCTAGTGTATTACTAGATGTTATTGTAATTCTGGTTGGTTCCGAGATGTGTTGATAAAAAGAATTCATTTCTATTATATGTAACATTTGATCAGTCAACTGAGAATTGTCCAAATCAGTAACAAACCCGTCTGACCACTTTAACTGTGGGAGATTAAAATCTCCTGTCAGAATAATTTGCTTATTTCTCTTACCATTTTCGGTTATATGTGACAGAGATTTCTCTAATTCATACATATTGATCATACAACTATTTGGTGGTCTGTAGAATACACCTAAAAAACAACGATTTCTTATTTGGAGAAGACATTTCACACCAGAGTATTTCACAATTTGTTTCTAAATCTTGGCGATGCGTTACACATATCTCTTGCTTATGAGCAATAAGTACACCACCACCATGTCTATTTCTATCTTTCCTTAACACGCTGTAATTATGTGGAAAAATCTCAGCTGATATAACGTCACACCCCAAGTGCGTCTCAGTACAAAACATAACATCGGGATTTTCAATTTCTATGATTGCCTGTAATTCTTCCATCTTATTAACAACACTTCTCACATTCAAAGATATACATTTCAAGGTTTGATCAACATTATATCTACACTTATCAGAACTAAAACATTTCATACTTTTATCTGTTCTGCCTGTCTCTCTGTCTTTACCCTCATGCCGTGCATAGCATGACCCATGAACAGTCTGACGGGCACTCTCTTCTTGGCCGACAATCTAGAATGGACAAAGTTTCGCTTTGTGTCCATATTGCATACATCGACTACACTGAAGTTGCATACCATGGCGACATGACTGCGACCTGTGATTGGGCTCTCCGCAATTTTGACAGCCGAGCGGGACTCCATGGTAGCTGGGATACAACTGAAGGGGTGGGGCACGGAGCACTGATGCGTACGATGGTCTGTCGAGAGCGTAACTGTAAGGGATGCGTTGGATGTCGGTATTTGTGCGCTTTTGGAGTGGCCGGGTGGGATGGTACACGCGAGACGTCGTGGGGTGGGGTGGCTGGTTGAGGTGATACATGTGATGGTTGGATGGGCCGTGGGGAGGAGGACCTTGGGGAGGCGGGTGGGAATCGAACCGTTGCTGTCGGAGGGGTAGGTTGGGTTGAGGATAGTATGGATGCGAGCTCGGTTGACTGGGAGGTCCGTTGCCGAGTGGGGGCGTGGTTGTTGCTGTGGCGAGATGGCGGCTGGGGGGTGGTTGACGATTTGGGGGCATCTGACGAGAAGTTGACGGATTTTGATGGAGACTTTGTTTATCTGTTCGTAGGGTTCCTGGAGGTGTCGGTGGTTCACTTGATGGGGGTGCAGTTCGGGGTGCGGCTGATGCAGAAGCCTTGGGGATGTCCAACAGGGCATCAATGGCGTGCTGCACTTTACGTAACTCCATTGTTAGGTCGTCGACTCTTTGAGGCAGGCATTTGCATTTCATACAAAGAGGGCCAGAAGAGTCACGGGGAAGGGCGCACAGTTGACAAAGGCGATCTCTCGGCTGGTGAACTGAACTATTGTGAGACGACTGGTCGCTGGCAGTAGAAATGTCATTGTCCTTCTCAAGTACAATGCGGGTGCGGGTGAGGACAAAATGGCGGACTATAACCGGATTTAGCTCAGGGTATATCGCACCCAAGTCCTCTTCGATGAGGTTGTCCTCAAGGTCGGTGTCGGTCTCGATATTGAGAAGGCGTGATAGGCATATTATTTCCAGTGCCTTTCTGGCACTTTGGACAGTTACACCCTTTGGTAGTTTAAAGGAAAAGTTGCCAGATCCTGGTATCCCCTTGTACTTGTTTGATTTAGGGCCGGACACCATGGTTTCAGTTTACTGGAACGTAGAGTTTCAAGTTCGACACGGCACACACAGGTGGGACTAACGACCGACGAATGTGTGTGAACGGTATGTGAGTTAAACGAAATATGTACTTACTGTCGGTAACAGTAACATCTCACTTGGTAATCCATTTCGTGGTTGAAGCAAAATTTCAAGGTCAGTGATATTCCCGGGAGGTCCACATTTAGAGAGTTTTCCTGCTGGTGAGATGACAAGTCCGCTTTTCAGAGTTTTGACGCCTAGACGTGCATGGATGAATGCGATATGAATCATAGAAATTACTCAAAACATATGCAACAAAAACTCCAAAGACCGCGCGTCTCAGCAACTGAGGACTGGGTCAGCAAACCAGAGCTCATTGACGCATTAACTACTTTAATAATCGTGCTCATGTCCAGCAAGGACTGATGGGCAACAAGGTTTGGGGCAGCCTGCGTCAACGAGGGTAGGCATCATCTCGTCATAACGTGGGAGCAGATCATCAGAAACCACCCTATTTGATGTGATCCCTGCCTTCAGGGACTGGAGTTGGAGGAAAGATGGCACAGGTACATGGCAATTAATAGTACTATCAGCCACTCTCCGCAATGCTTTAGTACCAAATTTCATTCTTCTGCACCACAGCTGTTTCAAGGCATGCATTGGGAGGTGGAAAACATGGAAATGAAAAAAAAATAATGAAATGAATGAATGAATGAATGAATGAATGAATGAAGGTGAAAATGCACAATGTAGAGCAGGTGTCAGACGAGCCATGGTCAGTAGTTTGATATTGCTGCAAACTTAAAGTGGGGGGGGGGGGGAGGGGATTGAGGGCCTATCTGACGGGAGGAGACATTGTCGCAATGCCAGCGTCTCGAAGATATTATTTTCGCTGTCACAACTAACGCGATTTCCATGGCGACGCCCAAGACGTCTTTAAACAAAGGAACAACTTATTTGCTTGGAAGTCACGGGGATGTTGGCACGGCTTTTGCAGTCGCAGGGACTTATCAGAGACGTCTTTTCTCAGCGACTTCTCACTTTCGTCGCCATTATGTTATTACGGTCTCCACAAGATGCGGGACATCTCGAAGATGTTGCAGACAACTAGTCCCCATGACATGGCCACAGTGATGGAGACTTCGCAGAGACGTCTCGGAGACAAGCTGGAAGACGGAAATAGTCTCAGCAAGAAACGGAAATGTTTGATTCTCCTGCGAATCCTGGAGATTGGGCTCATCTCCAGGAGACGTGCGTCGTAGAGATGTTGCGGAGAGTAGAGTTGCAACCTATAGTCTTCAGACCAACGAGATACCAACTTATAAAGTCTTGTGATATCATACCAACTTGCGTCCAAGCACTTTGGATAGAATGTTAATAGACCATAGAAGGTGTCATGAAAGTTGTACTATAGCATATCTAATCTGTACCCTGTTAATGGTGTCACTGTGGCGCCTGTGAAATATGCTTGTTCCCTAGATGACGTCACCAGGACCGTCATGTTCTCTGAACGGCATATTTTAGCTGTGGAGGCACATACATTTCCTATAAGGACTTTTGAATCGAACTTTCTTACTCAAGTTCGAAAATAGCAAATTGATGCCAACCTGATGTACTAAAAACTCTCTTAAACACGACAGATTTTTTTCTTTTTCATCCAGATTAGGAGTGATCTTCATAATTATTATTTCATTGAATTTAGATCTGAATCATGAACATCTATTGTGATTGAGGATCCCTGAACTGCAACAGAGAAATAAAAACACTTCTCTTTTCAGTGGCAACGTCAAGGACGCTGGTAATATAGAGAGTAGCCCCCCACCCCCCCCCCCCCCTTGTGGCTAAACTATTAATATATTAGGTAGCAATAGGATTCTATTTCTCATATATGTATGTTTTTATTGCATTCCTTGCAGATGAAGATGAAAATAGTAATCCAATGATCAAATCTTGAAACCTCTTTTAGAGGGCATTGCCCATCATTCTAACTAGCTGTTTTGGCTGTCATTAAAGCAAATGCAAATATATTGAATTCCGCACATATGACCAGTGAGGTGAGGACATTTCCTCTTAGCGCTTGTAATGTAAAAATAATTAATGGAATGATTGTGACATGAATTATGATATTCCATAGCTTTGGACAGAACCTCATTTAAAGCTTGTGTAGCCATATCATAACAGGCCATAATTGAAATGATGCAGAAAAAAATTACCGTAAGTAATTATTAAAAATGAAATTGAAGGGTTACCAAGTCTTCAAATTTGATTGTGAAATAAGGATCTGAGTAAGATCCCTTAAACCTAATTACTCGCAGAAAGGAGTTCGTATTATAATTCATGAGTGTATACCTAGGCCCGTATTCTGCTAAAAACTTAGACCCGAGTTTAAACCCACGCCTGGGTCTAAAATGGGTTTTGGGGTTGAAACCTGGGTTTAAAACACCAGTTTAGACCCAGGTTTAAACCCAAGTTTAATTTGTATTCTACTAAATCCAGCTATGGTCTAAATTGGGTTTAAATTAAACCTACCCAGGAGGAGGTTTATGTCGAGTTTAAATCGAGTCTAACGATGACTGGTAAGGGTACCAGCACACAGATGAATGCCAATGGCACAAAACGAGTGGCTGGCTGGATACAGCAGCTAGCTTGCCGGCCACACGCGTGTACACACGAGATACGCCTACGTCGTTGAGAAGCAAAGAGTATCTGCAAGCTAGACAAGCACTAGAGACTTCTACTCTTCGCTTAGAAGAGACTCGATATCTAGAAATACTAGTTACTACTACCTAGTAGTACTGCCTGTACTAATATAGCGTTAGTCTCGTCCTTATGATGAAAATAACCTGAAGACTAGACCAAGAACTCTGTAACAGTTTAAGGGGATCTGGAGAGTAGAGCCCGAGGTCGATCTAGATCTAGGCATAGACTAAAGAACCTCGTAAATTACCTAGACCTATTCGAATAGCTAGACTACAATTGTAACGTTAGGACTAACATTAGATCTTAAAGTTAGGTTATGTGGTAGGTAAAATCTACTTCTGTTGTTCTAATAATAATATCGAGACAGGGTTGATGTCTAACCGTTAGGCCCCTAATAACAGTTAGCGTTAGGCCTCGCCTATTTCTAAATTTATTTTTAGAATGGTTTCCATTTTATTAACTGACAATCTTTCGGGTGCTTAAGTGCACGCCTTCGGAGAAAAGCTTTTATTCAATTTCCTACCTCAATCAAGGTCCAGGTTTGATCAATCTCCTATCCATTCCGAATTCACGATTCGATCGACATACGGTAAACAGCCATGTCCAATCAAGCGCACACAGCAACCGTGCCGCCGGCCGGCGCGGCGCGATGGCTCTGCTGGCGGCGACTGAGCATTCAAAGCTACTAGCTGCCAGGAATAAATAGCGCTACGCTTACCATGTATCCTGCCTGTGATGTGCGCCGCACACGTACACAAATAAGGAGAGGTACAGTACATGTATACTAAAATGTACAGTGCTTTACGAATCGTCGCAAGCAAAAATGCAGCATGCCCTTATTCGACATAAATACCCGTAAAAACTATTCCCAGTCCAAGAAAGTCACACCCATGTGCCTGATACACTGCCAATAATGAATTAAAGTGGATTTGTGGAACGAAAAGTCCTCAGAGAGGAAGAGTTTCTTGTTCCACTGAGGGCACCATGGTGGCTTGACCCAAGACTATTTCGGGTTTAATCTAAACCCGAAATAGACTTGGGTTTAACTAAACCTCGCTAGCAGAATACAAAATTAAACTTCGGGTCTAGCTAAACCAAAGGTGAGTCTAAAATGGGTTTAAACCTTGGTCTACAGTAGAATACGGGCCCTAGTGTTTGAATCTTAACATGAAAGCAGATATATTGATGTTACGCGTGAGAAAGCCCACCTCTCCCTCCCCAACAGCCCTCAACAACTGCAATTCTATTAGCAGGGCTGGCATTCCTCCTATATTGACTATAGGCAAGGCATTTTCTAAATTACCTATTGTGAATATAATGGTTTGACCCCAAATGACCTTTAGGGAGACCTTATAAGGAAAAGTTGACATCAGACCATAAAAACAACTTCAGAATCGAATTCCTTGACCCATAAAACCTCTAAAGCTGACTTTTCAAATTAGTGTAACACTTTTAAAGGTTTTTTGTTACGGACTGGCCTTTAAACGTAGGTGGCAGCCATATTGGATTTTGCAAATAATATGCCGCCCCGAAGGGCGCCCTTCACAAGAAAGACGCCTTTTTTCAGCCGTCGACAAATGCAATTCTATACCTAAGGCTGGCATTCCGGGAATATTGACCATGGGCAAGCCATTTTTTCAATAAACTGTTATGAATACAATGGCTTGACCCCTAAATGACCTTAAAGGTAGGGGATACCTTTTACAGACCTCCCAAAATGCAGCAAAACATTGAATATGAACCTCATGGGACTTGTTTAGGCCACTACTGAGAACTTTGGAAGTCAACAGTTATCTACAATTTGAATAATGCACAAAACTCAACTACTCAGTAGTTCTGTGTGTCAGCCACACTTAAGCCTTTTTGTTGCAGTCTTCTGTATTTTTTATCTATAAACACAAATCTAAAAGTATAAGAGCTGATATAATAACATAAAGAGTGTGTGGCAAGAATGTATATAGAAATGTTTGTAAGTTTTGATGAACTTTCTTCACAAAATATACATGATGGACACACATGCAGTGCATGGTTCTGCAAAGGTAGCCTAGTAATGTACTGGAATTTACGGTGAGCCCCGAAAAAAATTCAATTCAAAATCTAACGGTCAATAAAAATGTACTTAATGTTACCTTCCACTTTCAATACTTTATGGGAGTTTCTAAAATGATACTCTCTTCAACATACCACTTTATTTATACAACTCTTAATTTAAGGCATGCAAATGGGATTCCCTACCTTTAAGGTGACCTTATAAGGAAAAAAATGACTTTAGACCATAAAAACAACTTCAGATTTGAATTCCTTGACCCAGAAAACCTCTTAACCTGACTTTTAAAATGAGTTTGACCCTTTTATGTTTTCAAATGCAAGTGACCTTTAAACCTATATGGCGGCCATATTGGATTTTGCCAATATGGGCGCCCTTCTTGGCGCCCATCAAAAATCGAAATAGTATGGTTTGGGCTACATGTGTGCCAAATTTAGGTGCTTTTGGAAAAATTTGAACCAAAAATCCCTTGCGCCCCCCACTATCAACAAACAAAGCCGCCAAGACCGATCGATAAACCGCTAATTACTGCTAATCCCGTGGCACAATGAAAGCGTCTCTCGTGCTTTTGTTCCTCTCATATACGGCTTGCATTATATGGGCCAGTTGGCTATCA
This sequence comes from Diadema antillarum, assembly GCF_040938485.1. Lineage (NCBI taxonomy): Eukaryota > Metazoa > Echinodermata > Echinoidea > Diadematoida > Diadematidae > Diadema > Diadema antillarum. The sequence goes on along the minus strand of NW_027270891.1, from coordinate 1,472,441 downwards.
AGCGATGTTCCGAACTAGATTTGCTCGTACATTCCAAGTTTCTGTCACGGTTTTATGTGCAAAAGTCATGCCTTTACAGTAATGTAGCAACTGGTCATTCAAAAGAAAAATTGAAAATAGACTCGTCATACAATTTATATCGAAACGAAGTTTGATATTCCACTTTAACTTTGCCTACTATTATGCCCATCTTAACAGAAATTTGTAGAAGTTATACAAATTGGAAAAACAGAATTCTTTCTCAAGGCATGACTACCTTCTTGCCTCAGAATAACGTGGCACATAGGGGGTTTCCACCGTGGCATATAAAGAGTTAAATGAGTGCAATGATTGAAATCAACAAACTTTTTCCTACCAGAGGTAATCGGAGTAAACACACACACACACACACACACGTATAGTATATAGATCCCGGGTTGGCGCCGTTGTTACGAGGATTGGATTTTTTTTTTTTTTTTTTTTTTTTGGGGGGGGGGCAGTTTTCACATTTAATTTTCTTTTTTGACAATGCCTGCCCAAATCTTCCATACATTTGGGAGCTAATTCTGTGATATAATTATAATACTAGACCGATGAATAGATTGTATATCACAAATTTCAAATATTGCATTTCAAGATACACTTTCACATTTACGGGACCTACTCTATGGAATGATTTGCCAAATGAAATAAAGTTGTCGAACGGACTTTCAATATTTAAAAGATGTTACATATAATTTCTTCTTCATAAAGATATATTGTAAATTTCAATTTGTATTCGTTGTACAAACACCATCCTTTGATGACTTTTGCCTTCTTATATGTATTTTGTACTTTCTGTAGTATAGTTTTCTTGTGTGTATTTCATTAATGTAACTATTCTTTGATGTAATATTGGAATCACCCATAGAAAGACCAACGGTCTATGTTGATCCCAAAAAAACTGAAATAACTGAAATAACTGCTTTTATGTTGTGAAATAGCTGTAAGTTGGTCTTTTTTTTTGGGGGGGGGGGATTGATTGATTGATTTTATTTCTGCCTTTTTCCAAACCACACATAACAAAAGAATACGCATATTTGGAAATCAACGTTACACGACATTTAAGCAAGCATATAATGTCTTGCAAATTAAATTCAAGGTACATATATACACACACACACTATGAACATGACAGTATTCAATGTATAAGACGTGTAGCATATCATTCACAAAAAAAAAAAAAATCGGAGGCGAATCGTTAAATCAACACTTGTAGATTATGTAAATAATAATTAGATATTCATTCAGAGCATATCACGTCGTTTCATTAAACGAATTTTAGAAAAAAATACAACAGAGGGAATTTAAATAAATTGATATTTGAAATTAAACATCAGAAAAGCAGGAGACCGCGATCATAAGCAGCAGCTTGACATGGATCGAGGCCTCGGGGTAAAATTCGAGGCTTAAGATCGATTTACATATCTGTATAACGGACTTCTCTACAAAAACAGAATCAATGGTCAAATCGAAAATATTGTAATAATTTATGAACTCAAAATGTAAAGGGGAAATTCGAAATAGTTTTCGTTTATTTGTTATCAATAGGCATTTTTTACCTGTATCGTTCCTGTATCGTTCCATTTTTTTTTTTTTGTGTGTATGTATCGTTCCTGTATTTCTTTTTTGTAAATGCTTTTTATCACGATGTGGGAAATCAATCAAATGATACAAAAAATAATGCAAATGGACATCCTGCACCGTTAGGGCCCTAAACGTACCATTATTCTTTGAGCATTCGTAGGGACAAGTCTAAAAGAATGCATGAAAGGTGAATTTGCAATACTCAATTGAGCGCAAGACCCCTGGTCTCTATTTGTGACCCTGCACCTCAAAACAAACAAAAAGTCACTAGACATGAATTTTTAGTTAAGACCATATTCTGAAAGAGCAGACTTTAAGCTTTAAAATGATGTATAACTCAAATCAAATGGACTCTTCTAACCAATCTAAATATTGGAAAGAAAGCACAAACTCAGGAAAAGTGTGAACTGAGAAAAGAGGCTCTGAAGTACAGTGTCTATTCAAGCGCTTAATCTTTACCAAACCGTGCTGGCTGTGCGATGAATGGGACAAAAAACAGGACGTAAGCCACCAGAGTAACAACAATGAAGGGATTATCAGATTAAACTGAAATTAAGCATGCCTCATTAACACATTCTGTCCATAATCAATGTCAACTTTCAAAGCAGTAGCACTATCCTTTCAAAAGTTATTAGAGTTGAAAGTGAAGAGTGTGGACTAGGTTTTTCAGAAATGAAAAAGGGATTCTAAAGACACACCTAATCACACTATTCTACCATAAATGTTCGAGATAAACTGCTAAAAAAAAACCACACTTTCCTGCCCGTTTTATGATACCAAATTTTAGCATAATGTAAAAGAAGACCCGCTCTTTCAGAAAATATGAAAAAGTCAAGTTCGGCTAGATTGACCCATTTCACTTATTTTCAGTCCTCACGCAAAATCAGTGTGTGCGACTTTATGTTCGTTTTGAGGTGCACGGTCACATTTTGTCTGTTTGTTTGTTTTATTCTGCAGGCCAGAATGAACTCAAAGTCTGAGCTGACATGTCTCGAATTCATCATCTTTTGGCTGAATTCCATCTTTGCTTACGCCGTACCACCTTCAACACCCGACAGCAGCAATGACAAAGAGCCCCAGTTCTCACCTCCAATATTCATAGTAGGGACGCACCGAGAAAGTGTGGACAAAGACTCAGAGAAGATAGAGAACAAGGTTTGATGGATTAAAATTAATAATTACGTCTAAAAGCCGTTGTTTTTAAAGATAAATACTTCGATAGGAGTTGTCTCTACTTCACTTAACAAACTGCTTAAGAGGTCTCCAAGTTCTCACAGGCCTAGCATAATACGCACTGGGCAGCATCAAGTGCAGTCCTTTACATATGTAAAGGACTGCTACAACAAAAAGGTCCTAAAGTCGCGCACGGTTGAAGCCGTGAAAATCTAGTTTGAAGTCAGAGCATTAAAATTGGTCAAAACTTACGATATTCTGATTTTGATATATTATTGGAGTCTAACATGTCTTCTATCATCTGTCGAAATTTTGAAGCAAAATGATCAAAGGAAAGACCAAAAACTAGCGTTTTTCTGAGCCATGTTTTTTGGCGTTTCAACGAAGCACTGGTTCGAAAATTTGGATTGAGCGCCACAGATAGGTTCCGCCCCTAACAACGACCAGAGTGATCTCATTGGTCAGTTTGCTGCTTGCTGCTAACCGAAGCGTGAAGCTCGCACACCGCCCAGTCGACTGGTGCACGTGCCGGCGGGGCGCGCCATGCTCAGCCGCTTCTCACATTCTGGTCACTGATTGGTTGGTGAGGAGACCGCCGACGCTGATGTGCTTGAATGAACTCTTCGGGGGTTGCTAGGGCTTACCTTCTATTGTCCAGAGGTGAAAACTAACTTGCGTGTCCGTGATCGCGATTGCGTCGAAAGGAAGACTTTAAGGGCGCTTTTCTCAAAACAGTGATTTTCCAGACGCCTCGACATGCTCTCTTTTAAACATCGATATCTCAGCAGCCGATTATTGTTATAAAATATGTTATATATCAATTTAAAGCAGAAAGATTAGGGGATTATATCATGCAATTTTCAAATAATCGACCTACCCCGACTTTAGGATCATTTTGTTGTAGCGGGTCACATATTTATGGTTTAAAAAATGTTTACATGGAGTATCTAGGACACTCTTGGCATTTTCATGCTATAATATTTCGGTTGTTTACCTAATCTGCAGGGCAGAGTTAGCTCAACGGGTATGAATATTGTAAGACTTTATGCTGATCTGGCGGGTGCACGTCACGAGACCGACACCCACGAGTCATACAGCCCACAAGTTATACAGCTCACAAGTCATACAGCCCACGAGTCATACAGCTCACAAGTCATACAGCCCACCAGTTATACAGCCCACGAGTTCGACACTGAGTAAATAAAGCCCACGAGTTCGACATCAAGTAAAATAAGCCCAGGAGTTATACGGCTCACGAGACCGACACTACACGCAAAAGGCTCATGAGACCGACAGTAAGCAAACAAAACCCACGAGACCGACACTACACTTTAAAGGTCCACGAGACCGACGCTACATATACAAGGCTCACGAGACCGACATTACGCAAAAGAGGTTCACGAGACCGACACTAGGCAAAGAAGGCCCACGAGACCGACAGGATGAATAGCGCCACCTATAGACCAATAAATTGTTTAGGGTGTCCTGATAATTGCATAGGAAGATATGAGAGATGGAAAAGAAGAGTTGCCATCTCCGGCAGGGTGTTACCCCATCAGTTGCCCCCCCCCCCCCCCCCCCCTGAAATAATCAGGATCTTTAATTGTGTTTGCATGGGTGTGTGTTTGTGACCCAAAAAAAATACACAAAGTACAGTAAAAGTCTGTAACAGATCTTTCCACAATAAACCTCCGAGGGTGTTGATTTAGTATTAATAAAAAATTAAAAATAACGGAATCGTCTATTAAGGTAGCGTTAGGGATTCGGAAAAACCCAGATGCATCCATGAAAACAGCAATTGTATTTCACGATAAAATGTACTGTTCGGAGGAAAATAACACAAGCCACAAAATTGAGGTGAATCCCTGCGATATATAACGTTTTAATCAGTAGATTTACATTATAGTTACAGAGAAAATTACAAATAGATGTTACTGCAAAACGTCAAAGCAGGAGGGTAGAATATCTAAAATGGAATAAGTAACTAGTGAATCGGGAAAGAGAAGAGGTAAAATTTATGTCTTGTCCATCTTCTAGCTAAAAACTGAGAAAGCCTATTAGAAATAGCACGATGGCATTATCAAAGCTCTAAAATTAATCCATACATCGTTATTGTCCTCTTTTAAATTCATTTGTGTTTTTGTCTCTTTTTGGGGGCATGAAGAATACAAATCAAAATTTCTACTTGATAACAATGTCGCTCCCTGACACACTTGCCCCCCCCCCCTCCCCAAAAGTATGTAGAAATACATATTTGATGTCGTTCATAATTATGTAGATGATCACCATCTTTTAATTGATAGCGTTACGAAATTACACCCGCCAGTATGTTATTTTTCCGTTCATGGAACACCCTGTACATGTGATTGACATGTAGATGGCGCTGTTTATCCTGTCGGTCTCGTGGGCCTTCTTTGCCTACTGTCGATCTCGTGGGCTTTCTTTGCTTAGTGTCGGTCTCGTGAGCCTTTTTAGCTTAGTGTCGGCCTCGTGGGCCTTTTTGCCTACTGTCGGTCTCGTGGGCTTTCTTTGCTTAGTGTCGGTCTCATGAGCCTTTATTGCTTAGTGTCGGTCTCGTGGGCTATGTTTGCTTAGTGTCGGTCTCATGAGCCTTTTGTGCGTAGTGTCGAACTCATGGGCTGTATGACTCCTGAGCCGTATAACTCGTGGGCTGTATGACTCATGGACCTGTTATTGATGTCGGTCTCGTGGACCGTATGACTCGTGGGTGTCGGTCTCGTGGGATGCCCCCGATCTGGCATGCCTTTAACTCTGAAAGGGAGGGTGGGGGGGGGGGGGGGGGGAGGAGGGGCAACGCCAGACGGTTCCGTCATGAGGCTTCTTGACATTTTCCTCAAGTCTCGGGCAACTTTTGAGACCAAAAATAAATTTGCAGTATTAGCCCGTAACGCTACAAACGCACACCCATTTTTGATACTTCATGTCTCGCAAAATGGGCACAATTGTGTGATTTTATGTAGATTTAGTATGTGGGATCAATGTTCTTTCATGGGAGTCACAAACCTCTCTATTCTTACTATTTATCACTTTGATTGATTTTTGCTAACTATGGTAAAAAGTGGTCAATGACAGATTGTGATAAGCAAGATCGTTTGGAAACAGAGAAATACATAACAAATTGTAAAAAGAACGAAATACATGCGAATCTAAATGATTTTGGAAATTTGTATGATATACGAAAGTTATTGTGTTAAAACAATTAAACAAGGTGACAAAGGTCAAGAAAAAGGTCACTGTGCCCATTCCTCGCTCTGACTGGCTGATACACAGGCTTAGTCCATGCTTGTGGAAAGGACGCCGTTTGGAATAAAACATAAATTTGCCATTCTTTTTTGTACTTTTCCTGAACGAATGACAATTAGCTCTTAAACATGGCCCATCATATACTACAACCAGTGAAAATGGATGAATCGTCTTTTGGAACAGAGGTCTTCATAAGTATATATGTGACCCTGCATCACAAAACCAACAAAAAGTCGTCAGACATTAATACTTTTAGATATTGAGAGAGCAGATTCTAAGCGTTTGAATGATGTATAACTCAATTAAATGATCTTTCTTAACCTATCTAAATAATGGAAAGAAAGCACGCACTCTGGAAAGGTGTGAACTGAGAAAAGAGGCTCTGAAATAAAAGGTCTATTCAAGCGCTTAATCTTCAGAAACCGTACTGGCTGTGCGATGAATGGGACAAAAACAGGATGTCAACCACAGCAGCAAAAACAATGAAGGGATTACTAGTTTAAGCTGAAATTGAAATGCTCAATTAACAAATTCTTTCCATTATAAATTGCAACTTTCAAGATGGTAGAACTATCTATTCAAAAGTTATGAGAATTGAAACTGAAGGGTGTGTAAAGGATTTTAAAGACATGAAAAGGGACCTCTGAAGACGTACCTAATCGCAATAGTCTACGAAGAACGAGTTGTAGAAAAACTGTTTGAAACATACTTTCCTGTTCGTTTTATGACCCATACTTATGAATACTGTTGACGAAGAAAAGCTCTTACAGAAAGTGTGAAAAACTAAAAATTGACTCAATTGGCCTCTATCATCCTTTTGAGGTCCTCACACAAAATCAAGTTCTGCGACTTTGTGTTCGTTTTGTGATGCCTGGTCACATATAAGGCCTATATGTATATAAATAAATTATATATATATATATATATATATATATATATATATCTGAAGAGTTTGTTTGCAAAAACCGATAAGTCCATTTTTGAAGATTTAGAAGTACACTCTCTGTCATGAAGTACAAAATAATACTTTTTAAATGATACATTGGTCACTTCATATAAAGGTAAATTTTTAAAGTTATGGTCAAAAGAAGCAGAATTTTTCTTATTATTCTCTCTATATTTCTTGACCTGTAATCGCAAATATCTCCATGTGGCAAATATGGACTTATCGGTTTTTGCAAACAAACTCTTCATATATATATATATATATATATATATATATAATAATAATAATAACTATGTATTTAATATATATATATATATATATATATATATATATATACATAGTCACTGGGGTGACAAGACCTTGTATCTGCAATTTTGGTGAAAATGACTTTTTTAAATTAATGGTCAAATAATGGGATAAGTGATGTCCTGTCCAAATCCCAATTGTCTTACTTCAGAAATGAAGCCACCACAGCATGTCAAAGGAAAGGCTTTCCCATTCGCTATAGTGCTTTGGCCGCCATGTTTTTTGGCTCTCCTGAACATTTGACATTTTGTAGATATGAGGTCTTGTCGCCCCAGCGACGATATATATATAATAACTATGTATTTAATATATATATATATATATATACATATATATATATATATATATATACATATATATATATATATATATATATATAATAACTATGTATTTAATCGAGACAATGGATGAGAGAAGATGTTGCAGGATGCCAACTGGTGGAAGCTTTCGACCTTCGGTCTTCTTCAGCTTTATTGTCTTCTAAGCAGACGTGCATGTGTTTCTTGGGCTGTTTTGAGACCGGGGGTGGTGGGAGTGAATGAGAGATGAATTTAAAGGGATCGTACAGTTTTGGTTGAGACCTAATTTCAAGTTTCTAACTTTTTTGGTGAGATAATGAGAAACCTCTTATGGAATATGAAAGAGCATGTAATTCTACGAGGAATTCAACGTTTATTTGATAAAAATTGGTTTTAAAATGGCTCAGATATCCAAAAAAGAGTGATTCTTATAAAGTGTGGGACCCACACTTTATTACGATCGCTTAGTTTTACTTTGTTTTTGGATGTTTCAGTCATTCCAAACCCGATTTTCATCAAATAAACTTTGAATTCCTTTTGAAATGGTATGCTCTGTACTTTATTATAAGTGTTTTCTTGGTATCTGGCAAAAAGTTAAAAGCCCAATTTTCATCTCCACCAATACTGTACTGTCCCTGTAAGGAGGGAGGAAGAGATATTGAGGAGATAAGAGAGAAAGGAAATGGTGGCGAGAACAAAATGACAGCCACAAGATCATGTAACATCCTGCAACATCTTCTGTCATTTATTGTGTCGATTATAATTCTTCCCTAGATGACAGAGGCGTACGGTACGAGTATCAGCATCATCCCACTGTATTTATATTATATATATATATATTTATATATATATATATATATGAAGAGCTCAGTTGCAAAAGGTACTACATCCATTTTCCGTCAAAATCCACCTTTTGGTCTTGATGTACTCATATTTAGGGCCTCTTTACACCACTACTAACGAAAACCTGAATTTCCAACCAGAAAGTGTTTTAATAAAAATTACATTTCAAAGTCAGTTCGGTTTCAAAAGGTACTACATACATTTCAGTTGGGTTTCAAAAGGTACTACATCCGCTCCAATGACGCCATCGGCAAAATTGACCAATTACAGAGCAGCATTGACTTGACACTTTACCATTGCCTACTGACTTAATCTGTTTTTGCTTTTTGGCTTTCTGTTAAAATCACCACGCAAATCTGACAAACATCTTGAAAAAACTCATCACATTTTGATCAAGGAATGGAGGAAAATGAAGGAAAACTCTTTGACAAGACAAACCACCCCAATGAAAAAGGATCAGGAATAAAGAGCAGTAGACCAGAGCAATTAAGGAGAAGCGGCGGAGAGACTGGAGAAAGTACGCGACTTTCATGTATTCCCACAAACTGCATTTACTGTTAATTACCGGTACTGTTCGTTATTGCTAGGGTGTTGAGTTTGAGCCATAAATAATTGTCGCCAGAATTAAGTACAAACACTTTGTAGGTATGGACAATGCCTTATATAAATGGCTTCACAGCTAACAATTGTTTGACAACTAGTGTGAAAGCAAAGTTACTTTGTCAAATGTATACAATGGCATGAAATTCTGACATCCCTACCAACAGTGCTTTACCTGTGGTATGGGTACGCTGTGCTATTCTGTACGTGCATAATGTATAGTAGCAGTGCTGGAAAGTACGCAGTGACATAAAGCTTTGAACACTAGATTCATATTCATTCCTGTAAATGACACCTTTTTAATTATACAATGTCACAAAGGTAATACCAAACGTGTGTTTAGTATAGGTGGTCATATTACTCATCAATGGTCTTGATTTTATCAGCTTTTAGATTACCTCGTAAAGAACATACCACAATGAAATTCATGTAATAAATATAATTACAGCGTTGAAAATATACAGCACATTCATATATTGCTCTTCCACCTTTTCCCTTTGAAGTTCCATTGAAAAGAAAATAAAGAAAAACAAGATAATGAATACAGTATTCTTGAGACATGTGAAAGGGGATTTCACAGAGAGAAAAATAGCCAAAAAATAAAACAAAGAAGAAAAAAAAAGAAATCAAGGGATAAAGCTCGTGGAAAAAAGTGACGCGTCCGTCGATTTTTTACCAAATGTTCCGAATGACCTGAAACATTTTGGTATTTATTGGAGCATGTTAAAATGTCAACGCGCACGTACGCGTACGTAAACCATCTACAGATTAATAAAAAAAAAAGAACCTGAATGGCAAGAGATTAACCCAAACTTTATGACATGGAAATTTCGTTGAGAATTTTCATTCCATTGATGAGATACGATTAAGAATGAGATTTGAGATAATGACGTCATACTGACGACACGGTAGACTGATCACATTTATACATTAGATCTGTCGCCCTTAGGACATGATACATAGATGACTTAAATTTCAAGTTGCCATTTCGGATTGACTTGAAGCTTGGTAAAATCCTTTCCTGACGGGATCCTCCACTGGCTACATAAAAAAGACGATCGTTTTCAATCAAACCACATCTCAATGTAAGGGGATCATTGTTCGCTAGAGTTCTGTCTTCAATTTTGCATTGCTTTCGTTAAATCATAACCTCCATAAAAATCAAAGGTGACACGAGAATCTATTGTCAAACATGTTCATTTCGAGATTTATCTAAAGTACTATTTGATCATAATTTCATATTTTCTTCTTAGCCATTTAATTTCCTTTCCTATTAGTTCGTGCTTTTTTTTTTTTTTTCCCTCACCTCCATGTACAATTAATCCTTTATTTTATTATGTTATCATCATTATTTTTTCTAATTTTGCTTTTGTAAAACTTGAGTTTCGGCTTTATTCTGCCCTTTTATACGAATACACGACATTTTGTCTTCTTAAACATGTCCTTGGCCTTTGAGAGAAATCAAATGAAGAAATAGATAGATAAAAAAAAAATAAACATGTGCTGTCGTTAACATGCAAAAAAAAAAAGCAATGTCGCCATAAAAAAGCAATTATGTGATGATTGGTTAGCTTGTCCCTTGGTCATCAATGGAAAAAGTAGTTAAATCATCACCTTGCTGATCATCTTCATGGCCATCCCTTTTTTTTCTGCATGGAAGTGGTGATCCCCTTAATTGTCATTTTATTTTTCATTATTCTTGAGTTAATAGGTGGAGTCCATCTTCGAGGAGATTCGGAATGCGATAAAAAAGAAGCCTTATGAGAATCATGTGATAACTGACTTCTACGATGTAGAAAACAGTCGCGGTGCTGGTGATATTAAGGTACGTTTTAATTCCGCATTGTCAGACTATTTCGCTTTCTCGTGGTTCGTATGATAAATAACTGATTAGTTGTGGCAATGCAGCCGTTGTCGGTGCGTTGTAGAGAAAAATACTCTGTACAGAATCATCGGCTGTAAGGAGTGATATCCGTGAAACAAAAGTAAGCTTTTCTTTAAATTTTTGATAATGACATTTCCATAAGCTGAAACTCGTCACAGTATATTCCTTGAACAGTAGTTCCACGAGTTCGATTAAAGAGATGATGTCGTATAATTGGTAAAGATGAGGATTTGGTTTTTAACTATTTGCGAGATACAAAGAAACTGCTTATGAAATATACTGCGGAGCATACTATTCTGAGATGAATTCAAAGTTTTTGATAAAAAAAAAAAGTTTTTGATAAACATAAGCTGAAACTCGTCACAGTATATTCCTTGAACAGTAGTTCCACGAGTTCGATTATAGAGATGATGTCGTATAATTGGTAAAGATGAGGATTTGGTTTTTAACTTTTTGCGAGATACAAAGAAACTGCTTATGAAATATACTGCGGAGCATACTATTCTGAGATGAATTCAAAGTTTTTGATAAAAACCAGGTTTTGGAATGGCTAAAACATCCAAAAGCAATGTAAAAACAAAGCGATTGTAATAAAAGGTGGGTCCAACCTTTTGTAAGGATCGCTCTCTTTTGCATATCTCAGCCATTTCATATCAATTTTCTTCTAATGAACGTTGGACTCCTCGTAGAATTACATGTTCTTTTATATTTTTAAGAGGGTTCTTATAATACTATTACCAGAAAATGTTAGAAACCTAAAGTTGGGGGTCAATTAAAAGTGTATGGTCCTTTAGATCATTAGCTTGGTTTGATGGTTGCCATCACGCAATCGTAACGAATGCTATATTTCCTACAACATTTGAACGAGTATAGCATGGTGCAACGCACAATTTTAATGATGTTGCTACCAAAATTGGTTTATCATCGTCGAATCGAATATACCATAATTGGAACAGCGCAATAAATGTCTAACTACGGAAAAAAACACCAGTTCTTAAAGACGTAGCTCATTTAATGAAAGTTTCATTGTTCTAGGTCAAGCATGAAACCGGAAAAGATGATTTATTTTTTTTCTAGTGACACTTGCAAACAGCTCGTGTGTTTAGATGCGTTTGACGAAGAATGTTCTTTGTCAAAGGAACAATAATTGAATTTAATTTGCCACTGAACTTCATATTTTAGGTAGAAAAAGAACAGTCATATAAACTCGAAATTTTCTCAAAACAGCTGGACGATTTGTCGTGGTTGCTAGTAGTACTTAGAATCGGTAGTAAATAAATTCTACTCCTGTGGTTCTCATGCAGACATAATTAGTTTTATGCTTTTTCCCCTAAGATCGTTGCCCTCCGCAAAGACATCGAGTCCGAGGCAAAGAAGCAGCCCTACATGGGCGAGGAAATACCGATTCAATACCTCCTTTTCGAAGAGGCTGTGGTTACCGACGGCCAAGACTTCAAGGAATTCAAGGAGGCATGCTCAAACGCTTTTTAGCATCCCTATAGCTCTTGGTTATGTATAGTCCCTTGTCATTATCATGTACTGTTTATAGTTTCGAACCGTCCATAATCCTGTATTGATATCTATGGTTTATTACCACTATAATCCCGCAATATCTGTAACTTGCACTATTTACAAACAAGTAGGCATATAGTATCCGTAATTCGCCCCACTTCATCCATTATCTCATGGAGCAGACTCTAAGCTTTACTGATGTCTACACTGAACTCAAGGTAAGCGGAGTTTCGCAGTTTTTCTAAATGATGAAAAAGGTATAGTGGCATGCTGAGAAAAGAAGCTTTGCCATTGAATTGAGGGTGTATTCACATCGCTGTGCTCCGCGAATTGAATGGGACAAAATAAGATGTACAACTTCACAGCCACCACAATGACTGGATTATCAGAGTAAGCTGAAATTCTGCACATTTTATTAACACATTCTACAAATGATTAAAACTAGCGTTAAAGCAGTATCACCATCTTTTCAAAATAGAATAATGAGTAGAAAATTAAGTGTGTGTAAAGTGCTTTAAAGAAATCAAAAGAGGTTATATTTCGTAACTGCATTCTTAATCCCTTTACTCTACAATAAAGTTTTGTAGAATAACTGCAAAGTGAATTCACAGTAGCCGATCCATTTCCTGATGCGAACTCAACAACTAGGTAGAAGAAGAACTTCTCTCTCAGAAATAGAAATTCAAAAGGAATACTAAGCATTGACTAGCTTGACCCGATGCATCTATCTTGTGCCCCACGTACGACTGCTTTGTTTTGTTTTGTGATGCATTGTCAACAAAGGTCCGTTTTCTCCATAGGACCCGAAACCAATCATTAGCTCCTGACTTTTAAATGGCGTGAAATATAGTGCTCTTCGAGTTATCAAGATGGCAAAGATGGGTTTCGTTTTCTGGGAAAAAAATGCTTATGCAAACATAAAGTTTGCTGCTTTCCCTTGGTACTACATGTGTAAGAGAGCTAAAGAGCAATGCCAGTCGTCCTGCACTATCCCCCTTCCCCTCCCCCATTTGATTATTTTTCAATAATACGATGATAGTCAGTCTCCATCCTCTCTTCTAAAGGTTGCAAAGATGGTTGAGATGGGCAGTGACGATGAGATAGTCACCATGCTCCATTTCTACCACGACCTCGGCTTTATTGTCTACTTCGGAGAGGAGAAGGAGCAGGAGAAGGAGGAAGAAATGGAGGAAGAGATGGCGAAGGAAACGGACAAGGTCAAGCAGAAGGACAAGGAAGCGAGCAACCTAGGTGACTTCGTAATCCTTAATCCACAGTGGCTCATCGACGTTTTCAAAAAAGTCATCACTGTGTTGGAGCCCTCACAGAGAGTAAGTCCTTCCGGTGATAGGTCAAAGATCAGAACGATCGCAACATTGCACTGCAATATGGATAGCCCAGAAGAGCAAACTCTACCGCGCGCATGCCCGCAGTAGAATTTGACCTATCGTCAGTGATGACCAGAATTTCAGATTCATTTACTGAGATAAATCTTGACCTTTTGATGCAAATGGTGAATCCCATTTTCAAGTATTTTAAAGTGCTTTTCCCATTTTAATGGCTATATTAGTCACCTTGGATTCTGTGTTTACCAGTTGAATAGCAAGTATTTTTATTATTTATTCGTGTTGTTATTAAGCTAGCAAAAAAAAAACAACACAAAACACACCCACACACAAACTAATTTACTAAGGAACCCTGTATAAAAACAACATACAACTAGAGATTGTAATTTGTCATTGCTGACAAATTAAGGTGATCCGATTTTTTTTTTAAATCAATGATTCGAGTCCTGATCGCAATAGGCATGACCATACTGGTTTCATCTATGTTTAGAGACATTGGCCGTGTGATGTTTGGATTCTCATTTAGAAAAGGGAGTCATATCTGCCATCTTTCGTACCAAATTCTGTATACACTAGATAACGAAGATACAGCAACAAATACATAATATAGGCATGACCATACAGGTTTCATCTGTGTATAGGGACATTCGCCGTGTGATGTTTGGAATCTCATTTAGAAAAGCGAGTCAGACCTGCCATCTTTGGTACCAAATTCCGTATACACTATAACGAAGATACAGAATGAAGTATATTTGACCATTGACCCCACTTTGCACAGCCAGGATGGCATCTGAGCAAAAAGTGGTTATTTTGTAAAATGAATCTTGTAACATGGTCTTTGCGTGTGCAAAATATGGAAGAGATATGACATGTATTCACTAAGATACAGGATGAAACATTTATGACCTTTGACCCTAATTTACATACCCAAGATGGTGTCTGATCAAGAAGTTGTTAATTTATGAAATAATGTACGTGACATGAACTAAACATGTGCAAAATTTGAGGGTGATAGAGGCTGTTTTTCTTGAGTTATTGCAAAGAAAGTTGCAGAAAGAAAAGAAACATCTCAATACATTGAAGATAAGCTTTAAATTCAACCAAGTTTTTTAACGCAATCCCGACATCGTATGAAAAAAACGAAGGATACATGACGATAGCCCAAAGTCTCAGCTACAACATATAAAAATCTGGGAGAAATTCACAGAAGCAGAAGTTAGCTAGTGCTCGAAAAAGATAGTCATGTCAATTTTCGTTTGCAGAAAAACTGCACTCCCATAGAGATAACACGTAAACTGGAAAAAAATTGACAAGATGACTTTTAATCCATTTTTACGAGGTGATGCCGTCATCCAATCAAAATTGTGTTATCACGTTAATGAAAGACCATTTAATAAGCTACAACATACTGGAATTTGGGTGAAAATCGGCGAAGGATAAGTGAGATACGCTCGAGTGAACTTGAAATTTAATGACGTCATTTTGAAAATTTACTTTTTTTACTTTATTAAGAAATTTGATATCTTTTAATCATTTTTTCAGCATCGCCAACCCATGAAATGACATGTACAACTCATCAGCTTTCAGAATATATAAAGAAAATGGGGGGTCACCGTCCATCCTCACGAGTAAAATCGGATTTAAGATTGGCGGTTTTTTGGCATAGTTGCACTGTCTATCGCCATTGACGCGCGCGCTGAATTTCAACTTTGACGGACCCGTATGACGTCATATTGAGTCGGATTGACTTGAAACTTGGTAGAAATATTCCTTGACATTTCAGACATCCGATCTGTGTGAAAAAATGGGAATTTCTATTGCATATGAGCTGTGCGTGCGTATATGCGCGCGCGCGTACGCGTCGATCCGTCCGATTTTTTCAATTTTTCAAAAAATGCTCCAAAATGGTCTGAAACGTGTGCAAAAAAAATTTGAGCTCGATTGGAGCATACAAATATTTCAACGCGCGCGTACGCGCACGTTTTAAGGTATAGATGAATTTTGAGAATATGAGTAGAATGCGCTTGACTTGAAATATATGTGACGTAAATTTCATTGAAAATTTCCATTCCATTAATGAAATGATTGTATTGAATGTGTATAATATTTTTTTCTATGTCTGTTAGTAAATGTAATTCTGGAATGTTTTATGTGTTGTGTTTTTAAAGGGCCCCGATGAAAACCAGCAAGTGCTGACTTGGGCTGCCCTTTTTAAATATGTGAAATAAATAAAAATAAATAAATGAGATATGATTGAGAATGTGTTTTCATATAATGACGTCATAGTGACGTCACGGTCGACTGATCACTATGATTTTACTAGATCTGTCGTCTTTGGGACACGATACATACATGGTATAATTTTGAAGTTGATAGGCATAGCACTTTCTGAGCTAACCTCTGCACAACTTTTGGGGAGAAATAAAGAAGAAGAAGAAAAAAGAATCCGTACAGATACAGAAGGTGATCCGAGAGGATACTCGGATCACCTAATACTAACAAAGTTAAGTGCAAAGATTAAAAAAAAAAAAAAAAAACGGTACATATTACTACGAAACTGAATATACAAATTCAGATGAAACAAAAGTAGTTTTCAGGCGAAACTTAATTCACTGAACGGTCCGTCTCCCTGGCCACAGGTCGTGTACGGAGAATCGAACTCCCCATAGTAATACTTATCAATCAGGTTGGGGGGGGGGGGGGGGCACACACACACACACACACACACAGTACACGGCGGCCACGATCGGACATTGGTTATTAGGTGATCCGAGTATCCTCTCGGATCACCTATTGTATCTGTACGGATTCTTTCTTCTTCTTCTTTCTTTATTTCTCCCCAAAAGTTGTGCAGAGGTTAGCTCAGAAAGTACTCTGCCTATCAATTTCAAACTTATACCATGTATGTATCGTGTCCCAAAGACGGCAATCGAACTAAAATCAAAGTGATCAGTCGACCGTGACGTCACTATGACGTCATTATATGAAAACACATTTTCAGTCATATCTCATTAATGGAATGAAGTTTTTCAATGAAATTTACGTCACATATATTTCAAGTTATGCGCATTCTACTCATATTCTCAAAATTCACATTTTCTCTTGGTACGTGCGCGTACGCGCGCGTTGAAATATTTGTATGCTCAAATCGAGCTCAAATTTTTTTTGCACACGTTTCAGACCATTTGGAGCATTTTTTGAAAAATTGAAAAAATCGGACGGACGCGTACGCGCGCGCGCATATACGCACGCACAGCTTATATGCAATTGAAATTTCCCGTTTTTTCACACGTATCGGCTGCCTGAAATGTCAAGGAATATTTCTACGAAGTTTCAAGTCAATCCGACTCAATATGACGTCATACGGGCCCGTCAAAGTTGAAATTCCGCGCGCGCGTCAATGGCGATATACAGTACAACTATGCCAAAAACTGCCAATTTTAAATCCGATTTTACTCGTCAGGATGGACGGTGACCCCCCATTTTCTATACATATTTTGAAAATTGATGAGTTGTACATGTCATTTCATGGGTTGGCAACGCTGTCAAAATGATTAAAAGATATCAAATTTCTTAATAAAGTAAAAAAAGTAAATTTTCAAAATGACGTCATCAAATTTCAAGTTCATTCGAGCGTATCTCACTAGTCCTTTGTCAATTTTCACCCAGATTTCAGTATGATGTAGCTTATTTAATGTTCATTCAAACATAAAATTACAGTGTTCTGATTGGATAACGGTATCACCTCGTAAAAATGGATTAAAAGTAATCTTGTCAAATTTGACCAGTTTACGTGTTATCTCTATGGGAGTGCAGTTTTTCTGGAAATGAAAATTGACATGACTATCTTTATCGAGCACTAGCTCACTTAAGCTTCGGTAAATTTCTCCCAGATTTTAATATGTTGTAGCTGAGACTTTACGCTACCGTAAGTGTGCCCTTTGTTTTTTCATACGATGTCAAAATCACGTCAAAAAATTGGGTTGAAATTCAGGCTTATCTTCGATGTATTGAGATATTTCTTTCTTTCTGCAACTTTCTTTGCAATAACTCAAGAAAAACGGCCTCTATCACTTCTATATTTTGCACATGTTTAGTTCATGTCACGTGAATTATTTCATAAAATAACAGCTACTTGATCGGACACCATCTTGGGTATGTAAATTAGGGTCAAAGGTCATAAGTGTTTCACCCTGTATCTTAGTGAATACATGTCTTATCTTTCCCATATTTTGCACACGCAAAGACCATGTTACAAGGATCATTTCACAAAATAATCACTTTTTACTCAGATGCCATCTTGTCTGTGCAAATTGAGGTCAAAGGTCATATGTACTTCTTTTTGTATCTTCGTTATGACGTGTTATCTCTATGGGAGGGAATTTTCTTTAATGTGAAAATTGACATGATTGTCTTTATCGAGCACTAGCTCACTTACCCTTCGGTGAATTTCTCCCAGATTTTAATATATTGTAGCTGAGACTTTGCGCTATCGTTTCATTTCCTTCGTTTTTTCATACGATGTCGGAATTACGATAAAAAATTGGTTGAAATTAAAGCTTATCTTCTATGTATTGAGATATTTCTTTCTTTCTGCAACTTTCTTTGCAATAACTCAAGAAAAACACGCCCTATCACCCCCATATTTTGCACATGTTTAGTTCATGTCTCGTACATTATTTCATAAAATAACAACTACTATATCGGACAATATCTTGGGTAAATAAATTAGGGTCAAAGGTCATAAATGTTTCATCTTGTATCTTAGTGAATACCTGTCCTATCTTTCCCATATTTTTCACACGTATAGACGATGTCGCGAGAATCATTTCACAAAATAACCACTATTTCATCAGATGCAATCTTGGGAGTGCAAAGGTGGGTCAAAGGTCATATGTATTCATTGCTGTATCTTCGTTATTCAGTGTATACAGAATTTGGTACCAAAGATGGCAGATATGACTCCCTTTTCTAAATGAGAATGCAAACATCACACGGCCAATGTCTCTAAACACAGATGAAACTTGTATGGTCATGCCTATTGCGATCAGGACTCGAATCATTGATAAAAAAAAATCGGATCACCTTAATTTGTCAGTGATGACAAATTACAATCTCTAGTTTTGAAATTACAGTTGCACTACATCATTATACATTGTACAAGTGTACCCCGGCCCCTGACCCTTGGCTGACGTTTCAAATTACATCCGGGTATTCTTCTAGCGGCAGATATAGGGGTGATAACAGACTTACTATCGGTTTATTTTAAGGTAAAATTATCTAGTTTTATTCCATGATTGATTGCAAAATTCCACGAAACTATCAGATATGTCGTCTGTATGCACTACGTAGATTCGTACACTGCATGTTTGCATGCATGCTCATGCACTACACCCACAGCGATTCACACTCGTACTCCAGCTTCACATGCATGTAATGTAAACAGGCGAGCTGTTTCTTTTCAATTTACTTGCTATTCTGCAAGTGACGTATACCCAACCACGAGGACACTTCAACAACAACTGTAGTTTAATTGCACACCATAATGTTACTGCAACAGGAATGTATGATAGCAACCGGTGAATAAAGGAGAGGATTATATCATTCCTTCTTAAATGATGATAATAACACGTATTTGTGACATGTGGGCTATTATTCCATAAGGTTGGACCATAATACTGGACATATTTTTTTTTTTAATACTCAGTTTTGGGTTTAGGAGATATACAATGGACAAGTAAAATCGTGTATTGTAGATATCTAGGGCGTTCTTTAATACTGGTGAATCTACTGGAGCGAGGTCATTAAAGGCTTTATACATGACAAGTACAGACACACTCTTTGAAACACTGACGACGAGTTTAATTTGCATCTAGTACCACACCGGCGCACCCATTTTGAAGGCGTTGTAATTTAGCAATGAGGTGCTGAGAAGATAATAGTCAATATGTGGGAGTATGACTCCATTATGCAGCATAATGAGTAACGTTCTTGGTATATACCCGCCCTATGTGACTAATCGATTTGTTAGTCTCATCAATTACGGTTAAGTGAAGATTGACACAAGTGATATTTCGCTTTTTTTATGTCGTTTTGCCGATGGAAGGACCGTAATGTTAGCGATGCTTGGACCAGGCTAGAGGATGAAGGGATACTTGAACAGCGCCTTATCAATTCCATGTGGAAGGACTTCTCGGTGAAGGAGAGGGACTTCTTGGTCAAACTCATGGAAATGTTTGACCTCATCTGCGAAGCTCCGCCCGGGAAACACGAGAGAACCAGGAGCCATGGTGAATCGCTGGTAAGTCTTTCCATAAACATCTCGCCTGCTGGTGGCAGACTAATGACGCGGAAATTCCAGTGCAGTTGCAAGGTGGTCTGGAAGGAAGGAGTATATGTGACCGTGCACCTCAAAACGAACATAAAGTCGCACACACTGATTTAGCGTGAGGACTGAAAATAAGTGAAATAGGTCAACCTAGCCGAACTTGACTTTTTCATATTTTCTGAAAGAGCGGGTCTTCTTTTACATTAAGCTAAAATATGGTATCATAAAACGGACAGGAAAGTGTGTTTTTTAGCAGTTTATCTCGAACATTTTTGGTAGAATAGTGTGATTAGGTGTGTCTTTAGAATCCCTTTTTCATTTCTGAAAAACCTTATCCACACTCTTCACTTTCAACTCTAATAACTTTTGAAAGGATAGTCCTACTGCTTTGAAAGTTGGGATTGATTATGGACAAAATGTGTTAATGAGGCATATTTAATGTCACTTTAATTTGATAATCCCTTCATTGTTGTTACTCTGGTGGTTTACTTCCTGTTTTTTGTCCCATTCATCGCACAGCCAGCACGGTTTGTAAAGATTAAGCGCTTGAATAGACACTATACTTCAGAGCCTCTTTTCTCAGTTCACATTTTTCCTGAGTGTGGGCTTTCTTTCTAATATTTAGATAGGTTAGGAGAGTTCATTTGATTTGAGTTTTACATCATTTCAAAGCTTAAAGTCTGGTTCTTTCAGAATATGGTCTTAACTAAGAATTCATGTCTGGCGACTTTTTGTTTGTTGTGAGGTGCAGTGTCACATATAATTTTCAGTTAATACCATATTCTGAAAGAGCAGACTTTAAGCTTCAAAATGATGTATAACTCAAATCAAATGGACTCTCCTAGCCTATCTAAATATTGGAAAGAAAGCACAAACTCAGGAAAAGTGTGAACTGAGAAAAGAGGTTCTGAAGTACAGCGTCTATTCAAGCGCTTAACCTTTACCTAACCGTGTTGGCTGTGCGATGAATGGGACAAAAAAAGAGGAAGTAAACCACCAGAGTAACAACAATGAAGGGATTATCAGATTAAACTGAAATTAAATATGCCTCATTAACACATTCTGTCCATAATTTATGCCAACTTTTAAAGCTGTAGCACTATCCTTTCAAAACTTATTAGAGTTGAAAGTGAAGAGTGTGGACAAGGTTTTTTTCAGAAATGATCAAGGGATTGTAAAGACACACCTAATCACACTATTCTACCCAAAATGTTCGAGATAAACTGCTAAAAAACACACTTTCCTGCCCTTCGTGATACCAAATTTTAGCATGATGTAAAAGAAGACCCGCTCTTTCAGAAAATATGAAAAAGTCAAGTTCGGCTAGGTTGACCCATTTCACTTATTTTCAGTCCTCACGCAAAATCAGTGTGTGCGACTTTATGTTCGTTTTGAGGTGCACAGTCACATATATTAGCACAACAATAAGAAATAATAATTGATCAAAATTGGATGAAAACAAGGGACTCAGGACATTTTGAAGTTTCGTTAATGTTTTCGGGAACCTTTCCTAAACAGCCAACATAATTTTGGATTTTCTAGTTTGTCATTCAAACGCAATCTCGTCACAGTCTCATATTCTGATGTATCCAACCGGTCATTAAATATAAAGTTATTCCAGAATAATATCTTGTTTTACTCTTTGATAACAGAAACATTTAATTTTGGTAATTTTTGTGTACACAATTAATCGAAGTTGTTACCACATTCCTGTTTACCCTTTCCACGGGTTTCCTATTTCTCAAATGTTCTGAAGTTAAGTGAAATAAATAGCCGTGGCTGGAGCGATGTTACCGGATACACTAGAAATTAATGACGGCACGCAAATATAAGGCATTCAAAGACTGCTATGATGAATAATTTAGGAAAACATGATCCAAACTCTATTTAATCTGCAGGGATGAGCAAGCACTTCTTCAGGTGCACAATATCGTCCGGTTATCAAAAGCGCAAATAAAAAATACAAACACGAAAAGAAATGTTTCAAGGCAGATGTCTAAAACTTGATGGAACTCTTGATATCCGCATGACCATCAGATACCGAAATATACGTTTCACGCATGGAGCACAAACAAATGACGGTTGCTTGAATTTCTTTAAAAAATCGATCTTGATCCGAGATTATGAGTAGTTTGTGATAGATATGTCTCTGTATACCCTTATGCAATAAAAAGGTTTTGTTTATGAAGACAATTTAAGAAAAAAAAAAGAGTGTATACAGACGATAATGTGGTACATAATTGTATTACGGTATCTACAGTATCTCTTGCAATATCTTGAATTATCGTGGGTCTTCGTTAAAACGAATCGGCCACACTTACTTTTTAAATAGAATTTCATCCCTGTTGGGTTTTTTTTTTCATGTAGAAAGTGGTTCTCATTCATATTCGTAGTAGATACATTTTGTCAACAGTCCGGCAGCGCATGTCCCTGGTGTCGGCCTTTTGATTCCTTTCTAAATGCTTAACCCTGTTAAGCCCATGCTATTTTGACCCCTCGCAGGCCCAAGGGGGGGGGGGGGGGGCACATTGTGCCCCCCCCCCATATAACTTTTTTTATTATTTGATGTATCATCATCATATTTGGCACATGGGTAGAGTAACTCATGCTCTACATGACCGTACATTTGAATTTTCTCAAGGTCACCCATGGAGGGCGCTGTTTACCATTATATAAAGAAATACATAGGAAATATGCTAAAAACATGATTTTTCTGTATAATTTCTTTATCCCCATTATATATGCCTTATTATAGACCAATCATCTTCATATTTGTCACAAATGATAAGCAAGTAGAATCTAATTATTTGTTATGGTTGAAATTTCTCAAGGTCACCACATGGGGGCGCTATTCATGTCAACATAATGATACATTATGAGACCTTAGATGAAATGTTTGGGATGGGTACATGTATAATTATGACATTTCATGTTTGCATAATAGTGGAATTTTGAGATTTCAAATCGATAATGTGATAAACTAATGATATTAGAGGCATAACTTGGGTGAGAGAATCAAAATAACACAAAATAGAAGGGCAATCTTTAGAAATATCATTGTTTCAATTATCTCTTTTATATTTGTGACCCTGCACCTCAAAACAAACACAAAGTCGCCAGACATGAATTTTTAGTTAAGACCATATTCTGAAAGAACAGACTTTAAGCTTTAAAATGATGTATAACTCAAATCAAATGGACTCTCCTAATCTATCTAAATATTGGAAAGAAAGCACAAACTCAGGAAAAGTGTGAACTGAGAAAAGAGGCTCTGAAGTACAGTGTCTATTCAAGCACTTAATCTTTACCAAACCGTGCTGGCTGTGCGATGAATGGGACAAAAAACAGGAAGTAAACCGCCAGAGTAACAACAATGAAGGGATTATAAGATTAAACTGAAATTAAGCATGCCTCATTAACACATTTTGTCCATAATCAATCCCAACTTTCAAAGCAGTAGGACTATCCTTTCAAAAGTTATTAGAGTTGAAAGTGAAGAGTGTGGACAAGGTTTTTCAGAAATGAAAAAGGGATTCTAAAGACACACCTAATCACACTATTTTACCAAAAATGTTCGAGATAAACTGCTAAAAAAAACACACTTTCCTGCCCGTTTTATGATACCAAATTTTAGCATAATGTAAAAGAAGACCCGCTCTTTTAGAAAATATGAAAAAGTCAAGTTCGGCTAAGTTGACCCATTTCACTTATTTTCAGTCCTCACGCAAAATCAGTGTGTGCGACTTTATGTTTGTTTTGAGGTGCACGGTCACATGTATTGTTTTATGCCTTTGTCACATAAAAACAAAAGAAATAATAAGAAAAAACTTTCCAGGACCACAATAATTTTGCTCCTTCAACAAATTTCAGCCAAGAAACACCCATTTCATACACTGTAATGCTGTTAAATGAAATGGGAACAGAAAAAATATGCAAAATTTGACCGACCTGGTTGTCAGTTTATGGTTGCCACGGCAACCAACAACATCAAATATAGCTAAATCATATATCAGAATGTTTGCAATAAGATTTTAGGAAAAGTCAACAAATTTGGTTGAAATCGGATTAAGGGCGAAGGAGTGGCATATGAAAATTTGGTAGGGGGCACAATGTGCCCCCCCCCCCCTTGAGGGTTAACAACTTTCTTGGCCAGAACACGCACACACGCAATAAAAAAAGGAACAAAATTACATAAATAGGAATAAACTTTGAGGGAGTCAAGTAAATGTGCAATTACCAAGCCTATACCTATTGTCCACGTCAGAACGCAGAAGGACCACGTTTTGAGGTAACTTGAGCCAAAGGCTTAGGCGAACTATTGCGATCCCTCATCGTCCGGCGTGCGTATTTTTTCAAAGGTCAAAGATCAAGGTCAAATCCTAAAATTTATCTGTTTATGTGATAACTCAAAACTGGATGAAGCATCTTTCACCAAACTTGGTCCAAGGATGATGTATGATGGGACAATTAGTTGAGTAGATTCTATTGACATTGACAAGAGGTCAAAGGTCAAAAGGTCAAGGTCAAATGCTAAAAATGTTGCTATTTCCCCCATATCTATGCAATGCCCGCAGTTATTTTCTTGAAACTTAATGTAGACATGTACTACTGCGTAAGGATTCTCCAGAGGGAGTTTCATGTCATAAGGTCAAAGGTCAAAAGGTCAAAGGTTAGGTGAAAATGTTGCAATATCACTTTTCTCGCAAATGGTTCAATGTATATCTTCATGGAACTTGGTACATATGCATGTACTGACTGGCAGGGATTATCTAGGGAATTTAAGGGTCATGGGTCAATAGTCAGGGGGTTCAAAGGTCAAGGTCAACTCCTCAAAATGTTACTTTTTCCCTCATTTTTTAAGCTTCCGCCGCGAAGTGTCGCCGGAGGCATTATGTTTTTGGATTGTCCGTAGTCCGTCCATTCGTCTGTAATTAGTTATGTGGAGAGCGTTAAAAAAAGTTTAAAGTATACATTTCGCTTACAACGCGTTTCCTTCTTTCATTTTCCCATCTCCCCTGCCACTCTTTTTTTTTTCTCCATGAATGACGAACAATAACAACGACATCATCATCATTGTAAGTTGTTGTTGTTGTTTTTTTTTTTTTTGGGGGGGATACATTATGTGGTGTGTCGTTGTATATTATACTTTTGAGTAGCTACATACTCATAGGCAATAGACATTGATAAACAGGAACTTTACTCGGTTGTACTTCGGAGGGTAAGTTATCTTTATCCGAGAAACCTTGAATATATTACATGTGTGTACTATCAGCTGCATAGAGGTACAATTGTGTTAATGTTGTGATGAGAGGCGAGGTGCAGTGGTTATAGTCTACTTGGAAATTGGTCAGTGTGTGAGATCTTTGATCAAGACGCAGTGGTTAGACAGTTATAACAGTGGAATGTGTGCTGACACGTGATTGATGAGGAGTGTTATGAGAGGGGAAACCGGACATACAATGTGGATGGGGTGATAATGACAGAATCATAACATTCAGTGGTTAGTGGATGTTATAATCATCACCACCACCACCGCTAGCAACGACAACAACAAACACCGTAATACTGTCACAAGCCAGGACTTAGTACTATAGCAACCAATATAACCCATGTCTCTCAAGGAAACGATGTATTCATTGTGACGACTTTATTAGACGAAAATTTGTCATAGTAATCATTAACTTGGGAATCATTTAAGTTCACGAAATACGAAGTGCCAGGTTTTGGACTTGAGGGAAGGATGTTGATGCGCATTCCTCTCCTTCCAAGTGGAGCAGTGGAGCAATTGTCGCCAGAAGAATTGACAACAGATCAGTATTTGTCAAATGCATGCCTTTTTTCCGTCGAGATGTTTTCATTGCATCTGTAGATTGCCCTACATCAACGTAATTAGCACTGAATGGATTAGTGTTTTAATAATACGTTTTCCCGGTCAAATTCGTACTTTTGTCATTCCAATTCAAATTTTCGCTACCGCCAATGACGCAAAAATTACCCGGATGTTGATTTAAGCGTCATTTACGGTGCATTATGGGATAGTTTGGGAACCAAGTCACTTCCGCTTGTACGCGCGTGATACGCGAATGCTCTTTACATACAGCTAACAGCTATAGAACAGCCGGCCGACAGTATCCTGTCGTGTACTTACTGTTTCCTCGACTTGAATTTTAGCGTTTATTATTACTATATGATTTTTTTCCATTCTAAAGAAATTGCTGTAAATACGACTATTTGTAGTTACTACGAAGCTGCCATGTGTTGACCTGACGTGGGTTGAGTTTCCGGGTGACTCCACTGCGTGTGTGATTCGAGATCAGGCTTGCGTAATTTTCCATGACAAGGCTTTCCATCAAAAACAATACCAAAAAAAAAAACCGCTTTCAGCTGGGGAACAGTAATTCTCTTGAAGTTTTGAAAAGGATCTTCCATGACGATATCCAGGTGGGTGCAGCATTTTCAACGTTATCCGGGGGTATGCATAGATGACTAATGTACAAGTCGATCGTTATGATCAAGCAGTACCGGTGTCTAGCTTGTATGCATGCAAGGCCTAGTAGGGAAAATGCGGGGGCTAGCTATCATATTATCAAAGGCCTGCTGGATCGGGTACTGGCGCCTATCCGTGGCCGGCACGGCGGTAATTATGTAGGTACACGTACACGCACGCTACGGCTGTGCAAAATAAGCCCCGCAGGGGAAGTGGCCGAGTCCCGGAAGTGCACTACATCTTGACGTAAAGACTACATCCGCGAACTTCTTTTTTTTTGCGTATTGGCTATCACATAGCGAGAATTCACACAGCGAACGCACGCGAAAATGTTCCAAGCGGTCAATTTCATTTATGGGAGTTCTGTTTCGTTTTCGTCAAGTCAAATTCACGATTGGGCGTTCAATTTCCAAATGCGAGCATTCCATTTCCTACCCGTGCATTAAATTTCACGCGACAGTCATGTGATAGTAGCAATGCGCTTTGTTTGGAATATTCAATTTCATTTTCAGGCGATCAGGTTCCAACTTCGTGCAATCAATTTACAGAGGAAAATGGAGTAGACTTTTTAAAGAAAGGAGAAAGGGCATACACGACCAATGAAGGCTTGGATACAGTGTATTTATGATTGTGTAAAGGTTTTACATTGTTCCCTGTGTATGTATTCTTTGATTTTGATCTCAGTAAATTCTGAACTGTAAGGTCCAATCTGCAGTGCATCCAAACAACACATCGAAAATCTAATCATATTTCTTGATGATACTGCATGTTGACAACGCCCCAATACTAACCACATAATGACAAAGCATAAATTCAGAGACAAACTGACACGCAATGATCTCACAAAGTCCTGCAAAAGTAAACCAATAATTATGATAGCAATAAACAACAAACAAGATGCATACAATGTTAATGTTGTCATTTTTCAACGTATTATGCTCATCTGCAGGCCTATGTTATGCCTAATGTTTGTTTGTTTCGTTTTCCATGTAAGAAGATGGCTGGATAGCCCATCTATAGCTGCAATAGCTGATCTTCTATGGCGTCCACTTAGATATTTTAGATGGGACCACTTCACCGGGTTAAACATCCTGCTTTTTGCGATGAATAAATGAAGTGGGATCTTTTACGCGCGTGAGTTGTGACTCACTTGCACACGGAACCTCCATTTCATGTGCTATCCGAGTGACATGTGCCTGTATATTCCTTTTAGTGAAGCCCTAGTTCAAATTTTCAATGAACAGATGAACCTCTACTGCGAACTAAACAATCTAAATTATAAATCCCGATATATTCGAAACTAAATGAGAAAAGCTGCGTTCAGACAGAGGCGGTCTTGGTCGGAGGAAACGTCGGAGTAGTGCCCGTCAGAACAAGGTCGTGGTAACTTCCTGCGGTCGGGGAAACTTACAACGACCTCTTCTTCCGACCAAGACACTCCTGAGGTGTTTTTTGTTTTTTGTTTTTTGTTTTGTTTTGTTTTGTTTTTTCAGGAGTATCTCGCTACCACGACTAGCCGTTCGGAGTAAATTGCCCGTGCGGACAAGCCCGCGGAGTATCTATGACCTCACACACCTTACGACCTAGGTAAAACTTCCGGGGTCAAATCCCAATGTTGACATTTTGTGAGTACACGTGCGCTCGTGTGCGTGCAGAACCATTCTATACTAGGCGATCGCGACAAAGAAGATAGCGCTCAGAAATTCTCATCAACAAGAGTGGAGAAGACAAATGCAGCTGGTAAAACAAACAAACAAACAAACAAACAAACAAACATTCGTATGGTCGCGCGCGCCACTTCCGGAAATTACGCGGACCCTCCACGGTGATCCACGCGAAGGCTATGTTAGAGTTTCTTCCCACGACCGTCGTGTGGACACATGATCGTGGTAAGATAAGTATATTAATTGGAACTTTAATTGCTGTGCCGTAAGTTTTACTCCGACCAGAAATACGTCTGCACATGGCTATAGACACACATACACGGCCCCAAACTTAACTTCATTCTGGATTTCTTCTAAATTGAATGCAGTTATTTGAAACATGGTTGCCTATTCACGAATTGGAAAGACCGACGATATTCCGTCGCCAGCTTGACCTGAATTTGAATGCTCATTGCTGAAATGCGTGCTCCTTTCTTAAATCTAAATGCTCCGAAAATGAATTGGAATGCTCAGACAGTGAATTTGAATGTTCCGACAATGAATTTTAATGTTCCGACAGTGAATTTGAATGCTCCGATAATAGCTGTGTTCAGACGAAGGCAGTTTTATTCTGAGTAACTTATATAGGAGGAAGGGTCGGAGGAAAGGTGGGAGTAGTGCCAGACTGAACAAAGTCGTGGTATCTTTCTACGGTCGAGGGAACTTACCACGACTTTTTTCTCCGACCAAGACATCCTGAGTTTTCTCAGGAGTATCTCGCTACCACAACTAGCCGGTCGGAGTAAATTGCCCGTGTGGACAAGCCCTCGGAGTATATCTATGACCTTACATGCCTTGCGACCTTTGTAATACTTCCGGGGTCAAATTGCAATGACATTTTTCGAGTACACGTGCGCACGTGTACGTGAAGTACAATTCTAACCTAGCCGATCGCGACGAAGAAGCTATGGAAGTATGGCGCTCAGAAATTCTTATCAACAAGAATGGGGAAGACAAATGCCGCTTGTAAAAAAAAATAACCGTATGGTCTACGTGCGCGGCGCTATCACTTCCGGAAGCTACTCTGACCCTCCACGGTGATCTTCGCGAAGGAGTTTCTTTCACGACCGTCGTGTGGACACAGGGTCGTGATAAGATTATCATCAATTAGAATTTTAATTGCTGTGCCATAAAATGTTACTTCAACTAGAAATACGTCTAAACATGGCTATAGAATTCGAATGACTGGATTGCTGATTCAGTGCTGCGAGCGTGAGATGCGTGAAATCGAACGCTCGGAATAGGAGCTGAATGACAAAAGCATGAAATTGACCGGGAAAACCTATGGTAGCCATGATAACAAATCATGGGCGAACATACTCGAGCAGGATTCGAACAGGATTCATGATGGTCATATTTATTGTTGACGTGGAAAATCACACGAAAGTATTTCTACTTTAGTGATCATCTACTACGCTATCAGTGGTTGATATCAAGAGTAACTTGTTTATGTAACATATTTGCAATCAATTTACTTAATGCAGAGGATTTACGTTTGATTAGGGAAGTTAAAAATGTTTTTGTTGAAACCATGGCAGAGTGCTCCTCATTATGTTTTGGTTATTAAGTTCTACGTTCTTTGCTTGTAGAAGCAGTACTATGTCCCGTCCAGGTTCAAACTGACTATCTCTCCGAAAGACATGGAAGCTATCAAGAAGAAGATAACGTTAAAATGTTTCGTGGATTTTCAAGGTTTCTTGCCAGGTAAGCTCCGTAAATTTCCTGACAGAAGTAATATGTCAAAACTTTTTTGACTATTTCATTGGTTCTACCTAATTTCCCATGTTGCAGGCACTTCAGGGGAGGGAGAAAAAAAAATAAAGTAAATTTGCTCAAACATATCGGTGTGGTTCATTGACGTCGGACAGATTATCTTTCAAATCTCTCTGTATAGAAAATGATTGAAGGAGAAAATAGTGCACCCAAAAATAATGTTTAGTGATTTTGTTTGTTTGTTTGTTTGTTTGTTTGTTTGTTTGTTTTTATTTTGTACGATGGAAATGGTGGTAAAGTCAAACTATTTTCAAGAACGCAAAATCAACACCATGATATTGTCCTTGTCTTACGTTTTACATTAAGATGGCTTATTTCACCGCCTGATGGTTCATACTGTGCGATGGCAACCGGGGGAACAACCGGTTTCCCTGTACTACCGCCAGATTAGCCTTATGCCAGCAAATGGACACCTGGCATTAATTGAAATGCTGCCACCAACTGAAGCTGCCATCAAGGTGATAATCAGAAATAGAAGATTAGCATTGCAATCGTTCGGCTGATTTCACAGTTCTTTCCTATTGCTGTTAAACACTTCATTTTGTTCGTTGTATTTGGTTTCATGTTTAGCTATAGGTACACATGTAACCTTAATAATTTGCATATCGATGTACAGATTAAAAACATTCATACAATAAACACGATGCAATTACTTCTTTCAAACTGAACTTGTGAAATTCATGGAGAGAACAGCTGACTGACTCATCTGAGTCGATGGTTGAGTCGATGTCCCCGTTCTTTGACATCATTATGGAGTGCGTGGGAAGGCCTTAGAATGGTTCAGGAGCTACCTCATGAACAGGAAACAAAATGTCTCTCTAAATGGTTGTAATTCACAAATGTTAAATGTTAAATGTGGGGTGCCACAGGGAAGTTTATTAGGTCCACTGTTGTTTGATGTTTACATAAATGATTTTTTGTAGATCATCAGATGTTCTTTCTTTCATTCTCTTTGCAGATGATTCAAATTTATTTTTTTTCGCACAATAATCTTCTTACCCTTGCTAATACAATGAATTTAGAATTAAACAATGTTGCCAAGTGGATAAAAGCAAATAAGTTATCTCTTAATCTTGAAAAAACAAAATATATGCTTTTTAGTAATTCTACTGAAGCATTACCTGTTGACATTGTTTAAGATGGTACTCCACTCGAAAATGTTTCCCATGTAATATTTCTTGGAATAACAGTTGACAAGCTTCTGACCACCCGAGCATTGAGAATTAAGGGTTTCTGGGACGAACACTGTACTAGGGCTTTCTATAGCTCAGTCGGTAGAGCACCGGTCTAGCAATCCGGTGGTCTCGGGTTCGAATCCCGATGGAATCCCATTTTCTTTGCTCACTTTTCCACTAATAATTTATATTCTTTCTGGTCAGTTTATTCTGTCCTTATTTGTTACAAACTCAAAAAGCTGTATAACTTCGGTGATCCCTCGCATTTATCCCCAAGTTGAATTATCCTTCGGGTTTATGCCAGGTTCAAGTGTGTGCGTGTGTGTCACACACAAACACACTGCTATAGCTTCTGACCACCGGAGCATTGAGAATTAAGGGTTTCTGGGACGAACACTGTACTAGGGCTTTCTATAGCTCAGTCGGTAGAGCACCGGTCTAGCAATCCGGAGGTCTCGGGTTCGAATCCCGATGGAATCCCATTTTCTTTGCTCACTTTTCCACTAAAAATTTCATATTGACAGTATATGTAAAATTATTTCACGTAATATTGGTATGATTAATAAGCTTAAGTTTTGTTTTCCTTTGTCGTCCCTGCTTGTATTATATTCATCCTTAATATTGTCAGATCTAAATTACGGTATTCTCGCGTGGGGAAGTAATAATAATAGTAATAATAA
This sequence comes from Diadema antillarum, assembly GCF_040938485.1. NCBI lineage: Eukaryota > Metazoa > Echinodermata > Echinoidea > Diadematoida > Diadematidae > Diadema > Diadema antillarum. The sequence continues at coordinate 1,440,516 of NW_027270891.1, read as the reverse complement.
GTACAGCATTTGTAATGCGCCTTCGATCTGATATCCTATTCTGAGGCGCAGAGGGACGTAAAAAAGAATAGCATACATCGTAGTCGTAATTGTACATAAGAAGGTTGAAAAAGAAGAAGAGATCGATAGAGATACACACCCAATGAACAATTCGTTGAAAATTCAATCAAAACAAGATGCCAGCATATGTGATTTCAGAAGCTTATTAAATGTTTCGATGATCTCTGCTGATCGGATCCTCAGTGGAAGAGCGTTCCAGAGAGATGGGGCTGAAGAAACAAAGGCTTTTTCTCCGAGAGTCGAGATTGTTCTTTTAACTGTTAATTGTTTACTATTACATGAACGGAGATTTCTGCCGGGGACGTATTCTGAAACAAGGTTTTGCAAATAGTTTGGAGCTGAAGATGTACTGCTTTCCATGTATCAAGAAGAATTCTAAACTCTATTCTCTTGGATACTGGTAGCCAGTGAAGATTTTTTAGAACTGGGGTAATGCTGGAGAAGCGAGATGTTCCACTGAGGACCCGAGCAGCAGAGTTCTGAACACGCTGTTGTTTGGCCAGTTGGTAAGATGAAGCCTTGAACAATAATGCATTTCCATAATCAATACGAGACATAACATACGAATGAATAACAGAGGCTGCAGCTTTGTTTGATAAGGATTTTCTGATACTGTGAATATTGCGTAGTTGCAAATATACAGATCGACATGTGTTTGTAATGTGTGTCTCCATTGACATTTCGGGGTCAAAATAAACTCCCAGATTCCTACAATTTCACACAGATTGTACATTGACACGTCCAATTCGTAATGATTGACTACGGACCTTTGCTGCCAGATGTTTTGATGCAATTATCATAAATTCACTTTTGTCATCATTAGGTGATACGCTATCAGCGTATCACCTATTGTGATTGTCAAAATCTCTCTTTATTAGGTGATACGCTATCAGCGTATCACCTATTGTGATTGTCAAAATCTCTCTTTATTAGGTGATACGCTATCAGCGTATCACCTATTGTGATTGTCAAAATCTCTCTTTATTTCTTTTTAGGTGATCCGAGAATCCTCTCGGATCACCTTCTGTATCTGTACTGATTAGGTGATCCGAGTATCCTCTCGGATCACCTTCTGTATCTGTACTGATTCTTTGTTAGGTGATCCGAGTATCCTCTCGGATCACCTATTGTATCTGTACTGAATCTTTCTTCTTTATTTCTTTCTCCTCAAATGTTGTGCAGCGGTTAACTCAAAAAGTCATTCACCTATGACTTTTAAACTTATACCATATATGTATCACGTCATAAGAACGACAGATCTAATGTATCATTGTGATCAGTCAACCATGACGTCACTATGACGTCATTATCTGAAATCACGTTCACATTCGTATCTCATTAATGAAATGGAATTTCTCAATGACATTTACATACAATATAGTTTAAGTCAAGTTCTATCGATATATATAATAAAATTTCATCACGACCCTGGTAAACGAGCGCGTACGCGCGCGTTGAAATTTTAATATGTTCCAATCGAGCTCAAAATTGTTTTGCACACGTTTCAGGTCATTTGGAGTATTTCAGAAAAAATCGACGGACGCGTACGCGCGCGCGCATATACGCACGCACAGCTCATATGCAATAGAAATTTCCAGTTTTTTCACCCTTATCGGCTGCCTGAAATGTCAAGGAATATTTCTACCAAGTTTCAAGTCAATGCGACTCAATATGACGTCATACGGGCCCGTCAAAGTTGAAATTCCGCGCGCGCGTCAATGGCGATATACAGTACAACTATGCCAAAAAACTGCCAATTTTAAATCCGATTTTACTCGTCAGGATGGACGGTGACCCCCCATTTTCTGTACATATTTTGAAAGCTGATGAGTTGTACATGTCATTTCATGGGGTGGCAATGCTGACAAAATGATTAAAAGATATCAAATTTCTTAATAAAGTAAAAAAAGTAAATTTTCAAAATGACGTCATCAAATTTCAAGTTCATTCGAGCGTATCTCACTAGTCCTTCGTCAATTTTCACCCAGATTTCAGTATGATGTAGCTTATCTAATGTTCTTTCAAACATAAAATAACAAAATTTTGATTGGATAACAGTATCACCTCGTAAAAATGGATTGAAAGTAATCTTGTCAAATTTGACCAGTTTACGTGTTATCTCTATGGGAGTGCAGTTTTTCTGGAAATGAAAATTGACATGACTATTTCTATCGAGCCCTAGCTCACTTAAGCTTCGGTTAATTTCTCCCAGATTTTAGTATGTTGTAGCTGAGACTTTACGCTACCGTAAGTGTGCCCTTTGTTTTTTCATGCGATGTCAGAATCACGTCAAAAAATTGGGTTGAAATTCAGGCTTATCTTCGATGTATTGAGATATTTCTTTCTTTCTGCAATTTTCTTTGCAATAACTCAAGAAAAACGGCCTCTATCACTTCCATATTTTGCACATGTTTAGTTCATGTCACGTACATTATTTCATAAAATAACAACTACTTGATCGGACACCATCTTGGGTATGTAAATTAGGGTCAAAGGTCATAAGTGTTTCACCCTGTATCTTAGTGAATACATGTCCTATCTTTCCCATATTTTGCACACGCAAAGACCATGTTACAAGGATCATTTCACAAAATAACCACTTTTTACTCAGATGCCATCTTGTCTGTGCAAATTGAGGTCAAAGGTCATATGTACTTCTTTTTGTATCTTCGTTATGACGTGTTATCTCTATGGGAGGGAATTTTTTTAAATGTGAAAATTGACATGATTGTCTTTATCGAGCACTAGCTCACTTACCCTTCGGTGAAGTTCTCCCAGATTCTAATATGTTGTAGCTGAGACTTTGCGCTATCGTTATGTGCCCTTAGTTTTTTTTATACGATGTCGGAATTACGATAAAAAACTTGGTTGAAATTAAAGCTTATCTTCTATGTATTGAGATATTTCTTTCTTTCTGCAACTTTCTTTGCAATAACTCAAGAAAAACACGCCCTATCACCCCCATATTTTGCACATGTTTAGTTCATGGCTCGTACATTATTTCATAAAATAACAACTACTAGATCGGACAACATCTTTGGTATGTAAATTAGGGTCAAAGGTCATAAATGTTTCATCTTGTATCTTAGTGAATACCCTGTCCTATCTTTCCCATATTTTTCACACGTATAGACGATGTCGCGAGAATCATTTCACAAAATAACCACTATTTCATCAGATGCAATCTTGGGAGTGCGAAGGTGGGTCAAAGGTCATATGTACTTGTTGCTGTTTCTTCGTTATAGTGTATACAGAATTTGGTACCTAACATGGCGGATATGACTCCCTTTGCTAAATGAGAATGGAAACATCACACGGCCAATGTCTCTAAACACAGATGAAACTTGTATGGTCATGCCTATTGCGATCAGGACTCGAATCATTGATAAAAAAAAATCGGATCACCTTAATTTGTCAGTGATGACAAATTACAATCTCTAGTTAGGTGATCCGAGTATCCTCTCGGATCACCTTCTGTATCTGTACGGATTCTTTGTTTTTCTTCTTCTTCTTTATTTCTCCTCAAAAGTTGTGCAGAGGTTAGCTCAGAAAGTCCGCTGCCTGTCAATTTCAAAATTATATCATGTATGCATCATGTCCCAAAGACGGCAAATCTAATGTATCATTGTGATCAGTCGACCGTGACGTCACTATGACGTCATTATATGAAAACACATTCTCAATCATATCTCATTAATGAAATAGAATTTTTCAATGAAATTTACGTCACATATATTTAAAGTTATGCGCATTCTACTCATGTTCTCAAAATTCATATTTTCTCTTAAAACGTGCGCGTACGCGCGCGTTGAAATATTTGTATGCTCCAATCGAGCTCAAAATTTTTTTGCACACGTTTCAGACCATTTGGAGCATTTTTTGAAAAATTGAAAAAATCGGACGGACGCGTACGCGCGCGCGCATATACGCACGCACAGCTCATATGCAATTGAAATTTCCAGTTTTTTTCACTTTGATCGCATGTCTGAAATGTCAAGGAATATTTATACCACGTTTCAAGTCAATCCGACTCAATATGACGTCATACGGGGCCGTCAAAGTTGAAATTCCGCGCGCGCGTCAATGGCGATATACAGTGCAACTATGCCAAAAAACTGCCAATTTTAAATCCGATTTTACTCGTCAGGATGGACGGTGACCCCCCATTTTCTTGACATATATTGAAAGCTGATGAGTTGTACATGTCATTTCATGGGTAGGCAATGCTGACAAAATGATTAAAAGATATCAAATTTCTTAATAAAGTAAAAAAAGTAAATTTTCAAAATGACGTCATCAAATTACAAGTTTACTCGAGCGTATCTCACTTATCCTCTGCCAATTTTCTCCCATATTTCAGTATGTTGTAGCTTATGAAATGTTCTTTCATTAATGTTAGAACAACATTTTGATTGGATGACGTCATCGCCTCGTAAAAATGGATTGAATGTATCCTTGTAGAATTTGACCAGTTTACGTGTTATCTCTATGGGAGAGCAGTTTTTCTGGCAGTGAAAATTGACATGACTCTCTTTTTCGAGCACTAGCTCACTTTTGCTTCGGTGAATTTTTCCCAGATTTTAGTATGTTGTAGCTGAGACTTTGGGCTATCGTAAGTGTGCCCTTTATTTTTTCATACGACGTCGGCATCACGTCGAAAAACTTGGTTGAAAATGGCACGTGGCTTCGATGCAGCGTCATTTTGCTTAATACACAGGGCCTATGGAGCATGAAATAGGTCATTGCATAGCGCATCCGACTCGTAATCCTAAGGTCCCTGGTTCGAGGCTCACCCCTGCCAATATTTTTTTTTCATTTTTTTAAACACTTTTTTCTTCTTTTTCTTTAGTTAGTCTTAATCTCCCTTCCTAACTTTATCTTTTTCTGATTTTTTTATGCTTCTCCTTCAAATTTCTATAAAATAACATATTTTTTTCTTTATTTTTCTTTCTTTCTACTACTTTCTGTGCAATAGATGAACAACAACAATGGCTATCAATCCCATATTTTGCACATGTTTAGTTCATGTCACGTACATTATTTCATAAAATAACAACTACTTGATCAGACACCATCTTGGGTATGTAAATTAGGGTCAAAGGTCATAAATGTGTCATCCTGTGTCTTGGTGAATACATGTCCTATCTTTCCCATATTTTGCACACACAAAGACCATGTAACAAGGATCATTTCACAAAATAACCACTTTTTGCTCAGACGCCATCTTGGGTGTGCAAAGTGAGGTCAAAGGTCATATGTACTTCTTTCTGTATTTTCGTTATGACGTGTTATCTCTATGGGAGGGATTTTTTTTTAATGTGAAAATCGACATGCTTTTCTTTATCGAGCACTAGCTCTCACTTACCCTTCGGTGAATTTCTCCCAGATTTTATGTTGTACCTAAGACTTTGCATTTTGCATCTTGGTGAATACCTGTCCTATCTTTGCCATATTTTGCACACGAATATAGACGATGTCGCAAGAATCATTTCACAAAATAACCACTTTTTCCTCAGATGCCATCTTGGGAGTGTAAAGGTGGGTCAAAGGTCATATGTATTCGTTGCTGTATCTTCGTTATTCAGTGTATACAGAATTGGTACCAAAGATGGCAGATATGACTCCCTTTTCTAAATGAGAATCCAAACCTCACACGGCCAATGTCTCTAAACGCAGATGAAACTTGTATTGTCATGCCTATTACGATCAGGACTCGAATCATTGAAAAAAAATCGGATCACCTTAATTTGTCAGTGATGACAAATTACAATCTCTAGTTCTTCTTCTTCTTCTTCTTCTTCTTTATTTCTCCTCAAAAGTTGTGCAGAGGTTAGCTCAGAAAGTGCATTGCCTCTCAATGTCAAACTCATACCATATATGTATCATGTCCCAAAGACGACAGCGCAAGTAAAATCATAGTGATCAGTCGACCGTGACGTCACTATGACGTCATTATATGAAAACACATTTTCATGCATATCTCATTAATGGAATGAAATATTTCAATGAAATTTACGTCACATATATTTCAAGTTATGCGCATTTTACTCATATTCTCAAAATTCATTTTTTCTCTTAAAACGCGCGCGTACGCGCGCGTTGAAATATTTGTATGCTCAAATCCAGCTCAAATTTTTTTTGCACACGTTTCAGACCATTTGGAGCATTTTTTGAAAAATTGAAAAAATTGGACGGACGCGTACGCGCGCGCACATATACGCACGCACAGCTAATATGAAATAGAAATTTTCAATTTTTTCACACGGATCGGATGTCCGAAATGTCAAGGAATATTTCTACCAAGTTTCAAGTCGATCCGACTCAATATGACGTCATACGGGCCCGTCAAATTCAAAATTCCGCGCGTGCGTCAATGGGGATACACAGTGCAACTATGCCAAAAAAACGCCAATTTTAAATCGGATTTTACTCGTCAGGATGGACGGTGACCCCCCATTTTCTTTACATATTCTGAAAGCTGATGAGTTGTACATGTCATTTCATGGGCTGGCTATGCTGATAAAATGACTAAAAGATATCAAATTTCTTAATAAAGTAAAAAAAGTAAATTTTCAAAATGACGTCATCAAATTTCAAGTTTACTCGAGCGTATCTCACTAATCCTTTGCCAATTTTCACCCAAATTTCAATATGTTATAGCTTATGAAATACTCTTTCATTAATGTAATTAAACAATTTTGATTTGATGACGACATTACCTTGAAAAAATGGATTGAAGGTAACCTTGTCAAATTTGACCAGTTTACGTGTAATCTCTATGGGAGTGCAATTTTTATGGAAATGAAAATTGACATGACTATCTTTATCGAGCACTAGCTCACTTATGCTTCGGTGAATTTCTCTAAGATTTTAATATGTTGTAGCTGAGATGTAGGGCTATCGTAAGTGTGCCCTTTGTTTTTTCATACGTTGTCGGGATCACGTGAAAAAACTTGGTTGAAATTAAAATTTATCTTTGATGTATTGAAATATTTCTTTCTTTTTGCAACTTTCTTTGCAATAACTCAAGAAAAACAGCCCCTATCACCTTCATATTTTGCACATGTTTAGTTCATGTCACGAAAATAATTTCATAAAATTACAACTACTTGATCAGACGCCATCTTGGGTATGTAAATTAGGGTCAAAGGTCATAAATGTTTCATCCTGTATCTTGGTGAATACATGTCCTATCTTTCCCATATTTTGCACACGTAAAGACCATGTTACAGGGATCATTTCATAAAATAACCACTTTTTGCTCAGATGCCATCTTGTCTGTGCAAAGTGGGGTCAAAGGTCATATGTACTTCTTTTTCTATCTTCGCTATGACGTGTTATCTCTATGGGAGGGAATTTTTTAGATGTGAAGATTGACATGACTCTCTTTATCGAGCACTATCTTACTTATGCTTCGGTGAATTTCTCTCAGATTTTAATATGTTGTAGCTGAGACTTTGCAGTATCAGGACTCGAATCATTAATTAAAAAAAAGATCGGATCACCTTAATTTGTCAGTGATGACAAATTACAATCTCTAGTTCTTTGTTCTTCTTCTTCTTCTTCTTCTTCTTCTTTATTTCTCCGCAAAAGTTGTGTAGAGATAAGCTCAGAAAGTGCATTGCCTATGAATGTCAAACTTATACCATATGTGTATCATGTCCCAAAGACGACATGTCAAGTAAAATCGTAGTGATCAGTCGACCGTGACGTCACTATGACGTCATTATATGAAAACACATTTTCAATCATATCTCATTAATGGAGTGGAATTTCTCAATGAAATTTACGTCACATAAATTTCAATTCAAGGGAATTCTACCCATATTTTCAGAATTCCTCGCATCGTAAAGACGTGCGCGTACGCGCGCGTTGAAATATTTGTATGCTCCAATCAAGCTCAAATTTTTTTTGCATACGTTTCAGACCATTTGGAGCATTTTTTGAAAAATTGAAAAAATTGGACGGACGCGTACGCGCGCGCACATATACGCACGTACAGCTCATATGCAACAGAAATTTCCCGATTTTTTACATTTATCGGATGTCTGAAAAGTCAAGGAATATTTCTAGCAAGTTTCAAGTCAATCCGACTCAATATGACGTCATACGGGACTGTCAAAGTTGAAATTCCGCGCGCGCGTCAATGGCGATATACAGTACAACAATGCCCCAAAACCGCCAATTTTAAATCCGATTTTACTCGTCAGGATGGACGATGACCCCCCATTTTCTTTACATATTCTGAAAGCTGATGAGTTGTACATGTCAGTTTATGGGTTGGCGATACTGAAAAAGTCATTCAAAGATATCAAATTTCTTAATAAAGTTAAAAAAGTAAATTTTCAAAATGACGTCATCAAATTTCAAGTTCATTCAAGCATATCTCACTTTTTCTTTAATTGATTTACGTCCAAATTTCAATATGTTGTAGCTTATTAAATGGTCTTTCAGATATATAATAACAACAATTTGATTGGATGACGGCATCACCTCGTAAAAATGGATTTAAAGTAATCTTGTCAAATTTGACCAGTTTACGTGTTATCTCTATGGGAGTGCAGTTTTTCTGGAAATGAAAACTGACATGACTATCTTTATCGAGCACTAGCTCACTTATGCTTCGGTGAATTTCTCCCATATTTTAGTACGTTGTAGCTGAGACTTTGGGCTATCGTTAATGTGCCCTTCGTTTTTTTCATACGGAGTCGGCATCATGCCCAAAAACTTGGTTGAAATTAAAGCTTATCTTCCATGTATTTTCATATTCCTTTCTTTCTGCAACTTTCTTTGCAATAACTCAAGAAAAACAAGCTCTATCAGCCCAATATTTTGCACATGTTTAGTTTATGTCACGTACATTATTTCATAAAATAACAACTACTTGATCGGGCACCTTCTTGGGTATGTAAATTAGGGTCAAAGGTCAAAAATGTTTCATCCTGTATCTTGGTTAATACATGTCTTATCTTTCCCATATTTTGCATACGTAAAGACCATGTTACAAGAATCATTTCACAAAATAACCACTTTTTGCTCAGACGCCATCTTGTCTGTGCAAAGTAGGGTCAAAGGTCATATGTACTTCTTTCTTTATCTTTATTATGACGTGTTATCTCTATGGGAGGGAATTTTTCTAGATGTGAAAATTGACATGATTGTCTTTATCGACGACTAGCTCAATTACCCTTCGGTGAATTTCTTCCAGATGTTAGTATGTTGTAGCCAATGTAATACTCTTTAAGTTTTGTTAATCAAAGTTTTAATCGGATGATGTCTTCACCACGTGAAAATGGATATAATGTAACCTTGTCAAATTTAACCAGTTTACGTGTTATCTCTATGGGAGGGAATTTTTCTGGAAATGAAAATTGACATGACTTTCTTTATCGAGCACTACCTCACTTACTCTTCTGTAAATTTCTCCCAGATTTTAATATGATGTAGCTGAGACTTTGGGCTATCATCAGTGATTCTTCATTTTTTCATACGATGCCGAGATCACGTAAAAACTTGGTTGACATCAAACTTATATTCGATGTATTGAGATATTTCTTTCTCTCTGCAACTTTCTTTGCAATAACTCAAGAAAAACAGCCCCTATCATCCCCATATTTGGCACATGTTTAGTTTATGTCACGTACATTATTTCATAATATAACAACTACTTGATCAGACACCATCTTGGGTATGTAAATTAGGGTCAAAGGTCATAAATGTTTTAACCTGTATCTTGGTGAATACATGTCCTATCTTTCCCATATTTTACACACGCAAAGGCCATGTTACAAGAATCATTTCACAAAATAACCACTTTTTGGTCAGATGCCATCTTGGCTGTGCAAAGTTGGGTCAATGGTCAAATATACTTCATTCTGTATCTTCTTTATAGTGTATACCGAATTTGGTAACAGAGATAGCAGACCTAACTCTCTTTTCTAAATGAGAATCCAAATATCACACGTCCAATGTCTCTAAACACAGATGAAACCTATATGGTCATGCCTATTGCGATCAGGACTCGAATCATTGATTAAAAAAAATCGGATCACCTAATTTGTCAGTCTTGACAAATTCCAAGTCTAGTTATTCTTCTTTCTTTCTGGACAATTTTGTGTCATCAATATCTCAAGAATGACATTACGGAATAACATGACATTTTCAGGGAACATGTCTCATGACAATATCTAGCCACAATAAGGTTTTCATGACAGTAACATATCTATGACGTCGTCTAGGCGCCATTTTGTGATTTTTGGACCATGTTACATGATCGATCATAACTTCATAACTAAAGGTCATTTCTGTATCATTTTTTGTGGACATAAAGTTCAGGTCACGTTCTATCTTACTTCTTTTGATGCTAATTACCTAGGACATCATTAAGTGCGCGTAAGCGCGCGTCAAAATTTTAAAAGGCTCAAAACAACTTTCCAATGGGAAATCTCGAAGTTTCAGACAATTTTATGCGTTTCAAACAATTTTGCGCGTGCGCGTCCGTCCGCGCATTTTCGCGCGCACAGCGCGTCAGCAACATGAAAATACACTTTTTTTGACAGATTTGGATTCCTGATACTTTGAGCAACAATATCCATTGATTTCTAATCGATTCCTACAAATAACAAAGCAATGCACTTGCGTCAAAGTTCAAATTTCGCCTGCGCGTCTATGTGCAAATATAGTGAAAAAACATGTCTTTGTTTATTTCGCCATAGCTCTTTAAAACGTCAGGTGACCCTATGTTTTTATTGCATATTACAAAAGCATATAAATTGGACTTGACGTTTCAAGTATCATTATTTCCATAATTACATTATGACGTCATCATATCGTCATCTGAAATCAAAAAAGTGGAATTAATTTTTTTGAGGTACTGTTTCTGACATTCATTTGCTCGTATCTCTGTTGTTTAAGCTCAATATTATCCCAAATTCAGATATGTTGTACTTTGAACATTTGCCTTTCAAGTCCATGTCATGGTTTTGAAATTTGATGACGTCATCATGCTTTAAATTGTGTTTAAAGGTAAAGACGCAAAATCGGACAAGTTTACGTGTATTGTCTATGGGAGGTGATTTTTTTAGAAACCATGCATTGACTTGACAACGTTTAAGCACCTTTATCTCAGCTGATTTTGCTTCATTTCCTCTGAAACTTATTTATGTTGTAGATGTGACAATAAGCTGCAGTAATCATGCATTTTATTCTTTGAAATCTCCTCATGAGGTTGACAATTTTGCAATTTAAAACTGAAAATGAGAATGGAATGCGGACCAAACGATTCGTGATTCATCTTTCACGTACATAAGCTTACGTTCCTCTAATTTTCTCGTCGAGACGTATGGCCGAGTGGTTAGAGGCGTCGTCTTAGAAACGTGAGGTTGCACACGTACGGGTTCGATCCTCACAAGAGCACGAAAGAAAATAATATTTTTTTTTTAACTTTTTTTCTTCAATGGAGTACTACACCTTCGTCCATGTAGAAATCACGTTTGCATGTAAACACACCTATACGCACACACTCACACAGTATACCTTTATTTTGCGTTGGAGACTGCATTACTTCGTCTGCTGCAAAATTATAGTTTTGCAGGTTGGGCTTTTCAAACTGATACAGTATACTGTAACAAAATGAAATTTGTTCATATCAATTCAGTAACACAATGTAGTCGTGGTTACTTTGTGCTGATTTATACATGTAACAAGCTATACATTGTAAAAAAGGTATTCAGTCTTCTGTATTGATGATTATTTGTCAATTAGTGGTTTTTGTGGAGTTTCAGATAGTGATAAAAAGTATGGATGATAAGTGCAGCGATAATTCCTATAGTTAGTTCAAAGCTGTGTTACAGATGTTTGATACATACATTTAGCATTGTGTGTGTGTATATACGTGTGTATACAGGTTGGCCATATGACACATTCTAGACAATTACTCTTAATTGATTAGCAAACGTGATCAGCTATGGAACTGAATATGGTACTAATGTATGATGTTAATGATTCTAATTAAACTGTGACGAGTTTAAAGGGATAGCGTAACTGTGTGTAAAAATAAGGCAATTATAAGGATATTTTAGGGCAATTTGATAACCATGCCTATAATAATTTCATACAGGTACTAATGCCTCCCTCATATTCATGTGATAGATCGTCATGTCAATAGCAAACTGACAACGTATGATGAATGTGTTATATATTGAACAACTGTCTTTCAAGTCCATAACGTTCCCCATATTTTCCCGTCGAGACGTGTCGCCGAGTGGTTAAAGGCGACGTCTCAGAGACGTGAGGTTGCGGGTTCGAACCTCACAAGATCACGAAACAAAATACTTAGCTACTTTACTGTTTTTTTTTCTTCAATTTTGTATTACATATTCGTCCATGTAGAAATCACGTTCGTATATAAACGCACCTATACACACACACAGACACACACACACGCCATATCCCTCTTTTTTGTGTGTTGGAGACCACATTGCTTCGACTGCAGCAAAATTTTGCAGGTTGACTTTGTCAAACCGATCATAGTATGTAATGACGACGACTGAGGTGTTGTACTTTGAACAATTTTCTTTCAAGACCATGTCATTGTTTTGTAATTTGATGACGTCATTACACTGAAAATTGTGATTAAAGGCAAGGTATCAAAACCAGCCGATTATAGGTTTTATGTCTGCGGGACGTATTTTTCCCAAGTTGCCAGAAATGGTATAGCGACCTCAGTCGTTACAAGGCCGCTTTTCCGTCTAGCAATGCAATAGATGTTCACACGGCCGCGTTAGTTGAGTGGGCATTGACTTTCCCCCCGTTATATCTATACATTGTTGTTGTTTTTCTGTCTTACCATTTCCGTGGATGACCCGTGGCCGAGTGGTTACAGAAACGGTTTCGCATGCACGCTCAATATAACTTCAAGGTGCCTATATCACATTCTTTTCTTTGTCGATCACAGATGACTGTCATCTGATGACCACAAGCGTATCACCTAACTCGTCCTCAATGTGACGAGTTTTCATGTCTCGTTTCTTTTTATTCTTCTTTCTTTCTGGACAATTTTGTGTCATCAATATCTCAAGAATGACATTACGGAATAACATGACATTTTCAGGGAACATGTCTCATGACAATATCTAGCCACAATCAGGTTTTCATGACAGTAACATATCTATGACGTCGTCTAGGCGCCATTTTGTGATTTTTGGACCATGTTACATGATCGATCATAACTTCATAACTAAAGGTCATTTCTGTATCATTTTTTGTGGACATAAAGTTCAGGTCACGTTCTATCTTACTTCTTTTGATGCTAATTACCTAGGACATCATTAAGTGCGCGTAAGCGCGCGTCAAAATTTTAAAAGGCTCAAAACAACTTTCCAATGGGAAATCTCGAAGTTTCAGACAATTTTATGCGTTTCAAACAATTTTGCGCGTGCGCGTCCGTCCGCGCATTTTCGCGCGCACAGCGCGTCAGCAACATGAAAATACACTTTTTTTGACAGATTTGGATTCCTGATACTTTGAGCAACAATATCCATTGATTTCTAATCGATTCCTACAAATAACAAAGCAATGCACTTGCGTCAAAGTTCAAATTTCGCCTGCGCGTCTATGTGCAAATATAGTGAAAAAACATGTCTTTGTTTATTTCGCCATAGCTCTTTAAAACGTCAGGTGACCCTATGTTTTTATTGCATATTACAAAAGCATATAAATTGGACTTGACGTTTCAAGTATCATTATTTCCATAATTACATTATGACGTCATCATATCGTCATCTGAAATCAAAAAAGTGGAATTAATTTTTTTGAGGTACTGTTTCTGACATTCATTTGCTCGTATCTCTGTTGTTTAAGCTCAATATTATCCCAAATTCAGATATGTTGTACTTTGAACATTTGCCTTTCAAGTCCATGTCATGGTTTTGAAATTTGATGACGTCATCATGCTTTAAATTGTGTTTAAAGGTAAAGACGCAAAATCGGACAAGTTTACGTGTATTGTCTATGGGAGGTGATTTTTTTAGAAACCATGCATTGACTTGACAACGTTTAAGCACCTTTATCTCAGCTGATTTTGCTTCATTTCCTCTGAAACTTATTTATGTTGTAGATGTGACAATAAGCTGCAGTAATCATGCATTTTATTCTTTGAAATCCCCTCATGAGGTTGACAATTTTGCAATTTAAAACTGAAAATGAGAATGGAATGCGGACCAAACGATTCGTGATTCATCTTTCACGTACATAAGCTTACGTTCCTCTAATTTTCTCGTCGAGACGTATGGCCGAGTGGTTAGAGGCGTCGTCTTAGAAACGTGAGGTTGCACACGTACGGGTTCGATCCTCACAAGAGCACGAAAGAAAATAATAATTTTTTTTTAACTTTTTTTCTTCAATGGAGTACTACACCTTCGTCCATGTAGAAATCACGTTTGCATGTAAACACACCTATACGCACACACTCACACAGTATACCTTTGTTTTGCGTTGGAGACTGCATTACTTCGTCTGCTGCAAAATTATAGTTTTGCAGGTTGGGCTTTTCAAACTGATACAGTATACTGTAACAAAATGAAATTTGTTCATATCAATTCAGTAACACAATGTAGTCGTGGTTACTTTGTGCTGATTTATACATGTAACAAGCTATACATTGTAAAAAAGGTATTCAGTCTTCTGTATTGATGATTATTTGTCAATTAGTGGTTTTTGTGGAGTTTCAGATAGTGATAAAAAGTATGGATGATAAGTGCAGCGATAATTCCTATAGTTAGTTCAAAGCTGTGTTACAGATGTTTGATACATACATTTAGCATTGTGTGTGTGTATATACGTGTGTATACAGGTTGGCCATATGACACATGCTAGACAATTACTCTTAATTGATTAGCAAACGTGATCAGCTATGGAACTGAATATGGTACTAATGTATGATGTTAATGATTCTGATTAAACTGTGACGAGTTTAAAGGGATAGCGTAACTGTGTGTAAAAATAAGGCAATTATAAGGATATTTTAGGGCAATTTGATAACCATGCCTATAATAATTTCATACAGGTACTAATGCCTGCCTCATATTCAAATGATAGATCGTCATGTCAATAGCAAACTGACAACGTACGATGAATGTGTTATATATTGAACAACTGTCTTTCAAGTCCATAACGTTCCCCATATTTTCCCGTCGAGACGTGTCGCCGAGTGGTTAAAGGCGACGTCTCAGAGACGTGAGGTTGCGGGTTCGAACCCCACAAGATCACGAAACAAAATAATTAGCTACTTTACTGTTTTTTTTTCTTCAATTTTGTATTACATATTCGTCCATGTAGAAATCACGTTCGTATATAAACGCACCTATACACACACACAGACACACACACACGCCATATCCCTCTTTTTTGTGTGTTGGAGACCACATTGCTTCGACTGCAGCAACATTTTGCAGGTTGACTTTGTCAAACCGATCATAGTATGTAATGACGACGACTGAGGTGTTGTACTTTGAACAATTTTCTTTCAAGACCATGTCATTGTTTTGTAATTTGATGACGTCATTACACTGAAAATTGTGATTAAAGGCAAGGTATCAAAACCAGCCGATTATAGGTTTTATGTCTGCGGGACGTATTTTTCCCAAGTTGCCAGAAATGGCATAGCGACCTCAGTCGTTACAAGGCCGCTTTTCCGTCTAGCAATGCAATAGATGTTCACACGGCCACGTTAGTTGAGTGGGCATTGACTTTCCCCCCGTTATATCTATACATTGTTGTTGTTTTTTTGTCTTACCATTTCCGTGGATGACCCGTGGTCGAGTGGTTACAGATACGGTTTCGCATGCACGCTCAATATAACTTCAAGGTGCCTATATCACATTCTTTTCTTTGTCGATCACAGATGACTGTCATCTCATGACCACAAGCGTATCACCTAACTCGTCCTCAATGTGACGAGTTTTCATGTCTCGTTCTTCTTTCTTTCTGGCACATTTTGTGTCGTGAATATCTCAACATTGACATGACGGAATAACATGACATTTTCAGTCAGCATGTCTCATGACAATATCTAGCCACAATAAGGTTTTCATGACAGTAACATATCTATGACGTCATCTAGGCGCCATTTTGTGATTTTCGGACCATGTTACATGATCGATCATAACTTCATAACTAAAGGTCATTTCTGTATCATTTTCGTTGGACATAAAGTTCAGGTCACGCTCTATCTTACTTTTTAAGGCTAATTACCTAGGACATCATTTCGCGCGCATTAGCGCGCGTCAAAGTTTTTCAATGCTTAAAACGACTTCCCAATGGGAAATCTCGAAGTTTCAGACAATTTTAAGCGTTCCGCGCGTTCGCGTCCGTCCGCGCATTTCCGCGCGCAGTGCGCGTAAGCAACAAGAAAATGCACATTTTTTGACAGATTTGGATTCCTGATACATTAAGTAACAATATCCATTGATTTCCGATCAATTTCGACCTATAACAAAGGAATGCGATGGCGTCAAAGTTGAAATTTCGTGTGCGCGTCTATGTGGAAATATAGCGAAAAACATGTCTTTGTTTATTTCGCCATAGCTCTTTAAAACGTCAGGTGACCCTATGTTTTTATTGCATATTACAAAAGCATATGAATTGAAAATAACGTTTCAAGTATCAATATTTCCCTAAATACATTATGACGTCATCATATCATCATCTGAAATCAAAAAAGTGGAATTAATTTTTTTCAGGTACTGTTTCTGACATTCATTTGCTCGTATCTCTGTTGTTTAAGCTCAATATTATCCCAAATTCAGATATGTTGTACTTTGAACATTTGCCTTTAAAGTCCAAGTCATGGTTTTGAAATTTGATGACGTCATCATACCTTAAATTGTGATTAAAGGTAAAGATGCAAAATCGGACAAGTTTACGTGTTATGTCTATGGGAGGTGATTTTTTTTAAAACCATGCATTGACTTGACAACGTTTAAGCACCTTTATCTCAGCTGATTTTGCTTCATTTCCTCTGAAACTTAAGTATGTTGTAGCTGAGACAATAAGCTTCAGTAATCATGCATTTTATATTTTGAAATCTCATCATCAGGTTGACAATTTTGCAGTTTAAAACTGAAAATGAGAATGGAATGTGGACAAAACGATTCCCGATTCATCTTTCACATACATAAGTTTACGTTCCTCATATTTTCTCGCCGAGACGTATGGCCGAGTGGTTAAAGGCGACGTCTCAGAGACGTGAGGTTGCGGGTTCGAACCCCACAAGATCACGAAACAAAATACTTAGCTATTTTACTTTTTTTCTTCAATTTTGTATTACATATTCGTCCATGTAGAAATCACGTTCGTATATAAACGCACCTATACACACACACAGACACACAGACACACGCCATATCCCTCTTTTTTGTGTTGGAGACCACATTGCTTCGACTGCAGCAACATTTTGCAGGTTGACTTTGTCAAACCGATCATAGTATGTAATGACGACGACGGAGGTGTTGTACTTTGAACAATTGTCTTTCAAGACCATGTCATTGTTTTGTACTTTGATGACGTCATCACACTGAAAATTGTGATTAAAGGCAAGGTATCAAAACCAGCCGATTATAGGCTTTGTGTCTACGGCGCGTATTTTTCCCAAGTTGCCAGAAATGGCATAGCGGCATCAGTCGTTACAAGGCCGCATTTCCGTCTAGCAATGCAATTCATGTTCACGCGGCCACGATTGTTGAGTGGGCATTGACTTTTTCTCCCTGTAATATCTATACATTTCTTTTTTGCCTTACCATTTCCGGGGATGTCCCGTGGCCGATTGGTTAGAGAAACGGTTTTGCATGCACGCTCAATATAACTTCAAGGTGCCTATATCACATTCTTTTCTTTGTCGATCACAGATGACCGACACCTGATGACCCCAAGCGTATCACCTAACTCGTCAGCGTGACGAGTTTCATATCTCGTTTCTTTTTATTCTTCTTTCTTTCTGGACAATTTTGTGTCATCAATATCTCAAGAATGACATTACGGAATAACATGACATTTTCAGGGAACATGTCTCATGACAAAATCTAGCCACAATAAGGTTTTCATGACAGTAACATATCTATGACGTCATCTAGGCGCCATTTTGTGATTTTCGGACCATGTTACATGATCGATCATAACTTCATATCTAAAGGTCATGTCTGTATCATTTTCGGCGGACATTAAGTTCAGGTCACGCTCTATCATACATTTTAATGCTAATTACCTAAGACATTATTACGCGCGCGTACGCGCGCGTCAAACTTTTAAAAGGCTCAAAACAACTTACCAATGGGAAATCTCGAAGTTTCAGACAATTTTAAGCGTTTCGCGCGTTCGCGTCCGTCCGCACATTTTCGCGCGTAGTGCGCGTAAGCAAACTGAAAATGCACATTTTTTGACAGATTTGGATTCCTGATACATTAAGTAACAATATCCATTGATTTCCGATCAATTTCGACCTATAACAAAGGAATGCGCTGGCGTCAAAGTTGAAATTTCGTGTTCGCGTCTATGTGGAAATATAGCGAAAAACATGTCTTTGTTTATTTCGCCATAGCTCTTTAAAACGTCAGGTGACCCTATGTTTTTATTGCATATTACAAAAGCATATGAATTGAAAATAACGTCTCAAGTATCAATATTTCCCTAAATACATTATGACGTCATCATATCATCATCTGAAATCAAAAAAGTGGAATTAATTTTTTTGAGGTACTGTTTCTGACATTCATTTGCTCGTATCTCTGTTGTTTAAGCTCAATATTATCCCAAATTCAGATATGTTGTACTTTGAACATTTGCCTTTTAAGTCCAAGTCATGGTTTTGAAATTTGATGACGTCATCATACCTTAAATTGTGATTAAAGGTAAAGATGCAAAATCGGACAAGTTTACGTGTATTGTCTATGGGAGGTGATTTTTTTTAAAACCATGCATTGACTTGACAACGTTTAAGCACCTTTATCTCAGCTGATTTTGCTTCATTTCCTCTGAAACTTAAGTATGTTGTAGCTGAGACAATAAGCTTCAGTAATCATGCATTTTATTTTTTGAAATCTCATCATCAGGTTGACAATTTTGCAGTTTAAAACTGAAAATGAGAATGGAATGTGGACAAAACGATTCCCGATTCAGCTTTCACATACATAAGTTTACGTTCCTCATATTTTCTCGCCGAGACGTATGGCCGAGTGGTTAAAGGCGACGTCTCAGAGACTTGAGGTTGCGGGTTCGAACCCCACAAGATCACGAAACAAAATACTTAGCTATTTTACTTTTTTTCTTCAATTTTGTATTACATATTCGTCCATGTAGAAATCACGTTCGTATATAAACGCACCTATACACACACACAGACACACAGACACACGCCATATCCCTCTTTTTTGTGTGTTGGAGACCACATTGCTTCGACTGCAGCAACATTTTGCAGGTTGACTTTGTCAAACCGATCATAGTATGTAATGACGACGACTGAGGTGTTGTACTTTGAACATTTGTCTTTCAAGACCATGTCATTGTTTTGTACTTTGATGACGTCATCACACTGAAAATTGTGATTAAAGGCAAGGTATCAAAACCAGCCGATTATAGGCTTTATGTCTACGGCGCGTATTTTTCCCAAGTTGCCAGAAATGGCATAGCGACATCAGTCGTTACAAGGCCGCATTTCCGTCTAGCAATGCAATACATGTTCACGCGGCCACGATTGTTGAGTGGGCATTGACTTTTTCCCCCTGTAATATCCATACATTTCTTTTTTGCCTTACCATTTCCGGGGATGTCCCGTGGCCGATTGGTTAGAGAAACGGTTTTGCATGCACGCTCAATATAACTTCAAGGTGCCTATATCACATTCTTTTCTTTGTCGATCACAGATGACCGACACCTGATGACCCCAAGCGTATCACCTAACTCGTCAGCGTGACGAGTTTCATATCTCGTTTATTTTGAGTTTGTTCCGTATCATCCAAGCCCTCATATCATCAATACATGCTTCAAGTCTATGTCTGGTAGAGGCCTCACTTAAAGGATCGGATGGATCGAATGAGGTGTACAGCTGGGTGTCATCAGCGTAAAGATGTATATGGATGCCATGGGTCCTTGCGATCTCTGCGAGGGGACTTGCATAAATGCTGAAGAATGACGGGCCCAAAACAGATCCTTGGGGGACACCATACAGAAGTTCAGCGGAGGATGACATGCACTCATTGATCCTGACTGCCTGCGAACGGTTACACAAATAGGAAGATATCCATGCAAGAGCAGATCCTTTCACACCTATTGAACGAAACCTTGTGATAAGAATGTCCTTGTCAATGGTGTCGAAAGCCGCTGACAGATCAAGGAGCACCAAGAAAACAGCTTGCCTCTTGTCAAGTGCTTGATGTATATCATTATGGACTTTAATCAGGGCAGACTCGGCGCTGTGATGCCTCTTATAAGCAGATTGAAATGGTTCACTTAAATCATTCAGTTCCAAATATTCTTGAAGACGCTGGGCTACGACTCTTTCCAAAACTTTTGAAATAAACTTGAGATTGCACACTGGTCTGTAGCTATTGAGGGTATCGGGGTCTAAACTGGGCTTCTTTAGGAGAGGTCGAACGACAGCTTGTTTGAATGAGCTGGGGAAGATGCCTGTTTCAAGCGATCTATTCACCATCAGTGTAATGCTTGGGAGACGAAGATGTAAGTGTCTTTTCAAAATCCATGGAGGAACTGGATCTTGTGAGCTAGAAGAAGACGGGGAACCAGCTATATTCTTTCTCACTTCTTCCTCCGATGCCAAGTCAAAGCTGTTGAGCGTGTGGTCTTTCTCAGTAGAATGAGCTGTAGTAAGATTTCCACCAGTCAGCACTTCAGCATCAAGTGTTGCTCGAATGTCTTGTATCTTTGTTGAAAAATACCTGATAAACTTCTCTGCCAGCTTTTGGTCACTACGATGTGTTGGAAGGATAGATTTATTGCGATAATGAAGCATCTTGTCTATTACTTTATAGACATCTCTCTGACTGACACAGTCAGAGATCTGCTTCTCGTAGAATGATGCTTTTGCCTTCTTTATCATGTCCAAGACAATCAGACGTTGATCTCTGAAACACTGTCTATCTACTTCAAGTCTTGTCTTTCTCCATTTCCTTTCTAGTCTCCTCCTCAGCTTCTTTGCTTCTGTGATCGCTTCTGAATCATACCATGGGTTTGGTGGACGTGTGGCAACAACACATCGTTTAATGGGTGCGTGTATATCCAGAATAGTTGATAATGTTCTGTCATACTGATCAGCGAGCTTGTCGATGTCAGTCTCGGGTTTACGAATAAGGTCAGATGACTCCAAGTCTTCAGCAAGGGCCTCATGGTGTATTGTCTTCAATTTGCAATATACTATCTCCTTACGACCAACTGCAGGTTTAGACATATGAAGATCACAGTGCACGGCTGCATGATCACTGAGAAAAGAGGAGACCTCTACTGACCTGATAGCATCCTCATCCGTTCTGGATAAGACATAGTCTAAAATATGTCCGCTGATGTGTGTGGACTCACATACATGTTGAAGAAGATCATGAGATTTAATGATTTCTGCAAATTTCTTGGTATCTGCATTGGATTGATTGTCCCAGTGAAAATTGAAGTCGCCGACAATCACAAGCTTTGAAGGGGATGCAGATAACACAGACAAGTAATCAGCAAAGTCCTGAAGAAACATTGATGATGTTGTTTTATTTTTTCGACTGTATGGTGGCTTTTAAATCACAATCAACTTAATGGAGACTGAAGAATTGTGGTGAGGTGTAAAGTCGCAACACATACTCTCAAAGCTGGGGAAAGCGTGAGTCGACAAAGTCACCAAGTCTACTGACTCTCGATGGATAACAGCTACTCCTCCTCCAGCACGATGTAGACGGGGAGCATGTCGGAATTTGAAACCCGGAATTGTAAGATCAGCTATAGTTTTCCTGTGTTTTTCTTCATGGACAACCAAGTCTCTGTCAAACACAAAATATCAAAATCACGTTCAGTGAAGTAGTCGGCCAGAAAATCAGCCTTGTTACTGACAGACTGTGCGTTAATGAGGCACAGTGTGTAGTTTCTCTTCCTGTCATCTTTACCGATGGGTCTTTTACACGTTGTTGAGAAGCAAGGACGGCTTGGTGGAGTACAGGGAAAACTCGGTATAACGAACACTGCTATAACGAGATATCGGTTATAACGAGGAAATTTTCTCGGTCCCAAATTTCCTTCCACACAAGTCTATGTAAAATGCTACTCTTATAGCGAGATCGGCTATAACGAAATAACTGCTATAACGAGATAAATTTTGTGACCTCCAAACAAAGAAAAACATAGTAAATCAAACCTGCTATAGCGAGGTAAAGAAAAATGCCTTCGGTAAAGCTTTACTTCGCCTGTGCTATCATCTTCCGAGATTGTAAAGCTTGATGCGCCAAAAACTGTCTTGTACACACATAATCATTTTCTTCAGTGCACCAGCTAGCACTGCATGTTGTACGTGTGAAGTGTGTGTGTGCACGCACACTAATACATGCAGAAAATGTGGTGGGACGGCCATACTAATGTATACATGACATCATCATTACGTTTAGCAGGTGTGAGGCAATCTGATGCTGTGATTGGCCTTCTACTTAGGGAATTCCCCGTCTTCACACACACGCAGTCATAATGTACATACAGAATGTGTCACATACACACACAGCATTGTGCAGACCATATTCAAGCTTTCCACACAACACACACCCATACGATATAACCACATACCAATCCACAGACGATCTTGATACAATCGCAAGCTATATAAAATATATAAATTCAAACATCTACAATTAATAAGAAACACATTCTTGATATTGGATTTCCTTGGCGAAAAACATCTTCTTACCCATAAAGGTGAGTAATTCCCTCACACACAATATCAAGTTATCAGTATTGATTGAAATATGATGGGTAGTCCCACATGTGCAAATTAATGTCTTTATTTTATGCCTTCTTTTATGCCTACTGATATAACGAGATATCGGCTATAACGAGGAAAATGACTCGGTCCCGACCATCTCGTTATATCGAGTTTCCACTGTATTCACTTTCTTCTTCCTTTTGACACCGCATCTGGTGCCTCTAATTGTAGGCTTCTTGACACTGATACCAAGTGACTTCACAGTAGCCCAAACATGCGAGGAGACATAGCCATTATGGTTGAGATCAAGAAGAGCTGCTCTGCTGTACTGTCTCCTGTGCAATGTGTCTGACTCATTGTTGCCGTTTTCACACTCCTTTCTGTCTATTCGATCTGGGCCAGGGTTTGCCTCAATATCTCCAGCAACCAGTAATGATATATTGAAAGTTGCAGTAGCATTACTGTAGTAGCAGATTCTCTTTCCGTTGTACTTTATGACCGGCTTTGATCTATTGTTCCCAGAATTGCCATGTGAAGAGGTTAAGGTTGTTTTGTAGGGATCCGCCTCAGTGGACAGGCTACACAACAGGAGTAGTTCCAGCAACCAGCTAAGGAATCCCATTGTCAAATGCAGTGAATGAACAGACGATAATCACAGCACCACAGAAGACAGTCAAAGCACTACTTTCACTGGCGAAGGTCCAGCTTCATAGAAAAATGTACCGACGATGAATAGAGTTTGTGTGCATGACTGACCAACAGCTAGTATGGCTGCTTCAGGTAATTGACAGTCCAAGCCAGCAAGTGAGAAACAAGTTGAAGGGCAATTCCACTCTACTACAGCGAAACAGACTCCATATTTTGTCTAGCAGATTCCAGGATACATAACCAAAATACTGGTTATGTTTTGCACACTCCCAAAATTATGGGTATACCTCAAAGAGAGAAGTAGAGAGAGAGAGAGCTCCCAAAGCTGCTCCTCCCTCAGAGAGCGCTATGGGGATCAACATGTACATATAAAACATCTTTAGATAAATTACTTTTGGTGTATTGCAAAAGAAATCACTCCGTATCATATGTCATACTGCATTTTTGTCCCATACTGACCCACTATTTTTATGAGCATAAAATATTGAAAAATAACAATTTGTATTTGTTTAATGTAGGACAATTTATGCATAATTATAACGAAAATAATCTTCCAAATATACTCGAAATAATGTTTCAAAGAAATCAATCCGTTCGCGATTACCCAACAAGGCGAACAAATTACTTCCATTTGCCATTTCTGAGAACTTTGTTGGCTCAAAGCACATTCAAAGTATTGGAATTCACTTCACAACAATATTACAACAGTTCAATCTCTGAACTCCTTCAAAAATAAATTAAAAATATTTTGATTGAAATCTTACATCATCCAACCGAGTTAGTTTCGTTTTATTATCTCAGTCAAGTCATCATTCTGTTTTTACATAAGTCCTCCTTGTAATTATGTTCCTGTCAGTGTTCTGCATATATCGATGTGTCTATTCTCTCTTTCTCCTGCATTCTTACCAACATAGTTATGTATAAAAAACATGTTTTGCATTATATTCAATCCAGGTTGTATTTCATCACTTATTTTACATTATGGAATCCAGATTGCTTGCGTCCATGATGGCACGTGCTGTAGTTTTCCCCCTTTTCTTCCTTTTTTCTCTCTTTTTTTTTCCTTTTCTGTCTTTTCCCCTTCCCAATCATCTTGATGTCAGTTGACATTGATTCGTTTTATTCTGTTTTATATTGCTGTCTTGTGTATTTTCTGAGGGTCCTGTATCGTACAAGCTTTGCTTCTTAGTCGGACCCTCCACTTCCATCCTCATCCTTAGTTGACTTGTATTATACGCTTTATGTATATAATCAACAAGGATATAATTGCTTTTTTTCCATCTACTTCTCATTTTCATAATTATGTCCTTTGTCAAATTACATTCTGCAAGTATTACAAATATCCAGTACATATGCAATGTATTATAATTTCTTTGTTTATTTGTTGGAAGTGAAAATAAATTTGAATCTTGAATCTTGAATTATGAGACGTGGTCTTTAGCGTTCACATAAAATGCAGCTTCTCAGACTCCTCTTTAAACCATTTAGCTCCCTTTTCACTCATCAATGTTGGATGCTCTGTAGACAGTCAACATGGTCAGAGGTGTTAAGTGACACGGATGAGTCACGAAACTGCACTCCCTGTGATTTTCACAAGTCCAGTTGAACAAATCAGTTGAAGGTGTCAGCAATGTCTTACTTGTAATTTAAATACTTCATTAGTGAAGTCATGTTTTCTTTTCATGAGGCTCTCAGTCCATAATAAATTTGCTTAATAGCTTATATTGCTATGTCACCCTTTCTTGGTATTCATAACTGATGTTTGCAATGCTCTAAATTTGTTTTTTATTATATTAATATTACCACATGACTGACATTAATGATAATATGATAATAATGATTTTTTTTACACTGATCACATCAAAAATAACAATATCTGCTCTGTTAAATGAAAAGAGGTGTTTTGAGTCTTGTTTTAAAAAGACTGCTACAGTTGGGGATTTCTTGATTTCTAACGGTAAATTGTTTCAGTGTTTGGGAGCTGCACAAGCAGAGTATTAGTAATTTGATCTTCATCATTATCAATAAAATAATGTGATTGATATTGGCCCCAACTTTCGGTTCCGCAGCCCATACCCCATTCTGAGAAATTTCTGTGGCCTCTGGTGACGAGGACATTGTGACGCATGACGTGGTAATCTAACGATTAAAAAAAGGGGGACGGCTTAACTGGAATCACTCCCGGGGTTAATCGAGTGACAAAACAGAAAACTTATCAGATTGTGTGTGTGTGTGTGTGTGCCACTTCCAAGGTTAAAAAAAGGGGGGTAAGGGCTGGTTGTGAAACGCTGCGTATTTTCACGTCTAATACCGGGTGTTCCCCCCCCCCCCCCCAAAAAAAAAGGGGGGGGGAGTGGATTTTCAGTAGCTTACGTTCTAAAATTGATATATTTTTGACATCATTTAAAATGAGCATCTTCCGTAAAATACAATGATACCGGAATCAAAAATGTGGTTCAGTATTTTTCATTCTACGCAAATTTCTGCAAATGCAGCCATTTTCAAATTCCGCTGAATTTAATTGCGAGTATGAGCGAATAATATGGCTGTCTCGCCCCAAATTTTGGTAGGTGCGTGCCGCTGTAGGAAAAGAAAAAAAGGAGGGGCTCCCAAACGGAAATCCGAGCGGTCGAACGTGAAAATGAGTGTCTCTTGAACGAGTTTGAGCCGTTTTGAGCGTGAAAATGAGGCGCTCCAGAACGAGCAAGCAGCCGTGTTGACCAAATTGTGAGCGTGAAAATGCTGCTCCAGATTGCGCCTACGCGCTTACGCTATCTATTCCGCCGCTTAAATACGTTCCTCAGTTAAAGTGAAGTCCATGTTATTTTCTTCAAACTTTCCATACCGTACCTTTGACCCATCCGAAGCCTAAAAAAGATGTAAATAAAACCATAGGTTCATGTGCTTGTTTTTCATCTACGGGACCTTGAAGAATAGTATGACTAATCTGCCGTCCTGTACCAAAAATGATAGCGTTACAGGATCAAGACCATGATTGGCAACAAAATCTGCAATGACAAACTTAAATCCCCATAATTCTTCCAAAACCCACATTATTTTCTCCAAATTTGCAAGAATTGCAGAAAAAGGTATCCAAAACGAGGGAAAGGTTTTAAAGGCAGCCGATCGCCATCCCTTATGATACGTAAACTCCGAACGACCGCAATGCCAATGCGCAATGCCAGACTCGGTGCTATATCCATAAACGTGTGGGACAATGCAGCTGCCACTAAGACACGTGTGTGTGTGTACGCATCATACACAAACATTGTCACTGAAAACAAAAAAGTCACCGCGAGCTGCGGTGATTGGAGGAGATAGGCCAGAAGACGCGTGGCTCTTTTGGCCTCTCTTCACGTGCATGCGCACTGAGAGTGTGCGTCCATTCGGAAGATCTCGTGCACAGAACTCTTACACATAGAAGAATCACTCGCCACCCGTTTTGTCGCCGTCGCTCGACTCATTGTCACGTGACGTCCGCCATTTTGCTTAGCGGAACTTTTTTGCGTGCAAATCCCAGCAGACGCTATCCACGTACAGTGACTGCATGTTGTACCGTGTTTTTCTGACGTTCCGAGACCCTGAGCGAGGCATTAGAATGCCATATTGTGCGGCTGTAAACTGCACAAATCACTTGACAAAAGGATTTGGAAACAGGTAAGTTTGACACCAAGCCATGATGAGAATAAGAAGTAAATTAATTCCCCAAGTAACGTTTAATTAGGCGGATCGGTCGTATGTTGGCTTTCTTGTGAGCGCAGTAGCAAAGGTAGTCCCAGACACTGGATTTTGTGTTTGCCGTCGACATATCTGTTTACCACCAACTACTATGCAAAATAAAAAAGATCAAGTAGGCCTAATTTAGGCCCTGGGGCTATATTACACTCTATACGTTGTGTGTTGGGGCAAACAGCTTTGTAAATGAAAAAAGTGTAAATTTATGTAAATTTGAGCTTATGGGTGTAAACTTTACACGTAGATTTATTCTTGTCTAGCTAGTTAGAGTCACAGTACCAGTGCAGTGGTGGGCCAGTGTCAGTGTCAGTGACAACACTACAGTCGTTTAGATACTAGATTGTCTAGACTGACTGTGTACTCTAGTATTAAAGTAACCCCGGGACATTGCTTTCGCAATATGCAATATTTGTCATACATGTATTTGCGAGACTTGTCTTGCCTACATATTGTTGCCACGTTAACATTTCGTACTATACCATATAGTATGTTTTCACACTCATAAGGATTTCATTTTGAATTGTGCTTGAAGCGAACAAGTGCAAGTGAAATCTTGGATTACTGTATACAGTATTGCCTTTGATATTTTTTTTAAGATTCTTGCCAGTGTCCATTATTCATGGTTTTATTTTGCTGCCATATTGTATGCTAAGTGATTGTACATGCATTTGCTTTCATGATATACAAGACATGTAGTTGTCATATTTGTGACACTTGTTTTGCCTACATGCACATACTTTGAGATACAGTGTAGTATGTTTTCACACTCTTTAGATTTCACTTTGAATTTCGTTTGAAGCAAACGGGTGCGTGTGAAATCTTGCATTATACAGATGTTCATGTATTGCCTTTAGTTGATATTGTTATGCCAAGAATGCATTTGATATTCTTGCCCGACAGTGTTCATTGTTTATGGATTTTATGTTGTTGCATGCTATATTGCATGATAGTTGATTATACAGGCATTTGCTTTCGTGATATACAACATTTGTTGTATATCTGTGATACTTTTTTTGCTTACATGTTGTTACCAAATTATGTTTTCATACTACACAGTGTATGGGATAGTGTTTGTTAAACTCATTACTAAGGATTTAATTTTGAATCATGCTGAGCTAAGTACAAGTGAAATCTTACATTTACAAATGTATTGCCTTTAATACTGTTGCCAGGAATGCCTTTGGTGTTCTTTTCAGTGTTCATAATTCGTAGATTTATATTGCCATAGTGCATGCGGATCAACACAATATGTTTTCATACTATACCATAGTGCGTTTTTACACTCATTAGGATTTTCTTTTTGAATCACGCTTGAAGCTATCAAGGGCAAGTGAAATTGTGCACTATATTGATGTATTGCCTTAGATAATCTTGCCAGACAATGTTCATTATTCATGAATTTTATGTTGTCGCCCTATTGCATGTCCATTATAGATGTATATGCATTTGATTTTGTGATTACAATAGTTGTCACAAATTTGTGACACTGGTGGTCTTGCCTATCATTTGCATAATATGTTCCTGACGCATGTACTGCCTGTGATTATAGCCGCCGTATTAGGTTTGATAATGGTACGTGTACTTCAAGCAAAATATAATGGTATATCACTGTACTGTGGTTGATTCTCAGCAATCAACTTTGACCTTGATAAATGTCAAATAAATTGTAAAAAATCAGGAAAATTAACTCTGTCCAACTTAACTTTGTTTTTTGTGGGAAGACAATCTTGAAAGGAGTTCATGCTTGTAATGTGTGTGTGTGTGTGAGTGTGTGAATACATATATATATATATATATATATATATACATAGAAAATTATATATATATATATATATATATATATACATAGATAATTTTATATATATATATATATATATATATATAAACATGCGCTTAATTTCCTCGCCAGGATATAGCGTTTTAATGCCATTTTAGGTTTTAATCTCATATATATATTATACAGATAATTGTATATATATATATATATATATATATATATATATATATATAATATTGATTGAGTACCAGGTAGTCTACATGTTGGTGCAGCAATATCATGATATCGAAAGTAAAACAGAAACCAATTTCATGTTGATCACCAACAATTTATTTACAGCACACAAATATTTGAGCGATTCGCTCCTTCTCAAGTGTTGTTGCAAATCGCTCAAAAATTGGTGTGGTGAAATAAATTGTCGGTGATTAGCATGAACTCGATTTCTGTTTTATTTCATGTATACAGATATACAGTGTATACATGCCTATAGGCATATTGCTTTATGTGCAATAGTGGTAACTACATTGTACTACACACTACTAATGATAATGATAACAGCAGGAATATAGATAA
Source organism: Diadema antillarum (assembly GCF_040938485.1). NCBI lineage: Eukaryota > Metazoa > Echinodermata > Echinoidea > Diadematoida > Diadematidae > Diadema > Diadema antillarum. The sequence goes on along the minus strand of NW_027270891.1, from coordinate 1,410,772 downwards.
TTAAGGTGGTGTTGTCTTCCAAATTTCTAAGATGTTGAACGAGTGTCAGATGGGGAAGATGTATTACATGATCATATCCACAAATCATTGATTTTTACAACTGGACTGACTGGAAATGTAATTTGACCTGTTTAATGGGAGAAAAATCAAAAGCACGAACACACATCTTCTTACAATATCACTGGAGGGGGGGGGGGAATGCAAGACATAGGGTTGAGAGGGGTATCAGAAAAATGGCAGGACACAGACAAGGACAGGCGCGCGTCTTAGATTATTTTATACCAAAGCAGATCACGTCTCCGAAGTCAAATAGATCTATCCGAAAGGGGAAAAAACACCTGTTTCAATACAGACAACTTTCAGGGAAGAGTGTGAAATAAATAACATAAATGAGTATGTGAATCTGTGGTCAACGCTGGATTGAGAAGTACCAGTTTGACAGTTTACAAGTTCAAGTAAATATCAAGGGCTATAGCGGCTGTCATACTGTCCGATCAGTGAGTTGACCGTACCGTACTCGCGAGGAGCTGCGGAGGTACCGCTAAGCAACATGGCGGCGTGTGCACTGAGGCGTCACATCCGGGGTGCGCGGTGGCGACACCGAGCTCAGCGGGTTGTGAATGGGTGTGATTCTTCTATGTGTAAGAGTTCTGTGATCTCGTGGCTCGCTCAGACAGCCATTTTGGGTTAGGAGATTTGTAGCATAGAGCTCTTGTAGGTTAGCGTGTTGTTCGCTGACCCATTGAGCCAGCGCTATTCTCATTCGGGGTCACTACATTTGATACAAAATGGGGGAGGCAGCGTGTTGCGTTCGTCTCTGTGCCGCACAAACCACTCGCTACGATTGAGTGCCCTTTAAATTTCGGGTTTACACTGTCATTCTTGAGCAAGCAGCGCCCTCACGTGGTAGAAAACACCAAAATCTCTCAAATCCTTTTCATCGACGTTTTCTGTTTGTTATAGGGGTAAGCTAAAGGATAATTTTCATAAAAGTTATACTTCATCTCGACGGAAGAACTTCATAAATTTGAATAACAAAAGCAGTACCCGCTGCATGCTATAAGGATTAAGGCCCTGTCACACCAGCCTTGCATGCGACTTGCAAAGAACAATTTTGACTACCCGGAGGTCCCCGTAGATATCCGCGCATGACAGTACCTAGCATGTATCTCAAAAGTAGTCGCCCGGAGGTGCGCACGCATATTTTTTTTTTACCCGCAACCGTGTTTAGGCCCTGTCACACCTTTCCGGGCAAGCTACTCGGGCTTGTTACGTGTAGGGATTTTCTAGCATACCGGACATTCCTGAGGGCGGAAAAGGATTTGTGCGAGTCAGCGCATGTGTCTTACTTGCTGGACGCGTTATACTTGCGAGTATACTGTGTGACCTTTGTACCAGTCGCGTGGGGGCTGACAACTTAGTGAAGGAATTCCTCTAATGGAATGGCTGAAATATCACAGAATTTCATTATCTTGGCTGCATACGGGACTGCGAAGTGCCTGCGTGGGAATTGCCTGGGAAGTACTGCCGCTAAGGGTCTCCTACTGGCGTTCTGTGTGGACCTCTACGGGCATTCCCGCGACTCGCCCGGAAAAAGTTTTGGTCATGCTCAAAACTTGGCTGCGGTTAAATCAGACTTGCGTGAGCACCTCCGGGCAACTACGTGCTAGATACCGTCAGGTGCGGACCAACTTCGGAGAGCTCCGGGGAGTAAATTTGTTTCCCCGCAAGTCAAGCCGCAGAAGTTCCCCCGTACGGTATGACAAGGCAAGAATGAAAATTGCAAACATTCTTGTTCGCCCGCTGAAAATCTTCTACGTGCTGGAAACTACCTCCTCGCCACAAGCCCGCGTTATGGTGTGACACGGCCTTTAGAACCAACACTTGCTGTCGGGCGAAAGCTCGGTGGTCTAGTGGAGATGACGCCTGTCCGGTGATCAGGAGGTCGTGGGTTCGAATCCTGCTCGAGTATGTACGCCCATGATTTTTTATCATGGCTACTACTAAAACACTGATCAATTCAGTGCTTATTTACGTCGATGTAGGGCAATTTGTCAATCAGTTGCAAAGTTATACTGACATTCAAAACCGATGTCATTTTCACGAAACTTGACTAAATTGAAGAAGAAATCTTACTAATTCCAGAAAAATAATAAAAAGTTGGGGTTTATGTGATCGTTTTTGTGCTACCAGCGCCCCCATGCGACATTATCATCGTAAGTCCCCCTAATCTGGTAATAAACCTATGCAGGGATGCCCTGACAGGGTGAGGTTATAAAACTTATGCTGTACATTCAAAACCCATGTCATTTTCACAAAACTTGAGCAATTTATAGAAGAAGGATTACTAATTCCAGACAAAAAAATAAATAAAAAGTGGGCTTCATGTGCTCGATCTTGTGCTAGCAGTGCCCCAATGCGACATAGGTAGGCCTATATACAGGGATGCCAAGGTCAAAAATTTTATGAGTGAGATTTTCATGACTCGGCATCTCGGCGAGCGAATGTGCGCGCGAGCGAGGGTGTGGGAGGGGTTTTCTTCCCCTGTGGCCTCCCGCGATAGGGAGCTTTTTCAATTTTTAGCTCTTAATGATGCGACCAGGTGCATACTTAAGTGACTATTTTCTGCTTATTTTGAAAGACAAAAGGAAAATATACCTTTAATTGCACCTATCATTTTAATCTTTTGAGCTATGCTCATTATTATAGGCCCAAGTTGCAGACTTCGCCCGATGCGTGAGAAAAATGGGTGCCATTCGTGAGATCGTGAGATGGCCCCTAAATTCTTGAGTCTCACGCAGAATGCGTGAGACTTGGTAGCTCTGCTATATATTATCTTCGTAAGTCCCCAAAATCTTGTCAGGAACCTATGCAGGGATGCCCTGACAGGGTGGGTTCATAAAACTTATGCTCTACTCTTAAAACCAACTGCGAAATTCGTACTAAGGAGTGGGGGGGGGGGGGGGGCTGATGATCGGCGATAGTCAACATCACCACAATTACAAGCCCATAACCGGACTGGTGCAGCCATTGAGGTGGGGGGGGGGGGGGAGAAGCTTGGTCCCCCCCCCCCCCAAAAAAAAAAAACAACAACAACAACAAACACAAACAAACAAGCAAACACACACACACACACACACATTACAGAGATCGAATGTCCCACTATTTTGCATGCAAAGTGGGAGAGAAGTGGCAGCAAAAATATGAAGACTTTTTGTTCTTGTTTGTGTGATTGTTTGTTTTTTTGTTTGTCAGCCGACTTTCGACGGATAATCAGGCCTTAAAAGTATGAAGACCTTTTTTTGTTGTTGTTTCTCTTATCTTTTGATTTTTCTTTCTTCTTGACTGACAGGCGATTTTGACACCCCCCCCCCCCTTCTTTCAAAAACGTAGCGCAGCCCTGAATAATGCCCAAATAAATTCACTAAAAATGGTAATGTGGATATCCATTTCTTTGTATGTAATAATGTACTAGTATTAGATATTTTCCGGTAGCTATTATTTGTATTCTTTAATTTTTTTGATTAAAATCAATAAAGCAATCATTCCGGGGGCATGTTCCCGTTTTAATGATGGTGGGTGGGGAAGGGACTTGAAGTTGGAATATATGTTCGAGGGAGCAGAGCGACCTAGCGGGGGAGGGTGTAGGAGAGGGGTACCCCCCCCCACACACACACACACACACACACGAGGAAGATTGTGCATTTTCATAAGTGAAATTCAGCAATTTGGTGCACACTTTGGTGAAATTTGAGATTTTTACCCATCAAAAGACAAGTAAGAAAAACTAATATTCATAGATGATTGAATGACTACATCGTGGTATTTCAGCTCTTTCTCCGCCTGTCAAAATTTGTCTGTCCGACATCTTCAATGTGAAGGCCTACTAATGGTGTCCCCCCTCCCACACTGAGAACTTTTTGCATATTGATGTTGTAAATGGTTCAATTTGATGCATTTTTTTTTTTTGCGTGTTTTATCGTCTTGAAACAGTTCCACATGTAGGTATAGTACATTTTATGTACATTGAACAATTTTGCCTATAAAATGGTATCATTTAAATAAACTTCTTGTATTAGCTCTTACACTGAAGATAATGAACGCAACAGAGCCCGAGCGAGCGGAGCGAGCAAGGGGGGGGGGGGTCCCCCCCCCCCCCCACGGTGAGAACATTTTGCAGTTTGATGTTGTACATGATGCAATTTGATGCGTGTTTTTGCGCATTTTGTCGACTTGAAACAGTTTCACTTGTTGAATGTAGCAATATATATCTTAATGTCGATTACTTTAAAACAATGTGGCTATAAGATGCTATCAGTTGAATTAACTTCTTGTATTAATTCTTACACTTAATATTATGAACGCAACCGAACCCGAGCGAGCGGAGCGAGCAAGGGAGGAAGGGGAGGGTGTGGGAGGGGGATGTTCCTCCTCCCAAGGTGAGAACTTTTTCGCGTTTTGATGTTGTAAATGCTGCAATTTGATTTTTGCGTGTTTTATTGACTTGAAACAGTCCAACATGTTTAAGGTAGCAGTACATTTTATGTAGATTATTATTGAACAATTTTGCCTATAAAATGGTATCATTTAAACTTTTTGTATTAACTCTTACACTGAAGATCATCACGCAACCGAGCCCGAGCAAGCGGAGCGAGCGAGGGGGAGGGGGTGTGAGGGGGGTGTCCCCCTCCCACGTGAGACCTTTTTGCATTATGATGTTGTATATGGTGCAATTTGATGCATGATTTTACGCGTTTTGTCGACTTGAAGCAGTCCCACTTGTTTAAGGTAGCATTATATTGTGACGTCGATTAATATGAAACAATTTGCCTTAAATGATATCATTTAAATCAAATTCTTGTATTAATTCTTTCACTAAATGTCATGAACGCGACTGAGCGAGCGGAGCGAGCGGGCGGGGGGGGGGGTGTGGGAGGGGATGTCCATCTCCCACGGTGAGAACTTTTTGCATTTTAATGTTGTAAATGGTATGATTTTATGCATGTTTGGATGTTTTATCGACTTGAAACAGTCCCACTTGTTCCAGATAGTAGAATATTTTGATGAACGTTACAATGAACAATTTGCCTTTAAAATGGTATTATTCAAATAACTCATTGTATTGATTTTAATGATAACTGATTATAAACGCTGTCTGTTAAGCAATTCAAACAGAAAAAGGCAAGCACAAAAGGGTGTAGATAAGGGACATTTCTCCTCCCACACGAAGGTGCACTGTAAAAACATCGGTGTTAGATTTAACACCATGGGTGTTAAATCTAACATCGATCAAACTTCAATAGAGGACCACACCCAAGGTGTTGAAAATGCACTGCGATGGTGTTGAAAAGTGTTCACCCTGACACTTCGTGGTGTTATTTTGACACTGTACCTGGTGTTATTTTGACACTGTACTGGTGTTAATTCAAAAATGACACCACATGGTGTTGATTTGATATTGTTGGTGTAATATCAATGGTTTAACACCCCTCCAGCTTCAATAAGAGACCACACCAGCTGGTGTTACTGGGGTGTTAATTTATTTTCACAGTTTTTTTCAAAAATCTAGTATTTTAATGTAAAATTCTTGATCGTCTTGTTGAATTTAAAATCAACAAGAAGTGCAGATACTATGAAACTCTTCAAAAAACAGTTTTATATTTGGAAATGACACCCAGAGGTGTTAATTTAGCACCATAAATGAGCACCAAAAATTTAACACCAGCTCGGTGTTCACTATTTAACACCGAACTTTTTGCCGTGTGACTTTGCATTTTCAGACCTGAAATTCAGCGATCTGCATGGTGCAAACTTTTGGTGCAATAATTGGATTTTTTCCACCCCCCGCCCAAAAAAAAAAGAAATCATGGAAGAAATAAATAGGGCTTTTTCAGGGAAGTGTTAAAATAATGGAATTCAGCTCTTATTCCGAGTGTCCACCATCTTTGTGTTATATGTACAAAGTCTAGGGAGGTAGAGCTTTAGGGGGAACACAAGACGGAGCTTTTGCGTTATTTGACTTGAAATAAAGCGATCTGAACCACAGTTTTTGTGGAAAATTCGGAAATTTTCATTCCCAAAAGTATACAAAGTCTATAGAGGGAACCAAGCAATGGGAGGGTGGCAGGATACGTCTCCCATATTCGAGGGAGCTGTTTGTTTTGGGTGTTTTTTTTGTTTTTGTTTTTTTTTGTGTGTGTGTTTTGTTTGTTTGGTTTTTTGTTTTGTTTTAGAACTGATATTCGACAATCTTGTGCACACTTTGTTGGAATATCTGGAAATTAGTCAATCAGAGAAGGTGGGATGGGATAAGCCCTATTTCCTAGTCCCCTTCCTACACGAGGGACATTCTGTATTTTCTGATTGCATTTAAACGTTTTGGTGCACACATTTTGTGGCATATTCAGAAAACTGTCTATGTTCAAAGTGTAACCAAAGTGTACTTGTATGCATGGGGGGGGGGGGGGGGGGGACGGGCGAGCAGGGAGAAGGCGTGGGCGGGTGCTAACACCACCCTTCCAGTTTTCTATCAAAAAACTCAAGGAAATTTTCGTCATTTCTTGAATCATTGTCCTCCATTATCGACGTCCCCTGCATACAAGGGTGATTTTGCATTTTTAGAATTTAGATGAAAATATCTCGTAAACACATTTATGATGTAATCTGTGAAAATTTCAATCCCAGAAGTGAATACTAATTTTTAGGGGGGGGGGGGGCCTCCGTTGATTTAAAGTATCTGGATATCTCCTTCCACCCACGGAACATTTGCATTTTTGTTTAAAACTGAAATAACTGATCTGGTGCACACGCCAGGGAGATTTTGTATTTTCAGAATTGAAATTCAGCCATTTTATTGGTGAAATTTTAAGACAGTTTTCTATCGAAAAAGTAAAAAAAAAAAATCCACATCTCGGGAGTTACGAGGAGGAGCTATATAATATGTTTGTCCCCAATACTTCTATGGGGGAACCACCCCCCTCCCCCTCCATCGACGCCTCTGCATATGAGGGAGCTTTTGTAAGTGAAAGATCTGCTGCACACTGTTTGATAAAAATAAGGAAATACGTCAGTATCAAAAGTGTACAAAGTCTATCGACAGGGACCCTTTGCCCCCCCCCCCCCCCCCCCCCCGCCCCGAGATAGATTCGACGCCCTTGATCATCCCTGGGCATGCCCATCGTATCAGTCATCATCATTTCAGGGATAATTCAGGAAATTGGAGGGGGGTTGAATTATGACGGCATAAATTTTTTTATTGTTTGTTGGTTTGTTTTCGTACATAGGCCTAATTTGCAAATGACCCAAGTTTGCTCGAGTCATAGCATGTTTACCTGTCTGAAGGCGGGCGTACGAACGTCATGCAATATGTCAAAATTGATACAATCACATTTCTGCTTCCTCAATATTTTCTCAAATTTCAGGGGGGGGGGATGATTGCACAGGCCATCCCCCTCCTCAATTTTCAGGGGGATATATGCCCCCCCACCCCCCCCCCCCCCCCGTGATTGTACGCCCATGCTCAAAACCCATGTCATTTTCACGAAACTTGACCAAATTGTAGTAGAAGGATTACTAATTCCAGAAAAACAATAACAAGTGGGGGTTCCTGTGCATTTATTTTTTGTGCTGCCAGCAACCCCACATGATATAAATCATCCTAGGTCATGGGCGTAATTCCCGGGGGAAGGGGGGGGGGGAACCCCCCCCCCCAAAAAAAAAAAAAAAAAAAAAATGGAGGAGGGGGATGGCCTGTACAATCATCCCCTCCCCCCTGAAATTTGAGGGGAAAAAATGGAGGAAGCAGAAATGTGATTATATCAATTTTGGCATATTGCATGACGTTCGTACGCCCGTCTCCAGACAGGTAACAGAGCTGAAGGATGAAGCTTGAAGATAATGTATGTATGCATAATTTTCTTAAGCGCTCGCTCGCGAAGAAAGTAATATCGACATAAAGTATGGCCAGACGTTGACAACGTCTCAATCACTGAATTCCTTCAAGAATAAATTAAAATCATTTTTATTGAAATTTTACAACATCCAACAGAGTTAGTTTCCCTTTATCATCTCAGTCAAGTCATCATTCTTTTTTACATAAAGTCCTCCTAAGTATGTCCCTGTCTATGTTCTAAATAATATAACGATGTGGGTTTTTTTTTTCTCCTGCATTCTTACCAACATATCTACGAAAAAAAATGTTTTGCATTACATTCAATCCAGCTTGTATTTTATCACTTATTTTACATTATGAAATCTAGATTGCTTGCGTCCACGATGGCACATGCTGTAGTTCCCTCTTTTTTCTCCCTTTTTTCCTCTCTTTTTTTTTCCTCTTTTTTGTTCCTCTTTTTTTTTCCTTTCCTTTTCTCTCTTCTTCCTCTTTCCAATCATTTTGATGTCAGTTGACATCGGTTCGTTTATTGCGTTTTATATTCTCTCTTTTTCCTCTTCCCAATCATTTTGATGTCAGTTGACATCGGTTCGTTTATTGTGTTTTATATTGATGTTTTGTGTATTTTCTGAGGGTCCCATATCGTACAAGCTTTGTTTCTTAGTGGGACCCTCCACTTCCATCCTCATCCTTAGTTGACTTGTATTATACGCTTTATGTATTTAACAAAGATGTAATCGCATCTACTTTTCATTTTCATAATTTTCTTATGTACCTTTTCAAATGTTGTTCTGTATCACAAATATCCCGTGTATATGCAATGTACATAATTTCTTTGTTCATTTTGATGGAGGTGAAAATAAAGTTGAAAGTTGAAAGTTGAAACGTCAAATAGTATATAGGCCTACATTTAAACATGTAAATAAAAATTCTCACCAAAAGTGTGCACCAGATCGCTTAATTTAATTTCATGTCTGAAAATGCAAAATCTTCCTCGTCCCCCTCCACACCCTTCCCCAATCGGTCGCTCCGCTCCCTCGCACAGATATTCCAACTCCAAGTCCCTCTCCCACTTACCATCATTAATCCTATAAAGCCCAAGGTATTTTGACCCTTCCCAGGCCCAAGGGGGGAGGGGGGCACATATTGTGCCCCCCCCCCATCGTCATATGTGGCACATGGGTAGAGCAACTCATACTCTACATGCATAGGAAATAAGCTAAAACATGATTACTCTGTATAATTTCTTTATCCCCTGTATGTCTTATCATAGACCAATATTTTTCATTTATACCACAAATTATGTGCAAGTCAAAGCTCATTATTTGTTATTATTGACATTTCTCAAGGTCACCACATGGGGGCGCTATTCATAACAAAATAAAGAAATACATTACGAGACCTCTCATGTATTGTTTCGGATAGGTACATGCATAGTTATCATAATTAATTTCATATTCCCATAATATTGGAGTTTTAAGTTTGCAGATTGATAATGTAACACACAAATTATATTAGAGGTATAACTTGGGTGAAGGAATCAAAATGACACAAAATAAAACGGCAATCTTTGGAAAGTACTGGTATTTTCAAATATTTCTATTATTTATCAATTTCCAAAGCGAAAAAATATAGCTATACAAACGGCAGTTTTTGGACTGAAAATGTCAAAATTTTCAAGCTTACTCGCTCCGCTCCCTCGCATTTAACATTCTCCTAATGCTGCTGCCAGTAATTGCCTACAGTTGCGCCTGGTGCGTCCCCCCCCCCCTCAATTTCCAACTGAGCGAAAAAAAGTATCTGTCTGCTACAAACGGCAGTTTTGGGACTGTAAAATCTCAACATTTTCAAACTCGCTCGCTTCGCTCGCTTGCATTTAGCATTCTCCTGATATTGCTGCCAGTAATTGCCAGCATTTGTGCCCAGTGCGTCCCCCCAATTTTCAAAGCGAAAAAATATAGCTACAAGCGGCAATTTGGGGACTGTAAAATGGCAAAATTTTCAAGCTCGCTCGCATTTCATCGCTATGCCATTCTCCTGCGATGTTGCTACCAGTAATTGCCAGCAGTTGCGTCCGGTGCGCCCCCGCCCCCCACTTAATTTCCAAAGCGAAAAAATATAGCTACTCAAACGGCAGTTTTCGGACTGTAAAATGTCAGAATGTTCATGCTCGCTCGCATTTAATCGCCTGGTGCGCCCCCCCCCCCCCCCCTCTTAATTTCCAACTTAGCGAAAAAGTATCTGTTTGCTACAAACGGCAGTTTTTGAACTGTAAAATGTCAACGCTTTCAAGCTCGCTCGCTTCGCTTCTCCTGATATTGCTGCTAGTAATTGCCAGCAGTTGCGCCCAATGCGCTCCCTTAATTTCCCAAGCCAAAGAAATATAGCTACAATGTGCATTTTTTGGACTTTACAATGTCAAAATTGTCCAGCTCGCTCGCTCGTAATCGTTATGCCATTCGCCTAATGTTGCTGCCAGTAATTGCAAGCAGTTGCGCCCCGCCCCCCCCCCCCCCCACACACACACACACACAAACACACCCTTAATATCCAAAGCGAAAGAAATAGCTACAAACGGCAGCTTGGGGACTGCACAATGTCAAATTTTCAAGCTCGCTCGCTGGCTCCGTTTGCTCAAATTTAATTGTTATGCAATTCCCCTCATTTTGGTGCCAGTATTGTGGCGTCTCACACCGTCATTCCATAATCCATAAGGAAAACTTGCAATGTTGCTCAATGACCCAATGACTGCACTGTGGAATGTATCACATTCCGTTATGTATTGCAGTCCCCATTAATAATAATAGTAATAATGATAATAGTGGCTAATTGTATAGCGCACAGGTCCAATTTTCAGTGCTCATAGCGCTTCAAAAATGAAAAGATATCATATATTTACATGCATATACATATTCAAACATTTCAACAAATAAGAAAATGGTAAACAAAAACAAATATATACCAAATAAAGAATACAACATATACCAATTAAAAATACAATATTGATCCAATATTAATGACATAAGTACAGCAATTACAGTCCTCAGTATGAAAGGAACAGATAAGTTTTAAGTTTGGATTTGAATGACTCTGTCGATGACAGTTCCCTTAAGTGAAGAGGTAACTGATTCCACAATTTTGGTCCCATAACGGGAAAAGCACGATCACCATACCCATGTTTTACTCTGGGTGTTTGAAGTAAGAATGCATCTGATGATGAACGTAGCCTTCGTGTCGGATTGTATTTTTGAACAGAATTACTTATGTATATTGGGGAGAAAGAATGAACTGAATGATGTACTAATAACAGAATCTTGAAAATAATCCTTTTTTCTACAGGTAACCAATGTAAGGAACGGAGAACTGGTGACATGGAATCAAACTTATTAGTAAAAGTTAGCAATCGGGCAGCAGAATTTTGCAACCGTTAAGCTGCAGACTGACAGCACACGCACACATGCGCACGCACACATACACACACACACACGCACAAGCATACACACCCTAAAAATTACTTTTCCACGAAGTGCCCCCCCCCCCCCCCCCCGCCAATGTCTTGACCCACGGTACGCCACTGGCTGCACCCGTCCGGTTATGGGCTTGTAATCGTGGTGATGGTGACTATCGCCGATCACCCCCCCCCCCCCCCCCACACACACACACACACACACACACTTCTCAGCACGAATTTACGCCGTTGTCCTACATGTAGGTCCCCAAAATCTGGTTATAAACATATCTTGGGTGCCCTGATTAGGTGGGGTTCATGAATGTCATGCTGTACATTCAAACCCATGTCATTTTTACTAAACTTTATCGAATTGTAGAAGAAGGGTTACTTAATTCTACCCTACTCTACCCTGCATAGTACATTACGCTGCACAGTAGGCCATAATGCATTCAAAGTAAGCCAAAATTGGCTAACTTTTAACTTAAAACATTTTTGCAAGTTTTCAAATCAGGATCATGAACTCTTTCCTCAAATCAGTGATATAGTGATAGAGTTTGAGGTCAGGATTGCCGGTTAATACATATTCATTGAGGGTAATTGACTCACAGCATGGCTAGGCATCATTGATACATGTATATTGTAAATCAAGAGTTACTGTGAATGTTCAAAATGAAGCTAGAATTATCTGATTGATATCAAAGTGCAAATTTTTTGGTTTAGCAAAGGGTACGTTAGAATTGACACCATTTTCATACGCTAAATCATAGATTGTAATTGATATTATTAATTTCTTGTCACAATGTAAGCTTTCCGTTCACATAGATTTTATCTGCTATACTGTTTGCGACTTTTAAACATTTGCCGTATTTTCTTGATTTTTTCTCCGTTTTTAAGCAAAGTTGTCAGCGCATCGTCTGCAGTTCATTGTTATGCCTGCTACGCCTAAAGCGAGGAGACAAAAGAAACAATTGAGCGAACAGGAACTCTCTGCAGCGAAGTCTGTTTGCATGAGGAAAACTGGCTTGGCACGTTTTCAGGGGTTTCATACTGTCCTGCGCCCAATGTGAAAGCTGTATCTATTGTTGACATGGATCAACGAGCTTAAACAATGATGCACCCAGAACGCGTGTCGCACCCAAATTATTGGCTCATACGTCTCAAAAATCCAGCAAAATTTGAAAATAACTGAATTTATAGAGTTGGGCTTAGAATAAAAAAGTTCTGAATCAAATTTAATGACTTTGGTAACATTGTCTTTTGCGGAAGATGCTCTTTCAAGTGACGTCAAAAAATATATCACTTTTAGAACGCGAGGTACTGAAAATGCACCGTTCCGCTTTTTTAGGGGACACCCGGTATGGGGGGGGGGGGGGGGGGGGGCTCCCCGTTGTACCGACCTTGAGTAGTGGTTCACGGAAACCGACTATTAAAGTTGGTGACCAGGTTCCGCAAATCATCTTTGATCTTGTGCTGCCTGTAGTAGATGAGGAGTATCGTCTCCTCAAATGCTCTTTGTCTCAAACGCCGTGATTCTCTTTTTCTGACATCTATGTCCATGTCTCGCATCCACATAGCAAGAGTAAGATCACTAGTGACTTATATAGCAGGGATATTGCCACGAATTTGACATTGCTCTCCCAAATCCTGTCAGTTTGGCCAGCGATGCTGTTGCGGAAATGATACTTACTCTCATTTCTACTGTGTAGATGTCGTCTCTGGACAGGCCAGCGATGCTGTTGCGGAAATGATCCTTACTCTCATTTCTACTGTGTAGATGTCGTCTCTAGACAGATTTTGTTTATTGCCAAAGATATAACTTCCCATTCGTTCTGGATCAACGAATTGTAAACCTTGATCCCTTCTTTTAGTAACCCAAACACTGAAACATCCCGGCAGAAATGATTTGAAATGACGCTTGGGTTGACGATAAAGAATGATTGAGTAATAATGCTTGAATAACCCTTGTGATAAGTGTGTGTGGGGGGGGGGGGGGGGGGAGGAGGTTGTCGATATAGTGTAATCGCCCCAAGAAACATGTAACTTACGGTAAGCAGAGCACAGACTGTTCAATGAAGAAACATCTCACGCTGGGGTTTTCCGCTAGTCTCGTAGGCTGGTATGAATGCAGTGTAACACCCACCCTTACACGTATACGAAGCTATACAAGTGCATAACAATCGGTCTGAATGTCACTTTCATTCGCCAGATTACCGTATTTAGATGTCCCAACGCTAGTCTGCCGGATCCTGAAGTTGTCCGAAAGGTAAATGCTATGGTATTGATGATAACAACAATGTCGATTAATTCTTACAATATTATTAATATAGGTTTTTCCCAGTCGTTATCATAATTTTAACTATTCAAGTTACTATTCTGAGCATCTATTTCACGATCGCAGTACTGAAGCAGCAATTAGATTCAAATCCGATCATTCATATTGTGTATCTGAGCAATCAATTTTTCATTTCCATCATTCAAATCTAAAATAGGAGCATGCAATTCAGCAATGAGCCGCTGCGAGGAATCTCGTCAGTCTCTCAAATTCGTGAAAAGGCAACCATGTTTCAAATAAGTTTTACATTTCTTTAGCTTGAAGAACTTTAATGTGTGTCTTTTCCGCATAGTTTTTTAACAAATTGGGCTTCATGATGAACATCATTTTTGTCGTGTAGGTCCACCTGTTCATTCCAAAATTTGAACTTAACGAGCATGACGAGTAAAAAGGCGTCCGTATACAGGCACGTCAGACACTAGAAACAAACGAGCGTAATAGGGGAGGTTGATTGACACCTTCGAGGACAACAATTTCGACTACATGCTAATAGACATTGAAACCACGAAGACTGTAGACCTATACGTGTTGCTTGTTGTTTATTAATATCTTATTTGTTAATTTGGCGGAACTATGTGAGATCATTGTGTGTGAATTTGTCTTCAAATAATGATGCATTGTTTAGTTACTGTTGGAGCGTGTCGTTTTGTTTTGTTTTGTTTTGGTTTGGTTGGGGTTTTTTTTTTTTTGGGGGGGGGGTTAGTGCGTCTTGTATCATCAAGGAGCATAATTATTGCCTTTGTATCGTTTGGTGTACTGCTGATTGGAGCTTAAACTGCAATTCAAAATGTCTTGAAATGGAAAACCAAGAATACATTAACACACTAGGACAATTCGAATGCATTGAACATTAAATGCATAAATAAAGCCAGGGTTGTGTACATCTCTTTGCGTGTTTTATAAGAAAAACAAAAGTTCGGCCCATTTTGTCTCCATCCTTACTGCATTCGTACCCCACCCCATTATTCAAAATATTAACAATGTCTTACCTTTAAACATTTACTGAAAAATATTTGTGTTAGATTTAACATCAGGGGTGTTAACTTTAAATGTAGTGATCAAGTGTCAATAGAGGTCCAGAACGACAGGACGGTGTAGAAATTATGTGATCATGGTGGTGAAAAGTGTTCACCTGGCACTTAACGGTGTTAATTTGACTCTGGAATTAGTGATTTTTTTTTCATTTATTTATTTATTATTATTATTTTTTTCTCTTTTTTTTTGGGGGGGGGGGGGCATTGCACTCGTATTAATTCAGCAGTAACACTACAGCGTGTCCCAGAAAAAAACGAAACCGGGTTTCCATGCAACTTTTTACAATCGAAATCATACATTTTCTCCATGAGATATACATCAATGGAAAGATAAACTCTTTTTCTTTCATTTGATGTACAACTTAATGTTCATTGTTCATGCATGACTGAGTTAGAACAATGACAAGTGGTGCTATCAAATTTTCATTTGCACGCGCAAATGGTGACTTTAAGTGCATTTTTCAGACTTATAACGTTACGTTTTCGAAAAACAAAGTTCATAACCAAAATATTCATATTTTCTTCTTTCATATGAGACCTTACGCGTCAAATATGAATAACGCATGCTTGAGAAAAATCTGTATGAAAGCATGCTTCATTTCTACCAATTCTACGAAAAAGCGAAAAAACAAGCATTCAGCTCTCCCGTCTAATGGACTCATCTGGACTATTGAATTCACACAAAACAACCGCAGTGCTACAGTGAATGTTGTGGGGGGGGGGTATTTACAGAGAATGCTGTATGAGACGGACAGCCCTTTGTTGTCATTTATCTAGAATAAGCTATGAGACATAGTTATTTATGATAATTGAAGACTAATATCGCGAGTATTCTCAGGCTGCACGCAGTCCAATGGCTACGGGAAATCAACAAGCAACAATGATACACATTTTGATGATTTTATTCCTCAAACTTATTAACTGTTTTCATTCCTCCCTACATTTCCCTCACGCGTGGTTAGTCCTTCATCACTGACAGGGTTTTGAAGTTTTTGAAGGGGGTGGCGAAGCAGAAAGAGAGGGTACATCACTTTATTTATCACTGAACTTGCGCTTCTAACATTTCAAAGGTGCAACTGCAGGGCAGAAAGTTGTTTTTTTTTTTTTTTTTTTTTTTTTTTTGTTTGTTTGTTTGTTTTTGTTTTTTTTGTTTGTTTTTGTTTCTTTTTTTTTTTTTTTTTGGGGGGGGGGGGGCTCGGAAGGGTTTCTTTCTGTCCGTTACTCCCACCCTACCTTCCCAGACATTCCGCTAATGAACACCCTTTGCTCTGTAGTTAGCTGCATGGTCAGGCAAGCTCATGATCACGTGCTAATTTAGGACCCTATTCACAACCGAATCGTCTGTAACATTCCCCTTTCCCCTCCCTTCATGTTTGTGGAAATTCATTGAAGCATGAAGGCCATTTTAATCTGCCAAGTCGGGCAGGAGTCGGGAAAGCTAACGGCTCCTTTTTTACTATCCATCTATCTGCGTAAAATGTAAGGATATTTTCAAATTAAGCCTTCTCGAGCAGGCGTTGATCATATTTTACGCATGGGATATCATATGAAAGGAAAAAGAATGGATATTAAAGCTATGATTCTATCTTTTGCAAAAGATTGCTGGAAAAGTTAAAAAATTCAGTCAAAGTTGCCATTTGCTCGTGCAAATGAAATTTTAGTAGCACCACTGTCTATTGTTCTAACTCAGTCATGCATGCATTATGAACAATGTGTTGTGCATCGAATGAAAGAAGGGAAGTGTATCTTTCAATCCACGTACAACTCATAAAGCAAATATGTGATTATGATCGCAAAGAATTGCAATGAAACTCGGGTTTCGTTTTTTCTGGGACACGTTGTATATTATATATTGTGTCATTACACAACCTCCCATACTGTCAATAGGAGACAACACCAACGGGTGTGACCATTATTTCAAGTTGTTTACTTTTTTTAAACTAAAGTCGACCTACTCTATCGGAAAGTACTTGTTCATCTTGTTAAAAGAACAATAACTACTTACATTTCTTTAAAAAAAGAAAAAAGTATATATATATATATATATATATATATATATATATACATTATGAAGTGATTCCAGGAGGTGTTAATTTGGGTGCACGTCACGAGACTGAAACCCACGAGTCATACAGTCCACGAGTCATACAGCTCACAAGTCATACAGCCCATGAGTTATACAGCTCAGGAGTCATTAAGCCCATAGTTCGACACTACACTAACAAGGCTAACGAGACCTGACACATTGAGCCCCATGTTGTATCTGTCGAACTCGTGGGCTGTTTTTACCTAGTGTCGAATTCATGAGCTGTATGACTCGTGAGTTGGATGATTCATGGACCTGTTTTCAATGTCGAACTCGTGGACTGTATGACTCGTTGGTGTCTGTCTAGTGGGATGACCCAGAAATGAGCACCGGAACTTTAACACTAGCTCGATATTTCAGATTGAACACCCGAATGTTTGCAGTATATGTAATAAACCTATGTGAGTGGGATATATTGGTATGCTGATATCATTATTGTCGCCCCTTTCCTGACTTCCTTTTTTTTACTGCAACTTATGTAAATTTCATCAACTAAAGTACTTTACAGGTAAAAATTCCCAGGTTTGTATGAGTTTCATAACGAATGTTTGATTTGGTGTTTTCCATTAAAAAGAATGTGCGCAAAATCACAAAACTATGCAAAAATTTGGTCTCAAAACAAAACAAACAATCATATACACAGACGAAGTGAAGAGGCCTCACGATGAGGCCTCACATTTTTTTTTTTTTTAATTATTGCGGGAAACGTCGAGGGGAGGAAGCGGGGGGATTCCCCTCCCAACCCATTTTAATTTCAAAACAGAAAAAAATGAACTGCATATCATACTTTCTATTGATAGCAAGAATGCCGCTCGAAACTTCCTTTTTGTTTTGACATAGATTTGAGAGCTCAAAACTAATTTGTATTGTATAATTCTTAAACAATAACTTGGGTGCGCCTCACTCTCCTTTTACGTTACACAGGTGATGACCTTTGTAAGGAACACGCTTGAAGGTATTTGCCGTCAATGGGCAAAGAGAATCACGTTCGCTGAGTGCTTTGCCTGTCCCGAATGCGGCATTAGGACAAAGTTCACTGATGGAGCTGAACTACAGTCTTTGAAATGCGGAATCCACATTATCAACATGGACTTAATCCGGTCCCAGTTTGGTGAGATTTTGAGGGCAAGATCAATAACTGTTTTCGCCCCATCCTCGTGGCTTAGGGTTACATGTAGTGCTGCACAACTTTGTTACCCAATACTATATCACGCGGTAGAATACCGAGGTAAACTTGATGAATTGGACTTGAATTTGCCGCACCTTCCTTCACTATGCATTAATGTATGAGTCCAAAGGCACACAATGCTGCTTTCGGTGTCATTAAGTATGATAATCACTTGGATATGCGTTGATTACCTTGACCGGGTCATTGAATTGTCTCTTTCTTTCTTTCTTTAGGAGGTACTAATGGACACAGGAGGAGGTGTCTAATTTCATAAATTAAGAAGAGATATCGATTGACAACTGAGATTAAGATAACTGATATGTCTTTGGACGAATGATACCTAGATGCGTAAAACACAAATATCACTCAATGTCTTTGACCGCGCAATGAATTAATAAAGGTATTATTCCTCTTTATAGCATCCTTGTAATTATTGATTGTTTCCCTTTTGTAAACAACACATTATAAAACACATAATATTGTATTGTATTTGTCATTGGTATCATTACCATTGGATATAGATATATTTCCAGAGCACTCAACAGTATTTGATTTTTATAACGCTAACTTCATTCCCCATTTCAAAGGGACAGTGTCTTTCCTTCTTTTTGTTTTATGGATATTCAAGGAATATCAACAGGCGGACAAAGCGAGAGTCCAAACGTCAGCAGGAACGAAAAAGGTAAGTGTATACGGAAAAGTGGTGATCAAAATTACATTTCGTAGATTCCTGTCTAACAATCGCTTTGGTTTTGGAGAGTAGGAAATGACATTTATAGCTAATTATTGAACTAGTTTTGGAATCAGGAATGCATTATATCAAATTATCTTTTCTGGCGCTTTTATGACAATGACTTGGATAGAAGAAGGTAAAAATAATGTATCATCCGGCTCCCTGTTTGCAAAGTATGAAATTCCCTTTCCCTAGCCGATTTTTTTTTTTTTTTTTTTAGGGGGGAGGGAGGCATTAAACCTGTACATATTCACACCAATCGGACCGTATATGTGACCGTGCACCTCAAGACGAACATAAAGTCGCACACACTGATTTTGCGTGAGGACTGAAAATAAGTGAAATGGGTCAACCTAGCCGAACCTGACTTTTTCATATTTTCTGAAAGAGCGGGTCTTCTTTTACATTATGCTAAAATTTGGTATCATAAAACGGGCAGGAAAGTGTGTTTTTTTAGCAGTTTATCTCGAACAGTTTTGGTAGAATAGTGTGATTATGTGTGTCTTTAGAATCCCTTTTTCATTTCTGAAAAACCTTGTCCACACTCTTCACTTTCAACTTTAATAACTTTTGAAAGGATAGTGCTACTGCTTTGAAAGTTGGCATTGATTATGGACAGAATGTGTAATGAGGCATGCTCAATTTCAGTTTAATCTGATAATCCCTTCATTGTTGTTACTCTGGTGGTTTACTTCCTGTTTTTTGTCCCATTCATCGCACAGCCAGCACGGTTTGGTAAAGATTAAGCGCTTGAATAGACACTGTACTTCAGAGCCTCTTTTCTCAGTTCACACTTTTCCTGAGTTTGTGCTTTCTTTCCAATATTTAGATAGGTTAGGAGAGTCCATATGATTTGAGTTATACATCATTTTAAAGCTTAAAGTCTGCTCTTTCAGAATATGGTCTTAACTAAAAATTCATGTCTGGCGACTTTTTGTTTGTTTTGAGGTGCAGGGTCACATATATAGATATACATGTATGAAGAGTTTTGTCGCAGAACGAACTAACTCCATTCTTGTTGGGATATTTGGGATAAAATTGATAAAAGAAGAAGAAAATAAGATGAAATACAGCATATTTGTAATCATAACTTCTAAAATAGTTCTTGTTATTTAAGAAGTGAGGTTTTGCTGGAAAGGTTAAATTTTGCTATATCTGATGACGGACTTACTTTGAATTGTAAGAAAAGAAATGGCGCTTAGCTCACTTTGCAATAAAAGTCCTCATGTGATATATGTAATTTCAAGAAAAAGAAGAGGTATTTGAAGCAGTCAGCGCATGAACTTTGTAAGAGGGAAGACGGTGCCCGACGATGGGGGTTAAGTGTTTATAATCGCAGGATGAATTTTCGATGACATTATCTGTCAGTCACTGATACATTACAAATTCGATAAAGAATACACTTTGGATTATATACCTCCCCATTATACCTCCGCATGAACTGATAAAAACTTGCTCATTTTCATGCAGTGGACATTGGTTAATTAGGAAGTTTCCCCATTGTATAACCACATTCCAGATTGACAAGACTGTAACAATTTGTGACGTTACTGCAGAACAAAGATTAAAAACTCAAACAAGGAATTCTAAACAAAATAAGAAATAATTTAAAGTACAAAATCAATGCATAACCTCCGAGTGTTTGATATTAACCCCCTTCCTCTCTGAAAAAAAAAACAGTTTGTTAATTGCTCTTTCATTTGGCAGGAATAATGACATTTTCTTGATTTCTCTACATAATACAATGTCCAAACACTCACAATCAATTAACCAATTTCCTATCTGCAGACTTCGTCACAACTGCTCATATCAAAAGCCTGGTCCTTCTCGTACCGCCGGGAAACTATGCAGACCTGTGCTTCAATCTGGGGTTTGGGTATAACCGCGCACAACAGATATTGGATAAGTTCAGCAAGGACTACCCCCGGGCCCTCTCAGATGTCCTCAATAGCTGGACAGATGAGAAAGTCAGAAGCGAAGCCGAGCTCAAGGCAGCTCTGGAAGGGGCAGGATTGGGCGGAGTCTACACAGCCGTTGACAAAAGTGTTCGGTAAGATACAGGTTTATTTGAGTAAATATGTACTGGTCGTGCAAACATATGTATACATACTATGACTGAGCCTCATCTATCTGCATGATTGTCTCAATAACATGTAGGTACACAAACAAGGACACGGAATCAAACACACACGCACTGTATCAAATACATAAATCAATGTGTCTTAGTAATTACTGCATTTAGTGGCAGATCCATGGAGGACTGCAACCGGCGCACGCCCCCCCCCCCCTTTATCTTTTGTCGAAACAAAAGAAATAAAAAGAAAAAAATGGGGGAGGGGTGCGTGCGCCCCCCCCCCCCCCCCCCCCCTTAATCTTATAAACGCGCCCCCTCTTTACGGAGTTCCTGGATCCGCCCCTGGCATTATTTCAATGGCTCTTGGTATTAAGAAAATCTACGTACATATTTAGCCATGTAAGTGAACACTTTGTGGAAAACCACTCCTTTTGCAATGGTTTCAACAAATTATTATTACATGTGCAGAGTATTGTAGAATGCAACAATACAAGCAAAATATTTTGAATCTCCATAGAAACATTCATTGTAGGGCGTAGATTGACAGACATGCATGACTGAGGTCTTACATGAACATTTCAACTTTAGAGAACGACAAATTATGAAGTTGGAAACGCTTAAGCTCTATGATAGCATATATTGATTGTCTTTAATACATGTACTGAATTACTCGGAAAAGCGTCATGGTCATAATGATAAAGGCGTGCAGCACAGGCACAGAGACGACCGTTGCAGAAGTCTACTAAGATTAACAACTTAAAATGAACCTAAAGTGCTCAACAAGGAGATAGAAATTTAGACTTTTGTTTTTTGTTAAGGGAATTGCCGGACGGTGATGGAATTACTTCTCTGTCGAGATCATTAGATAAAATTAGATCATGTGAAAGTTGATTTCAGGATATTGTCTTGCTCCGTTGGGCAAGATATGAAAAGAATATGTTTTTCCTGCTGTCCTGTACGATTAGAATGCACCCAAACATTCCTAACAAACGTCGATAAAAACACAGCCGGAAGGCTAGACTTATTACTATACATGAATACCCCAATATCAAGGTAATCTAAGGCCTGGATCTTTTACATTTCCTTTACAAAATGTAAATGTATATATACATATGATTTAATGACTTCGTATTTGTGTCCTTTTTCTTGTAAAAGTTGTACAGAGACGAATATAGGTGAATCCCAGCCCGAGACAACCTTGAGAAAGAGAGGTAGAAGAGGTAATGATGTCATCGAGAAAAGTAGCTTTCATAGATCTCCTCCCTGACGTGAAGCTAATATAGCCGTTTCGTTTATATTTTGTCGAGGTTCACCTACAAACGTCATGGTGCCTGTAGAGGACAAGAATAAGTAAGAAACATGAATTGAAAGCAATATGATTTCTCAGCATAGTGAGTGCTTATACGTTTTTTCACGAGGGAACAGTAAGCTTTATTTTGTTTTCCACTATCCTGGACTTTGTAAGAAACGAACTAACAACTCTTGAATAAGCTGTTATTAAGGTGGTTTTTTTTTCCTCCACATATGTCGATACTGACGGTATGTTAACAGAAGGCGTAGTCTGTGTATGACGATATTCCTTCTAGAGCAACCACTCCTTTCGTATTTCTTGGTGTCTACAAAGGAGGTATGTCGTCCCGAACTCTTAGTAGGGTCAATGAAAGGAAGGGATATGCATAAAAAAATGTAGCGATTAATCGAGTAATTGCCCAAAATAATGAAAGTATACATGTACACTGTCTGCAATGTACTTATAGCTTTATTTGTTTGTTTGTTTGTTTGTTTTGTAAAGTTATCGTTGTTCATATCGCATATTTGTCTTACAGAACACATCAGAGAGTTAAGACATGTAGCAACAGCAAAGCATTACACATTGACACATGATATAATTTTACATTCAACTTAGATTATGTGTAACTTCGTGACGTATTATGTTTTAGGATTCTCTGTAGCGGGCTCATGTGGTGTAAAGATTATCTCACGGTTTATTTCACTGTCCCTCACTTTAACGCATGCTTATTGTGTTGTTGTTTTTTTTTTTCTCCCCACTGGACGTGATATCTAATGTTAATAGAAAACATTTCTTTTACCCCACAAGATGAAATAAGTGAAAGCATGTTTTGTTGATTGCAACTTGAAAGGCAAGTCAAAAACGTTGTCTTTAGGCTATCATATACACTGTTGGTCATAAAGGTGGAATATTTTTTTTTCTCAAACTTTAACGGCGTATCTATTACAATGTGCTTGGAAAATAATATGTCTGATGTATATCAATCATCTAATTTTGTTATCTTGTCACTTACACGCTTTCACAGTGATTTTTAACAAGTATATGTCTAAATTAGTATAAACTATTGGCATGAAACAACATTGATAATACTACAAAAGAAACTTTATGAATAGAATATTTGTTTAAAACGTCATTCAATTTTCCAGAAAACTTGTTTTGTGATTCCATTGATAAGTTCACATCAAATTGAGTCTTTATTCTAAAGATTTCACATTGGGATGGACATTTCGGGTATGTCCACCCCGGGTATACCCGCCCCTAGCACAAATCAGTGCGCGTAGGCGTTGTGGCATGCTGTCCACCAGGTTGTTGATGACATCGACAGGTATGGCTTCCCACTCTTCTCTCAACGCAGCGGTCAACTCCTTCAGATTTTGAGGAATGACCACTCTGCCGTTGATGGCTCGGCCTAGGGCATCCCATTCATGTTCTATGGGGTTCATATCCGGCGAACAAGCTGGCCATGGCAACTGCTCAACCCCCTCTACCTCTAGGAATTCTCTAACTACAGCTGTCCTGTACGGTCTAGCGTTATCATTCTGCAGTCGGAAATTGAATCCGTACACATGTCTTTCATATTGAAGGCAGTGGAACTCCTATATCTCCCTGCAGACAGCAGCATTCACCAGATAAGTAAACGTCACTAGTGGTACCACCACGAGCTACCCGTGGCGAACCGTCAGGCGTGGACATCTAACCAATCATCGTGCTCAGGAGCCATGTTGTATCAATCTGAGATTGACTGTTGATCTTGAGACTTTGATTCCGTGATGTCTCCTCCACAAGCATGGAAGACGACTCGAGGGCAACTTCCGGTTTCTACGGCTAGGATTCAACAGTTGGCGATCATCTCTACTTGTTATCAGTCTGGGACGTCCTGGTGATTGCCGTGGCAGTACATTTCCTCTCTCACGATGACGCTTAAGAATTTTAGAGACTGTACCCTGTAAAATCCCTAGGATTTATCCTATAAGAGTCTGCTTGTAGCCCTCATGCCTAAGCGCTATCACTCTCTCGCGCATTGCCGTCAGCATTGGACCAGGCATAGTTAGGGGGGATTCTGTACCGATTTTTAATGCACACAGTACAGGGATCTTGGAAAAAAAAAACCTTCTCTACGCGGTGCAAAATCAGCAAAACAGGCAATATTTCAACTGCACAGGGCTTTATAGTCTGCACAAGGTAACTTCGTTACGTAATAACACATTCCTCAAGTCAAATATCACCTGAATAATGGGGTGACATTTCGTAATCAATAACATACCAGCTTGTGCTACAGACAGCCTTTTAAATGCGAACAAAACGGTCGACTTTTATTCAAAACAAAATTATTCCACCTTTTTGACCAACAGTGTATGATAAACAAAAGTAAGCAAGTTATGAAAGAGATTGGAATGATCCTCATTAGGAAAAGGGAAAAATAATATTGTTTCTCCTGCTTTCTGTTCTGTCTATCTGAATGTATACCAGCCGTGAGTGTATCCTTTGTTTTAATCATGTATTTTTTGGTCGATTTTGAAAATATTATGATTCTTTTTTTAACCTCTCCCTGCAGGTGAAAAAAGTGAAGAGACGGGACCGTTGAATAATCTACAAAGTCAACAACAGTTGCCGAACATTGTCCAGATCTTCGCAGTAGTCACATTTATTGCCGTCCTTGTTTGCATTAGATTTTTCTGGTAAAGCCGACAGGTTCATTTTGATAAATTACACTGCGATCAACAGATTAATTTCATCGAAATATCGGAGCCATGTACGTAGACGTTTGCGTGGAAATTATTCAATTCGACTTTATTGGCGCATTTACGAAAAGATATGCAGTCATGAACGGACTAGAGAATCTAACATTCACCTCAGATTGTTCACTGAAGTAAGAGCATCGTTTTTTTTACAAAAACCCAACCGAGGTGAACAGTAACAATTAACCGACGGAAATCCTTTGGTAGATTAGATTTCACAAGTGACCAAAACATACCGGACGCTGCAAAGTACTTTTATCATCCTTTTTAAAGTAAGTTTTTTGTTCGTATTAAATGTTCCGTTACACTTTAGGGAGGAACTGTTTACTCTTTATGTGTCTGTACACTTCAGATTCATAACACATGACAGAGTTATTGATTTTCTTTTCTCAGAAAACCAAACAACCAGATGACCAGGAACCAAAGCAATGCTTAGTAACAGTAATATAGCTATCTTGAACATATCGATTATCTTTTATATCAACGGATCAGCGAAATTTTCAGGGAAATTAAACAGACATAAACATGACACGTTTAATCGCATGTGGGCAATCTAAACTTGTGTTACGTGCTCTATGGTCCCGCAGGGTAGCAATCTATATGAAACAACATTATAACAGAACATTTCTTGTGTACTCTAGAGTAGATACAGCGCCAAGGCAACTCAAATGGCGTCCTTTGACTTCGGGGATGAATCCATTCCATCAGCCTGAAGGCCAGAATGTTATCATAATTGTAATCGATAAAACAGCAAAGTAAAGCTACATTTCTATCTGTTATATGTTTCTCAATGGAAACATTGCAGAAACTTGAATTTTTCGTTTACAGATAGAGAAGTGTTACAGAGGATGTTGTAGCGACCATCCAGCTTCCCACAAAAGGTCTCAACTATAAGAGTCAGTAAGGACTGTGACCCCCCTATGAAAGTCAAGTCCTGCCTAATGGCACCTCCAGCCTTCCGAAGCAATTGGATGACTGATGGCATCCAACGAAATTGTTGCTCATTCGGCCTCCAAATCCTAATCTTAAGGACATTCCATTTCATTATAGTAAAGACATCTCTCAAGCTGCAGTAAGAAAAAAAAAAAACATATGAACCGGATGTATGAAAATATTAACGCTTTGTATGTCATACGAAATTGATACGATTTTAATGTAATATGACAATCAAAACACCTCAATACAAAATTAGGCCTACGCTTTCACCAATGTGTATGAATTTTGTTTGTGCGATCGTATGATATCAATGATACGTGAAGAAAGGCCGTATTGTGTCATGTGTGTTCGTATTTGTTGTACATGTACGTGAAGTGATTTTTTAAGAAGCTGATAATAAAAATGTATACACATAGAAATACTGAGAAAGGGTTGTCGTTTTTTTTTACTCAGAGCTTTTATATACATTAGATATATAAATATATTTTTTCTCATCACTTTCTTTTTCAACGATTGTGCTTTCTATTGAAATGATATGTACTTACACGTATTGGTCTATATAGACCCAAATATGATAAGAGTGTTATTGTTAATAATAATCACAATAATACCAACGTGATAATGATGGTAACCAAAATAGTAGTAATATAGGTTTTCCCGGTCAATGTCATACTTTTCTCATACAATTTCCTATTCCGAGCATTCCATTTCACGCATTCCAGCATCGTCAGCATAATTACAGCATAATAGACAAGGTTGATTGACACCTCCCGAAAAATAACAATTTCGACTACATTGAATCTTACAACATGAGCATTGTACTGTACACGTATTGTTTGTTGTTTATTGCTATCTTATTGGTTTACTTTTGCGAGACTTTGTGAGATCATTGTGTATCAGTTTACTTCCCATGGCATTTAAAGTTCCAATTGACAGAGAACTTTTATTTCCCCCTTTAGTTTCCACTTTGCTTTTGTTTGAGGGTATCAAAACATGCAGGATAACAAAAGCTTGCTATTGCTTTTGCATTAATGTATCCCATTGTGTTAAATTGGTCTGTTGTTATCATTGTTATCTTAAAGGTCATTTGCTCATAAATGACAACATGCCGATTTTTTTTGTAATTTTTATTTTTGTGCATTGGAGGACAAAAACGAATGTGTTTATTCACACGCAAAGTTTCCTTTTGTATTGATATGCCATGATGATAGCCAATTAGATTACCTTTTATAATAAAACATTTACTTTTATACACATCTTCTATGAAAATATGAACTTGAGAAAGTGTTAGCATTCTTTTTTTTTCTGAGTGATATGCATATATAATCTATGTAAATCTATATATATATATATATATATATATATATATATATATTGATAAGGTAGTCCACGTGTTGGCAAGATAAAAAGATAAGTAACAAAGCTGCAACAAAGTTCATGCTGTATTCACCAACGGTTTATTTCTTCACACAAATTTTCGAGCGTCTCGCCGCCCTTTCTCAAGTGTTGAGAAATGTATATATATCCTGTAAACGGGAGAATATGAAACGAAAAGAATCCTCTAATATTGTTGCATAGTAGATTCTTCATCGCAGATTCCTGCTGTGAAATTACACCATCTACATTTTGAGGTCAGAGTTATTCATATATCAGTAATGTCTCCTGGAGTCCGTATTAAAAAAAAAAAAAAAAAAAACGCTTTTTCTTTTTGGGTACCGTTATACTAATTCACACCTTGTTGATAACAGTCTTTTATGTAAATGCAGAAATTAAGAGCAATAAGCGTGAAATCGCTGGTTCGAGTACTGTGGCTGTAAAAAGAGGCTGTGCCCTTTATGACCTTGTCGCTCTGAGGGGACTTCAAAACCCACAACCAGAGATCAAGGAGGTATATAGTTTGCTGTCAGTGAGTTGCGTGATGTTGATATGGCAACAGTAAAGGAAATTCCCCCAAAACTTTTTTCCTTCGTAATATGATCAGTTGGTATTGGTTCCTTTGATTTTGTTTTATATCTGTTTGTAGTTTTATGAATTAATTTTTCGTTCTCTTGCTATGCATTTTCTGAGGGCCCAATATCATACAACCTTTGCGTTATAGTTGGACCCTCCATTTCCATTCTTACCATATTTATTTTTTACTACGCATTATTATGTATATTGAAAAAATACAATTATGTTTTCTTCATTTTGTTTTCGCATTTTCACATGTATTTTGTTCTGTAACGTTTTTGCAGTTATTACAAATAATTTCTGCTTGTTTATCATTTTTAGATGTTTAATGTTTATTAAATGGAATGGAAATATACTTCACCCTAAAATGTGAACTTTGAAAAAATTAAAATCACAACAAACATTGGTATCCCAATCGGCAATACCAAAGTGGGACTTATCGAATACACTCATTACTTTGTTCAGACGCACACATTAGTTATTTAAATGCGTTCTTCAATTATTTATGTCGAGTGCAAAGTCATGTAGTGAAAAACATGAGGCTAAACTTAAAAGATCGATTTTATGCTGGTCAAGAAGTTTCAAAGATAACCGTTGGAGAGTACCAGAAATGGAAAGCGCCTACTTTTAAAGCAGTATTTTTTTTCTCTACAAGGACCATTGATTAGCATGAAGCAAAGGCGCTACTATAAAGATAACTTGACTATTATGTTGTAGGCTTTATAGCAATGTCATCCATTTCTATGAAATGAAATGAAATGAAATGAATGAAATAAATTAGATAATCCAAGACCATTGTGAGTCTATGTTTCATCATTTTTCCACTTGTAATCCCTCAAACGAGATTTATCATAACAAAAATAATTGTACCAATGTGTTTGCTATACAAAGCGCATGACAAGTACTTATTGAGTCTTTAAAAGTGTTAAGCAATGTTCAAAAGTCATTATTCTCATAAGATAGATGTATTGAGTCATGCCATTAATTATGCATTACCAGACAAAGTCATAAGTTATATCTTTTTTTAGTCTCGAGGTTTTCTGCTTTCTTTATTTTCGAACGCTCTTTAAAGTGATTTGATATCAGTGATCGTAAATATTTTTGAATAAAGAAACACAACTGAATTAACGCACATTTAATCCACATCTAATAAATTTTTGAAATTTTCCAAAATGAATTTCATTTCATTAATTGAATTTCCAAACAAGTATACAGTGTTGTATTTGCAATATCCATGCATGACAAAGTAAAGTAACCCATGCATTTTAAGATTAGTATATTGTTATACAGACAATGATAACATTTCCATGACACAAAATCAATTGAAATCAATCTCCAGTAAATTACAGTCATGACGGATGAAAAAAATTGTGTGCAGTGGGAACTCAATCGATCACGTGATGTCACGCATTTCAGGAAGCTCCAGTGGCCAGCCGGTCGCTGCCTCCTCAGTCCTATCTGAACTGTCTTAGTTCATGAAAGAAATGAGGAGCATGTTAATGAACTTCACCACGCAAGTAAACACAAAACTGAATTCTGTTGTCAACGAAATTACAACAATAAAGGCTGATTTTGAAAGAACGAAACAAACCGTCTGTGAATCGGAGATTGGATTGACGGATGCATCTGATCGACTGCATGATGTTGAAAATGACGCCATTCCACAATGCGAAACAACATCGACAGCAAAATTGCTGAGCTTGACGAAAAACTCGGTCTAAGCGAGATACATAACAGAAAGCAGAATCTTTTCATCTATGGAGTGTTGTGCAAACCAAACAAAGATATCCAACAAACAGTGAGTTACGTCTTCTTCTTCAATGAAAGTTGAAAGTTGAAAGAAAACCTGAATAAAAGCAGATGCTTGTGAGAGTGTAGGTGCCCATAGAAAAAAAAGTCAAACACAGACAGATACACACACACACACTCTCTCTCTCTCACTCTCTCACAAACACACACACACACTTTGCACGCACTCTGGACATGTGTGCGTGCACGCACACTCACACAAAACAAAGAGACTAGAATGAAAGAGGAAGGAAGAAGGTCAGTGGTCAATATCATAAAGCATCGCCCACCGTAATATTCTCAATAGTTACAGGTAATATCAGGGGACCGTTTCATGAAACTTTTTGTCAGTGATTTACACTGACAACTGTTAAAAGCTACTGAAATCCTTGCGTCTGATTGGCTGATAGCAAATTTGTCGGTGAAAACTTCCGACGAACTCGTTGATGAAACGCCCCCCTGATGTGATTTTCAATCGAATCAAAATTTCTTTTAGCACGTGTAATTCAGTGAAAATTCTGAATTGAATTTCATTAATCTATTGCAGAATAAATTTCCAAACTTTGCTTTAAAAAAATCCCCGATCATATCGTCGTGATAGTCGGAGCTTCTAGCAAAAAAGTGAATAAATAAATGAAAAAGGATCTTTCAGGTTTTTTTTTTAATTTAATCTATTTTCTTGTTTTTTATATAACATTGATATTTTAATGAACAATTATTGATTTCAATGAATCATTCCTATTTTTTAAAATTTCACCAATGCAGCAATAAGTTATCATTCAGCCCGTGGAGTGGGCAATCCCAATAAAACATCTTACCAGTATGATACTGTACATGTATAAATGTAACCCTCCACTACAAGAAAAGGTCACCACACACGGAATTTTAGTTTGGGGCAGATTCTCAAGGAGGAATGAGAATGTAAGCTTTAAAATGATGTATAACTCACCTCAAATGGGTTCTCCTATATCTAGATAATTTATGTAAAATTTTGAAAGAAAGCACAACTGTGTAATGAGAAAAGAGGCCCTGAAGTACAGTTTCTATTCAACTGTTTAATCTTCCGAGCCATGCTCTCAGTAATGCTTGGGACAAAAGGGAAATATGATGTAAAATGCAAAGCATTAGCATCAACATCTCCGAAGCTATTGGAGTTTGAATTAAAGAAGTTGTAAAGGATTTTTTTTTAAGAAATGAAAGGTGTAAAGGATTTTTTTTAAGGAATGAAAAGGGGCCTCTGAAGATATACCTAATCACACTATTCTACAAAGACGTGTTCTGCTAAAAACACGATTTCCTGTTCGTGTTATGATCCCCAATCAAGATTGTAGAAATTACTGCTCTTGCCGAAAACATGAAAACCTCAATATCGACTCGGTTGAACTTTTTTACCTTTTTTATTCCAATGGAAAATCAAAGCGCGCGACTTTTTGTTGGTTCTTTGATACACGGTAACATATTACAATATATACTTTCTGATTTATGCGTCCAAATCTACCTAAGTATACTTTCAACGAAAGTCATCACTGCTTACAATATAGACAGCTTAGACAGTTTAAGAGATTTGCTTTTAGCATGTACGTCAGCAGAGCATGGTCCTATAGTAGATCAAAAAAAAAAATCGGATTTTCACATCCATAACTTCTAATATGATAACAGTTGTCTGAATGCTATTCCAGATTCTTAAAATTTAAATCTTAAATCTTGGATATATTTTGCAGGAAACCCATTCATTTTGGTAAACTGGACACAGAGAAATGTGGATTGTTGTAAAGTATATGTCATGTGTCCGATTCTTCCAAGGTTAGCAATAAGATGTAGATGCTCTTGGCTCTTAAAGGTGGGGGATTCCTTACATGCGCTACAAAAAAAAAAAATCCTCATTTCTCTTTGACCACTGAAGCAAATTGGATTGGGTTTTTGTAAGAGGTGGGTATTAAGTTAATGTTTCATATCATGGAATTGTATTTAGAATGATTCACTATCTTAAAAGATATCATTGTGTAGAGTCACGTTGTATTTATTTTTGTTGGCGGACATATATGAATTGAGCTCTCTTGGCCTCTCTTTATTTTTAATTTCAAATTGTTAAAAACAAAACTCGCAAATACATGCAGATAATTTTTCGATGTTACTCGTTAGCGTGGTAAATCATAAAAATTATATCGCTAGTGGTAAAAATAAATTTTGAAGATTTTTTTTCCAGTATAGTATGTCAAAATGTTAATCTTCCTCAAAGGTTTAATCTTTTTCGCTTTGTCCTGTCGCAGCAGACACAATTTTATTTTCATTTTAACCTTGCAACATACAACAAATCACCATAAAAAGTCCCATTGGTTCTTAAACACCATAGTACAGCGTACGCATAATTTTTTTTTCATCAATACCGGTTGTTTTAATGTACTTTTTCCCGGTTGCATATACTAAACAGCAATGACATCACATATTTGATTTTACTCTTCGATGCAAGAAATATGTTAATTTTATGCTAAATTTGTACTAAATACATGCATTCTATGTTTGTTTTTTTTACATTCCCACCACTCCTAACTCTTATCATGTCATCTGCTAAGATTTTATCTTAAAATGTCTGTATGAAAGCATTCTGGCTCGTTTTTTGTAGAGTGTGGCGTAGCATTGCCGCGGTGGTGCGTCAATCCCTTTATGTTACACTCCTCATAAGCCTTGCTGGACTCTCTTGGCGTGATTTAGTGACATTTATCGCTGTATGGCGCATGTTGGATACTTCATGGGTGCTGTGGTAAGTCCACTTACGCCCTGCAAGCTTGGCTTGGGATGGCCGAGTGGAATTCGAAACTCGAATCGCTGGAAGAGATTGGTGAAGAATAGGAAAACCTCCATTTTGGCCAGTTGAAGCCCCAGACACTCTCGGCGACCTGTGCACCCAACAATCAAGATAAAGTGACACAGAGCTTTACAAGAGTTCTACTTCCCAGAAAATGGCTTATGCTATAATATAGCATAATAATATATATTATTTAGATGTGTTAGACCTATTTTGATACTTTGTGATCGTATCAAACAATACAAATGAGACATGGGCATGAATTATCATTTCTAGTTATTTCTGCTTATCTACTACTTTTCGTTATTTTTTCCAACTTTATTGAAATTAAGCCCTTCATTTGCGATTTTCAACTTTCATCGAAATTAATTACAAAAAGAAATTTGCAAAGTGCACTGAGAACCTCTCTACATAAGTGACTGAATAATCAACTTGTTGATTGCTGTCGCTAACCTGGAAGAAAAAAAAGATTTGTCTTAAATGTAACCATGCCATTAGAAATGAATTTGATAGTATGATGTAATCGGTGTAGTACAGTAAGATGAATGAAGAAACAGTAAATGAATAAATAAATGTAACAGTTGAGTAACTAAATAAGTATAGGACCTATGCAAAGACAGAGCATCGCAGCGAAAGCCACAAAGCATAAGAATAACTGTCTAGTTATATTCGTAGACAGACTTAATGAGTCATCTGCATTGCATAAAATGGGAATCTTGGAGACAAATAAACTAAAGAAATCAAGTTTAAAGAGGGAGAGGGTGTCACATTTCCTACACTTCCTTGTTGCATTAACTATTTTGCCCAGACTGGCCTCTACGCTTCACGATGAATAAAAATAATAACACGCATGTAACTTAGAATGAATGGTTAACATTAATCCAGAATTAGTGCAGACATCATTAACTACCCATACATTGTTTATTGATCAGACTTCAATGCATTTCTGGGACATTCTTGTTTTGCGGAGACGCGTGATGAACAAAATGTGTATTCTTAAATGTCAGGTTTCTTGATGTTACTTTTACAACGATGACGTACCCTCTCCTATGATGTGGTATTCGTGAGGTTTTTACTGCATTCATTACCCAAAATTAGATAACTAAGATTTGCAAGCACAGATGCACTTACCAATGCCAAACGGCATCCACGCGTCACTTTTAATGACAGTTTTCCCGTCATCAGACAGGAATCGATGTGGCTTAAACTCTTCTGGATCCGTCAAATCCTTGCTGTCATGTGGGGATCACAATGGTCCCTTGAGGTATGGTGTAACCAAACAGCGAAACATCGCCTGAAGTTTTGTGGGGCATCAAGTTTGGTAAAATTGGTCTCAGACGCATCACTTCAAGTATGGTTTATAGCCTCGCAGAAAGGTAAATTCTCCCTGTCGCACAGTGTTGGCTGTCGGCCCTGCCCCAACAACATTGTCCAACTCGTCCTGTACCTGTTAGTTTACGACAAGGCAAATGCACTGTTCATTTATAAGTAGCAAATAGTTATCTTTGATTTTAATTCTCCTTAGGAAGAGGGTTCTAATGGTTCCTTCAGGGAATATTATTGGTGAGCTTTAGCTCAAGTTATCTGAATTGCAAGTTACGGGTGAGAGGTATTCACGCTTTCATTATTTTATTATCTAAACAATAAAGGGGGAGAGGGGATAGATGACAAGCAGGACTTGCTGGTCAACTTGGACAAGGGAATCTTTGTACATTCCTGCCTCCACGCGCTCCCTTTGTATGACTCTTTAAAATAGCTTACCCACGCACATCTCATGTATAATCGTGGGCCAAAATGACCATTAACAGACAAACGGAAAGGTTTAAGAACTATGATATTTTCTCTCTCTTTATTTTTCAGTGTGTATAAACCAGTAGGCAATTCCTTGATCCTCTTCCTTTCCATTTCGGAACCCATGATACTGTTTTCTTCAACGCACCCTCTTTCCTGTCCACATAAATGGCTTATGGCGTCATGAATTACATGCATCATACATCTTCCTCTATAGTGTTACCAATTCTCATATTAGCATCCTCCTGAAAGGCCCCCAAAAAGGCAATGCCTTTATCATTGCTGGCCGATTATACATATTATTATAATATAGCCAAACAAGTCGGATTTGCCACGGTCACAGTAATAAAACTGATAATTGATTTTTGTGGTAGAAAAAAAAGGACATAGTCGCAGTGACTGGCAAAGCTACCTCTTCTTAATGATGCATACGACTGTATAGGGAAAAAAAAAAAAGAAGATTTTTTTTTTCTTAGCACGTGAGCTCTTAACCTACGAATCCGGACGTAGACTTTTATATATATATTTTTTTTAACATGCAGAGAAGGATATCGTACGTGTACGCTGTACACCAACATTGTCATTTCATTTCCATTTTTTAAAAAACGTGTAGTGTTACATTCAAATGTGGACATAATTATGCAGTTTGCAAACGAGTACAAAGAGTTTACCTTTCGTTGTACGTCTGAGTAGGTCATCAGGTAGAGAATCATCCATGACAACGTCAATGAGGTTGTCTCCAAACTTGCGGCAAATAAGTCTAGGACGGACCGCCAGAACTCTTCCAAAGTGAACACATCAGATATGATGATATGATATATCAGATATCAAAAAGTTCGTTTGAAACTCACGGCCCCAAGGGGTGTAAAGGAGGAAAGAGAAAACGTTCACGGGATCAGAATCCGATACGCTGATGAAGAGCCTGGTTATCGAGTCTACTACCTTCTGGTATTCCACGTCATCATAATCGAATCTCTTACCAAACACAAGTTGGCAGATGATATTCGAAGTCGCCTTGTTGAGGTACTGCAGAATCTCAGTGGGTTTGCCTTGGGCAGCCTCGATTTCATCACCAAGGTACTTTGCCTCAAGGTTAATTTGAGGTTCGAGGCTTTTCTTACCCATGCCGAAAGCCCGTAGAGTGACGAGGCCAAATTTTCGGAGATCATTCCAAGACTTTCCATTGCTCCAGACTACGGAAGCTGAGTTAATGATAATACAAACCAAAGAAACAGTTATCAACTCGTTTTTTTTTTTCTTTTTACAAATGTATCTCTTATGCATATAGACCTATATATATATTGCAAGATTTGTCTGAGTTTAACAAATTAGTTTCATGCTAACTTTTAGGAGTACATCAATATTATTGAGTACACTCGGGCTGGTGTCTATTGGAAATGCGTGTTGTAGTAAAGATAAAAACATTCTCAATGGGTTATAGATTGGAAAGAATTCAGGAAATTCGGTTTATGTAATAAATCTAATGAAATATTTTAGTCTCCTTTAATTTTTGTCGAACATTGTTGCTCGTCAATGATGCAAAGTCTATTACAAGGCTTCATTTTTTTTCTCCCATTCATATTAAAAGCAACTGAAACACAATAAAGATTCGCATGCGCGTAAAGGGGAGACTTGAAGGCAGGGACAGCGATTGACTGTGTCATAAAAGCGTGTAAAAAATGTAGCAAATTCGGTAACTTCATATCGCAATATGTAATCAGTCACCAAATGAGTGAAGTGAAGTGTTCTTTACTATTGGCACTATTAAAGGGAACGAGATATGAACAGCCTTAAAACATTAAAACTTACAGCTCTTGTTCTTATCCGGAATGCGTTCCAGTATATGCTTTGGAACGAAGCGATCAGAAAAAGCCTCGCCGTTCTTTACCAAAGCCTGCCTAATGGAGAGTTTGTCATTCAAAACAACGGTCAAGTACGGTTCCTTCCGCAAGCTGAATATGGAACCGTGTCGTCGAGCAAGATCCTTGTCGGTCTCGTGGCTCGGTCGTCCGCCAAAGCGGTAGCCTGCGAGCGGTAAAGACCACGGACCAGGGGGCAAGTGTCAAAATGAAACTGCACAGTCCAACGAGTAGAGCAGTGGAAATGATTGACATGTTTGAATATTTTGATTTCCCTGTTCTAGCATAAAATTGACAGCTTTGACCCAATGCGACGTCACGCTACAAAATGGTCGTTGAGGCCTTCTCGTTTATCGTTTACTAATTCCACGATATAATAGTCTAACTTCACACTATTCCAGCCAGCAAATATGGTAAACCCAGCATATAATATTAAATTATAGGTATGATTACAAAGTGGACTTTGCTCAATTTGAATTCATCAACACAGCTTTGTCATTGATAAAGGTTAGTATGTCGGTACATAGGGTTATTCAAGTATATACTCTGGAATATTATTAGTTACCCCTATAAAGCCTAAGGGGGAGGGCAGATTTTCATTTGCCACTCCTCTGTCCTTAATCCAATGCCAACCAAATTTGGTCATTTTTGTCCTTAAATTGTATTGCAAGCATTTTGATGTATAATTTAGTTATATTTGATATTGCTGGTTGACATGGCAACCGTAAACTGACAACCACGTCGGTGAGATTTTGCTTATTTCTGCTCCAATATCAAAAAAAACAATATTACAGTGTAAGAAGTGGGTGTTTCTTGGCTGAAATTTTCCGAAGAAGCAAAATGCGAAGTAATAATGGTCTTTAAATATTTTCATTATTTTCTTTGTTTTGACGTGAAGAAGGCATAAAACAAGAGATAAAATACAGACAATTGAAAACAAGAGTATTTCCAAAAGTCTGCCCTTATATTCTGTGGCGTTTTTATTTCTTCATCCAAGTTATGTCCGTAATATCATTAGTTTATCATATTACCAATCTACAAACTCAAGATTTTAATATTATGTATATATGAAATTATTCATTCGTCTTATGATAGAAAATAGCTTCTTTGATGTGCATATAAAGTTCTCATAAAATGAGTTGATGATTGTCATGCGTTACATAAATCACAACAGATGTAACAGTTCTTGTTGATACTAACCTTCACTTATAATGGATTGTAAATGAACAAGTCACGAAATACTCGTGCTCACGAATATAATTTCTACATGCTTGTAACATGTGCTTCGTCTGTTATAACTATCGAAAAATTATACAGGCCAATCTCTTCATGAGATCAACTAATCATTGCCTATAGCCACAATCTTATAGAAAGGGGAAACAGTCAACGTGCTGTAATGAGAGAAACGAAAAAAAAAAGGAAGAAAAAAATTAATGCACTCTGACACGTCAAACTATTTTGACCCTTCTCAGATACAAGGGGAGCACATTGTGCCCAATGTAACTTTTTGTTATCTCATGTATCATCGTTATATTCGGCACATTGCTGCTGGAGCAACTCATACTCTACATGACCTTACATTTCAATTTCTAAAAGTCAACATGGGGCGCTATTTACCAAGATATAAAGAATTACATAGGGAATATGCCAAAAAACATGCCCTGTCTATGTAATCTCTTTATCCCCAGTATACGTCTTATTACATACCAATCATTTTCAATGATTTGTTGATATGATCCTCGTATAGGGGAGAGATTTGCCTGTAGCATTTTCGATAGTTGTAACACACGAAACACATGTTACAAGGATGTAGGAACTTTATCGGTGGGCATGAGTATTTCGTGACTTGCGCATTTAAAACCCCTTATAGGTGATGGTTAATAACAACAAGAGCATCTGTTGTGATTTATTTAACGCATGATAATCATTAATTGATTCTATGAGAATTTTATATGCGATTCAAAGAAGCCATTTTTCAATCATACGACGTAAATTATTTCATTAAGGCAACAAGATACAACAAGTATAGTAATGAATAATCGTAATTAGACTGGCACAACATTATACCTGGATTATCAGAAATTTGTATTCCATTCAGCAGTTTTCAAATATATTCATTTGCTTTCCTTTTGAAAAGATTTATTGATAACCACCATCACATCTATTTCACCTCATAAAAGATGAAACCTGTTTTACAAGCATGTATTATAACAACCTTGTTCACGACCATTGCGAGTCTGCTTCTACAGTTGTTCACTTACATTATAAATCCTGAAATGAGAAGGATCAGAGCAATACAAATAATTATTTAATCAAAAGATGTGATATACATAGCGAAAAACGGTCGTTAAGTAATTCTCCGAGAAGCTTTTTTATTACAATATATGAAGAGTTTGTTTGCAAAAACCGATAAGTCCATTTTTGAAGATTTGAAAGTACGGTCTGTGTCATAAAGTCCAAAATGATACCTATTAAATGATATATTGGCCACTACATATAAAGGTATATTTTTGAAGTTATGATCAAAAGAAGCAAAAATGTTCTTATTATTCTCTTTATTTTTCTTGACCTTTAATCGCAAATATCTCCATTTGACAAATATGGACTTATCGGTTTTTGCAAACAAACTCTTCATATTGAAGTCATTTTTTTCATGAAATGAATAACTTTTAATATGACATTGTCTTATGTATACAATAATTATGAATCATCATAATAACACACGATCTGATTTATCAGTGACTGTCTTCAAATGCGTCACGAGATCTAAATGTCTATTTTGCATATTTAATGTTGTTTTTGTTATTATTAAATCATTTTTAAAATATTTTTTAAACCGAATAAACACATTTTTATATAGACAACAAATTAAGTCATTAGCGATACTTATATTTTATATGCAACATCAAAACCCAGACCAAACTTGTAATCTTTGAATATAACATTTTTGTTCGATTGATAGGCATATCAAATAAAATACTTGAAATAAACGAAATTACATAAGGCGAACGTATATAGTGAAAAGGCTTAATAAAACAAGCTCTATGGACTTGTAGGTTTTTTTTTTTTATTCTAGAAAGTGAGTAAATGATACATTCTCTTCTTCCTTCGCAACTTGTATTCATACCCTAGCATGTAGCAACTTACATTGCGAGTGATAAAATTATAATTTTGATAAAAATCTAATTTGTAAATATGTAAAATGTTCATCCTCCGCAAAGTTTTGATACTTTAATAATGTCTTAAAGGGACGACTTTATTTCTTTGATTCAAAGAAAAACACAAAACTGAGATATCCTATGGTTCTTCTGAACTATGCCAATTTCATCTACAGTACCTCTCATATAGGCAGTACGGTATTATATGCTGAAATATTACTGAGATGGAGTGTATGTTTCTCACACCACTCCTCAGTTTCATTACGTCATCAATGGATCCGTAAGCATCTGCTAATAGATGTCATCTTATAAAGAAGGTCAGTACCAAAGCATCTTTGCTGACATTTTGTAGAGTCGTACTTAACATATATTGGCAGTGGCACCGCAATATCTTAATGTATCAATCAAACACTCCACAATTCCCTTGCTTCACATTCTTATTGATATACATGTTCTACTGAGATTCAACGCTGTGCGGCGCATGTTTGATACGTCGTGGGGGCTGTGGTAAATCCGCCGACACCCTGAAAGCTTGGTTGTGTTTGGCCAGGAGGAATTCGAAACACAAATCGCTGGAATAGATTTGTGAAAAAAAGGAAGAGCTCCATTTTGGCCAGTTGAAACCCCAGACACTCGCGACGACCTAATTCATGCAGGAGTCAGATGAAAGGACAGGATAAGGGTTCAAAGTCCTTTATTTGTCACACTCATGAATCTTTATCATTATCGTTATCTGATACAAGAATACTTTGATTATGTCGATTAATAGTCCTATGTTTATCATACATCAGCAATAAATGAAAATTTTAATCAAATGATTGTCAAAAATAGAGAGGAAAACAACTGATCGAACAATTCAAATTGACTTATCAATGAACTGATTGGTCACGCTTGATTAATTAATAAATAAATTCATTAAAAAGTGCATACATTAAGAAAAAAACAATAGCGCGAGAGGTAACGCATCACAGGCGAGGGAGGTATAGGTTAGGAAATAGAAAGAGATATACGTTATATCATAAAGATAGTGGAAAGGGACAACTGCATGGTAATTATTAAGTTGATAGAGTGTTTGTTGAAAATAAAAGATTAGTTGTATTTTTTGCATTTCTTTGCTGCAATGATTATAATCTACCCTCATAGTCTTGTCTCTGTATCCAGTCCTGTCTCTGTATAATAATGATGATCACATGGCACGCACGTTTCTGTATCGTTCTTAGGGACTTATCAACCTGTGAATTCTTCATTAAGTAGAATTTCATCCATTTTTTCCTAAGGATTTTCTTTCGTGCAGACACAAAAACTGAACTTGCTTTTTGTATAGAGGAGTGTTAAATTTCTTGTACAAACAAAGATGACAAAATCTTTTATGTGTCTTTCATTTCATTTCAGTTCATTTCAATAATTTTATTTCATTTCCAGCAATGCGAAATATTTACACAAACGAAATAAAAAAAAATATCAGTACATTTTAGGGACAAGAAATACAAAATGACAATAATACGCGTCACTTTTAGATGACTTTGAATGTAACTCGTTCCATCCAAAATGAAGCTGACGTGGTTGACAACGTAGCTTGCACATTGGACAATAAAACGAATGCTCAATGTATCTAATGATATCAAAGAAGCATATTACTTTGATAACAAAAAAACAAACACGTGTACACTTAAATATATGGCCTACTTATACAAACAAACACACAGACGGACAGAAAAAACACCAATGATCTCTCTTGTTAAAGAGGAGAGAGAAAAATAAAATATAGCAGAAAGAGTGTTTTGTGGCATAATTGAAGATTCGACTACATTCACTACACAAATGATAACTATGTTACCGATATAGGAAGCACGACACCTACCAACGCCAAAAGGCATCCATGCGTCACTTTTCACGACAGTTTTCCCGTCATCAGACAGGAATCGTTGCGGTTTAAATTCTTCGGGATATATCCACTCTTTACTGTCATGGTGAACAGCCCAGATGTTGGGGATCACAATGGTCCCCTTTGGAATGGTGTAACCGGACAGCGAAACATCGCATGTAGTTTTGTGAGGCACCAAGTTTGGTAAAATTGGGCTGAGGCGCATCACTTCAAGTATGGTAGCCTCGCAGAAAGGCAGATTCTCCCTGTCGCTCAGTGTTGGCTGTCGGCCCCGCCCAACAACATTGTCCAACTCGGTCTGTACCTGTGGGTTAGGAGCAAAGCAAACTCATCGTTGCATGCCACAGGCAGTATTGTTAGAACATTTTTTTTTTAATAGAAGCGATAAACATACCTCAAAGAGAAATATTCAAGGTGATGAAATCTTACACATAAAGCTATCAATGACCCCCCCCCCCCCACACACACACACAAAACAATTGCTATATGTAATAGCAATTGTTGGACCCGGTTTTAGGACAATTCATTCAAGTGCTTTACATAGCCCGATAAATACGTTGAAACACAAGCAGAAATCGTATAACATGATGTGAAATAAGGAATGTGGTGATTCTAGGTGCTTACCGATGATTGCCATGAGATCTGATAAGATCTAAGACGATAACAATGACCCGGAAAGTGGCACTTGTGATAGACATTCACAACAATTCTACAATCGCGCAGTATGATGGCCCATTGCATCATGATCGACGCTCTTTATAACGGATCGTAATATTGTAGGAACGCAGCACAAAACCCAGCTCACCGTCTTCTGCACGGCGTGCTGTCTCCTTGATCTCTAACGTCATAAAACCACCTTCCCCATAACAAAAGTGACATCTATCCCTGGCTTCTCATAGAGTGCTCCCAAATCACAAATTACAATTATTCTTTTTAAGTAGTCGTACTTACACCCTATACGGTATTAGACTACTTGTCGATTGCCAATTTAGTTAGAATAATAATTCATAAAAAAATAATAATTACAAATGCTGCTGCCAGTTTTTCCTTGTACTGCACATAATGAGAAGTTTCAAAATCAGTTATGAATGAAAACAAGCATGATAATTTCTCCGCAATACAAAATTGACTTTTTGCGTTGTTCTATTCGTGCAGAGGAGACGTAACACGAATATATTTCCATTGTAATTTCCGTTTCATATTAGAAGTAGTTCACAAAAGAACTTCATACCAATGATAGTACCTTTTGTTGTAGGTCTTGGTTCGTTATCATGTAGAGAATAATCCACGACAACGTTACCGAGGTCGTCTCCAAACCTGCAGCAAAGAAATCTAGTAACACCCGCCAGAACTCTTCAAAACTGAACACCTGCGATATGACGTCATGTGCGATGAATGCGTCCACCATGCTGCGAATGTTGCTTTTCTGAAACGTGTCGCGGTGGCGATGCATTTCAGAAAAAATGAATTTCTTTGCTTTCTGAAAGTCAGTCCTAAGCTCGATAGAATCCGATACGCTGGTGAAGAGCCTGGTTATTGAGTCTACTACCTTCTGGTATTCCACGTCATCGTAATCCAATCTCTTACCAAATACAAGTTGACAGATGATATTCGAAGTCGCCTTGTTGAGGTACTGCAGAATCTCGATGGGTTTGCCTTGGGTAGCCTCGATTTCATCACCAAGGTACTTTGCTTCAAGGTTAATTTGAGGTTCGAGGCTTTTCTTACCCATGCCGAAAGCCCGTAGAGTAACGAGGCCAAATTTTCGGAGATCACTCCAAGACTTTCCACTGCTCCATACTATGGAAGCTGCGAAATAATAATCGCAAACCAAACGACTAATGTCATAAGAATTTCTAAGCGTACGTACTAATCACCATTTCCATGCATTATATAGTCCTAAAAGGTTGTGTTTCCATTTTTAATGTTTTTTTTTACATGTCCAAGTGTCATAGAAGGATCAAAAATGTTTAATTTAAAAGTTATGAATATGTATTTCAATTAAGTGATGGACGTTCAATTAAAAAAAAAAGAAATATCGCTATGGCGACTGGTATGCCTCCGCCATAATGCATGATTCTCCTAATAGGTCTAGATAGTACATGTGGACAATGTGTGATTACATTTTCACAAAATTGGCAAAATGTTAAAATGACAAGTTTGTCACAAATGTGTTGAATGTTCACCTTCCTTAACCTAGGTTTAATTGGATGAAAAAGAGAGCATGTATTTGGGGATTTGAGGACTTTAACTTGACTTCGACCTATTCATACATTTATGCATTGAATAATTTTCAAGGTATGGAGAAAAGTGCAATTTCTGTATTGAATAGTAAATTGTTACCATTTTCGTCTGGCCTGTGACCCTAAAATTCATAAGATAATCACTGTCAGGCAGAACATGCATAAATATTTAATAAGTTTCAATATAACTTCCGAGATATGAAGGAAAAAGTTGGGTCAGCACTTTCAGTTGATCTTTGACCTTTTGACCTTTGAGGCAAAAAAAAATAAGAAAAAAATAAACTTTTCAGAGAATCTCTGTTAGGTGATACATGCATACGCCAAGTGTTAAAAAAAAAAAAAAAAAACCTGCTGGCATTGCATAAACATGAGGGAAATAGTAAAATTTGAAAGTGTTGCCCTTGACCTTTGACCCCTGACCTTTGAACCCATGAACCCCAAATTCTCAAGATAATCACTGCCAGTCAGAACATGTATATATGTGACCGTGCATCATAAAACGAACAAAAAGTCGCACCCCTTGATTTTACACGAGGACTCAAAAAAGGTGAAATAGTTCAATTGAGTCAATCTTGAGTTTTTCATATTTTCTGAAAGAGCTCTCCTTCTTCTCCGTTATTTCTAAGTTTGGAATCATAACATGAATGGGAAAGTGTGTTTTGAGCGGTTTTTCTACAGCCCTTGTTTGGGGAGAGAGAAGAATGATCAGCTAGGTCTTAGAGGCCCCCTTTCATTTCTTGAAATCCTTTGCACACTCTTCACTTTCAACTCTAATAACTTTTGAAAAGATGATGCTACTGCTTTGAAAATTGACATCTATGAACAGAATATTATGTTAATCAAGAATTTCAGCGAAATCTGATAATCCCTTCATTTTTGTTGCTAAGGTTGTTTACATCCTGTGTTTTGTCCCTCTCATCACACAGCAAGCACGGCTTGGTAAAGATTAAGCACTTGAATAGACCCTGTACAGTATGTCCCAAAAAAAAATTACAACGGGACCCCCCGCAATGATATCTTCAAAAATAGTGAATCAATCTAAATACAAATTCAGGGTATGAAACTATAACTCATTGCCCACATCTTACAAAAAACCCCATTCGATTTGCTTCAGTGGTCAAAGAGAAATGACGAATTTTGTAGAGAATGTTGGGAATCTCTTTTGTCCAAGTTCTGTCTATTATTCACGCACTAGACTGCTAGAGCATGGAATTGCTAAAATTGGAAAAATTAGACTCATGACATGCTTTACAACAATCTACATCTCTCTGTGATCGCTTAACCAAATTGAATGAGGTTTTCTGCAAAATAGAGCTAAGACGTTATATCTTAAGTCCCCGAAGTAGCACTTAGACAGGTCGATCATTTTGGATATCGAAAATTTGAT
This sequence comes from Diadema antillarum, assembly GCF_040938485.1. Lineage (NCBI taxonomy): Eukaryota > Metazoa > Echinodermata > Echinoidea > Diadematoida > Diadematidae > Diadema > Diadema antillarum. Next base: position 1,366,171 of record NW_027270891.1, on the reverse strand, counting down.
TGTAATTTTTGAGGGACACACTGCAGTATGTCCCACAAAACTTACAATCATTTTTGCATTGATAACATCCAATGTGATTATTTTTTTCAATGCTACTGCAGGGTCTTAAAATGTAACATCTTAGCTCTATTTTGCAGAAATCCCCATTCGATTTGGTTAAGCGGTCACAAAGAAATAGGGACTGTAGTAAAGCATGTCATAAGTCTGATTCTTCCAAGTTTAGCACTTCAATGATTGTGTATGTGAACAATAGACAGAACTTGGACAAACAGATTCCCGACTTCCTCTACCAAATTCCTCATTTCTCTTTGACCACTGAAGCAAATCGAATGGGGTTTTCTGTAAGATGTGGGCAATGAGTTATAGTTTCACACCCTGAATTTGTATTTAGATTGATGCAATATTTTTAAAGATATCATTGCGTAGGGCCCCGTTGTGATTTTTTGGGGGGACATACGGTACTTCAGAGCCTCTTTTCTCAGTTCACACTTTACCAGAGTGTGTGCTTTCTTTCAAGTATTTGGATAGGTTGATAGGAAATTCCATTTGAATTTAGTTATGCATCATTGAAAGCTTAGAGTCTGCTCTTACAGAATCTGTCCTTACTAAAAATCCATGTCTGGCGACTTTTTGTTGGTTTTGTGATGCAGGGTCACACATAGTATGTACCATGAAGATACCTTGAACAATATTCCAAGGTACAGAGAAAAAAGGTGAAGTCTTAATATAATTGCTTGACCTTTTGACCTTTGACCTTTCACCTCATGACCCAACCTTTTCACCAGAGAATCTTAATGGGGTAATACGAGTATACACTAAGTTTCAAGAAAATATCTTCAGGCATCATGTGCACCCAAAAGTTGATAGGCACAACTTCACCCCCTAATACACATACATGCCAAGTTTCATTAGGATACCTCAAAAGATTTTGATAGTTATCCTGTCCACAAAATTCATTACGGACGGACGGACGGACAACCCTAAAACATAATGCTTCCGGCACAACTTCAGATAAGAATAAAATGAAAGAATTCTATTTAGCTCGGTTTCATCGACCAGGCGCTTATTGCCAGTGCAAACAATAATAACAAGTACTCACAATGTCTTATTCGATTCAGTCTGTCAGTTCATTTTATTCCATTTCAGCATGGACCTGCTTCAGCCAATGGCTGTTTATCAGCTGGTACGTATCGACCAAAAAAAAAATGTAAATATAATATGATAGAAAATATAAAGACAACTCGTAGCGGAAAAAAAAAAATACGTTGATAACAAAAAAAAAAGGGGGCATCTTTCCTCCCAATATCCCCCCGTCAATGTCCACAAATGCTAAATCTTTCATATTTGCATTGAGCTTTTGGTTGAGAAATTGGACAGTACTATTCAACCCAAGACCTAATCACAATCTGAAATCCAGCTAATGACGTATTTTGGAGTTAACAAGAAGCTTTTTCCCAACAACTACTCACAGTTAGTAAGTTCTTCGTGACCCCACAACTGTTCCTTTGGTTTGTGCAAACTCGGAATTGGGATTACATTGGTCTTGAATAATCAATAATGCAGTGCACTTTCTTTATAAGAATGCGGTTAGGACGAAATTCCGCTGACAACGGAGCAAAAATTCAGGCCGCAACATTATCTGCTCTATGATTGTTTTTGTGTGTTTTTTTTTTCGTATGTCTGGTTTTTTTTTATGTTTGTATTATAAGAAAAAAACAATGCCGATCTTGGTCAGGACTTCGTTATGACAGGAGTGCACTGTATGAGTGGAATGGAGTGAATTCATGCATTCATTCATTCCATTCATTCATTCATTCATTCATTCATTCATTCATTCATTCATTTTTTCCATCTCCAGCAAAACTTGTAGATACATTTTTTTTTATTTCTTCGCATTAGAATAATTGTGTTAACACTGCAAGATATAATAAATGAAATCTATGGGTATGCAATTTATTGATAGGGTGAAAAAGGAAAAGAACATTCCTTAACTTTCACAAGAATATCATCCAGCAAAATGTGCCAAAGGATACATTTTGAAGTCCTTATTTCGAAATGAGGAAAATAAGTACTGTGTTTGTCTACACTTACCTCTCTTGTTCTTGTCAGGAATGCCTTCAAGTATGTATTTTGGAACAAAGCGATCAGAAAATGCATCGCCATTCTTTACCAAAGCCTGCCTAATGGAGAGTTTGTCATTTAATACAACGGTCAAGTATGGTCCCCTCCGCACGCTGAATATGGGACCGTATCGTCTAGATAGTTCCTGGTAGATCTCGTGGCTCGGTCGTCCGCCAAAGCAGTAGCCTATGAGCGGTAAAGACCACGGACCCGGAGGCATATTTCTCCTATGACGAACAAACCACACAGTTAACATGAAACTGCACAATCCAACAAGTATTGTCGTTGAAAGAACTGCCATTATTCTAATCATTTAATTCCAGTGCATTAGCATAAAGCCAAACGGATTTTTGTTCCTCATACGGCATCACGTGAGAAAAATGACTGTCAAAGAATTGATATTCGCCAATCGTTGTTATCTATTAGAGAATATGTTCATAATCTTTTGACATAAATCTTGCCATCACATGCAATATAACAATTAACCTGGATGAACAGACCTTTGGACTTGGCAAACATTTTTCATGGACTGTACTCAACACAGCTTTATCATGACTCCTATAGGTAGGGTCAGCATGTCCCGTAGTGTTTTTCAAATCATTTATTTACACATTTTTATTGTATTCATCGATATCTCTATTTTTTTTTTCTTGCTGTGTTACCTTTTTAAACATTGTTTCAACCCACCCTTCCCAGTAAACAGTACAGCATATTCATTTTCTTTTGTCACCATATCTCGTGAACAAGCCTAAAACATGAGAGGCCCAGGGCAACTTTCTGGAGGGCATGGTTTCTAATGATATTGATAATTTTAATATGTGAGAAGGGAAATTCACCTAAAAAAAAAAAAAAAGGTTTTTTATCATTATGAAGGACAACGTACACAAAATCGCGTCAGCATGAATATCAAAGCAACGATATCCATTGATATCCATGATCATAGTGACTCTATACTTTGTAACTAGATCTTGTCCACTTGTGATTCTATGTGTACGTGCTAGATAATAACAATCATCGTAATTCCTAATTTATACAGGTAATGATAATTATCCATTAATTTTCTGTGTGCTATTTTTCACTCAAGTTGTAAAGACTGATTTTCCTTTCCCGTACTCAGCCGTGAAGGTGACCGTATTCCATTACGTGATTCAACGTGCAAACAAATAGATATCTTATACAAGTAGAGGGGCGTTCACTACTAACCAAAATGTTTATTTCGTTTGTTGTTAATTAAAACAAACAAGCAAACAAACAAACAAACAAACAAACATATCATTCATCTGGACCTTGTGTTATAATAGGTCATAATATCATTGCTGCTACATGTGACCTTTCTGTGTTTTATTTAGTAACATTGTTTTGCTTGTTTTAATCGATTCTCCCAGTTATAGTTGGTCTTAAAAACAACTGCATTTTAAACTTCCCCTAATCCAATTTATTACGGGACCTGCGGCTGTAGAAGCTAATGCTTTTACGCAGGTCCCATAATATTTTTTGCATCATAACCACAGTTCAATTCGCATGTATACAGACCTTGTGCTTATACCAAATCAAACTATTGTACATTCCGATAAAGTCTCATGTAATTTATGTTTTGTATTATTTTCGTATTTATATACTTTATTGTGATATACGTGAGAAATATGAAAATGAATTGAAATGGAATGAAATGAAAAGTAAAACTTGCGATTCAAACCAAATTCAAATCTAAATTGACTAGATATTTATGGCAATTCTCTGTCTTACATGTCTTAATAAAATCAAGTGCAGATGGTGATCAATTACTTGCACTTATTACAAATTGAATAAGAATGAAAAAGCTTTAACATGCAGCAAAATGCGTCTGTTCAGCCAAGTCTAACGCAATTAAAACAACAACAACAACAACAACTTATTAAGTATTTCTTCAGATATCAGTAGCACCGCTGCAGGGTCGACTTTTGGGAACAAGGACGTCCATTCGTTTTCAGGGTGGGGGATTTTGCTGACACGTGTATACCAAAATGCGCTGACAAGCAAAAACAAAAACAAAGCAAAACAAAGCAAAACAAGCAAAAAAAGTCCGCCACACCTCAGTGTGCCACTCTCTACTAAAGCCGGTTGAAACATAAACATGAATGTATATATATATACATGAAATAAAACAAAACAAAGCAGGAACAAAATGCAAAGAAAAAAAAAACGTGAACACCATTCTGAAAAAAAAAATCCTCCATTTGTATTGATTAGGCTACTTCTGTTGAAATTCAAGAAAGAGTAAAAAAGAATATTCATTACGTATTATAAATCGTAACGTTTATGATAAAATAATGATAAGTACAACAAAGCAGAATAACCACGAATATCATTGCATACTTTGGAAGATAGACAGAAAGGATAGGAAAAGTTACAATGGTTACATGGTTACAATATTACGACCTGATGCAAGCACTATCATACTGAGCCATGTATGCCCAACAAAATGATGTTGAAGAAGAAAAACATACAAACAATAGTAAATACATACACGCATACTCGTACAATGCTTGCTGTTGGTAGGTTATACAGAAGTCCACCGGTATCTTTGTGGTTTTTAATTAAGGATAACTTTTTTTTTATGAACAAAGCATGCATAATATCTGAATATATTGTGGCCTGTTACCAAACGGTATATTACACTGCATTATGATTTTACCCTTATAAGAAATCTAACATCTGCTAAAACGCGACTGATAAGCTCGATTGTCATCGGGACATCGATGATTTCGAAAGCATTATGAATATTGAAATGAAAATTAAACAATTGGTAAAGGTGATGGCGCCTTATAAAGAATGACAGCTCCAAAAGAATTTTGCTGGTTTTGGTATATCTATAGTGTGAGTTCAGCAGTGTCGCGACAAACCTGTGCATCATTTTGCCGGGTGCATGTCACGAGTTCGACTCCCACTATTAAACCATCTTGCCAAAGAGTCATTTAGCCCATGAGTCATAATTATAGTCCGTAAATTATACGTCTCATGAGTTCAACACTATACCCGTTCCATACGGGAACCTGGTGGCCTGTGTACTAAGTCTATGGGGATTACAGAATTCGGTAATTAAACAACGTCATAATAAGACAGGAACATTATATTGCGATTTAATGTCGAAGTTCTGGGCTGCCTTTGAATACCCAATGTCAAACTCATGTGCCTTATCTGCCTAGTTACGAACTCATGGTCTTCATGACTCGTGGGCTGTATGACTCATACACTTTATTTTTTTTTCAGTGTCGATCTAGTGGGATATATGACACATGGATGTCTATCTTGTGGGATGACTTTAGAAACCCTTCCATTCCTTGCCTTGGTCTCTTGATCTACCGCGATACCGCAATGTGCTGATATTTAACGCAGTGCAGTACATGCCGCATGCTTCATACGTCATGGGCGCTGTGGAAAATCCGCTGACTCCCTGCAAGCCTGGCTGGGATTGGCCCGGAGGCATTCGAAACTCAAATCACTGGAATAGATTGGTGAAGAAGAAAAAGCCCGGGACATTATCGGCGACCTTTGCACACAAGAATGAGATGAAATGACTCAAACAGGAGAAGAGGTCAATTTATGCTATTATTTATAATGTCAACATAATATGCATGAACACATGACATTTCCTATATATCATTATCCAGTAAGAACATATATCGCTCCGATGAACTGATTATCAATAGTCATTTCAACGGCAGTTAACGGAATAGAGAAATTTGATAAAAATATGGATAGATAAATAAGAAAATAAAATTGGTTATTGTGGTTGCCTTTCTTTCATGACTTCATTCTGACACTTCAATAAATATGTAGGCCTAAATATCTGTATAATGTATAGCTATCATTATTATTATATATATATGAAGAGTTTGTTTGCAAAAACCTATAAGTCCATATTGTCAAATGCATTTTGCGATTAAAGGTCAAGAAAAACAAAGAGAATATTAAGAGAATTTCTGCTTCTTTTGACCATAACTTCAAAATGTACCTTTGTAGTGACCAATGTATCATTTAAAAGGTATTATTTTGTATTTTGTGACAGTGACCGTAGGCCCTACTTCAAAATTGGACTTATCGGTTTTTTTTGCGAACAAACTCTTCATATACACAAAGAGATAATCTCGCTGATACATAACTATATTCATAAGAATTACATACCTGTGCGTGTGTGCGTTTGATTTTATAGAGTTTTGTTCATATGTTTAGACGTTTGGTTGCATACTTTGCTCTTTCTTCAACATGTCAATGTGAACTTAACTTGACCTGCTCTACATTGAGGAAACTAGTGGACTACTTTAGATAAATTATATTGACACAATCATCTTTGTCATAGAGTCATAGATAAGGTCAATAGCGTCATTGAAGTGATCGTGTCGAAGGTATTGCGGGTGTGTGCGTGAAAACACGATCATGTTGGTCGTTTTGATGATATTAAATAAAAATGCACATCATTATGGCTATTTTGTATTGTACAGGGGGTAGGTTGATAGGTTAAAGGTCAATTGTGCTAGTAACTGATCAATGGGAATCAGTGGGAAAGCTGTATGGGAGATGATTGTTCCAATTCTAGTGGAATTCATTTAAGAGTACATTTCATATCTATTGTTGTATGAAAATGATTTGCTTCAGAACGGTCTCATATTCAAGTAATGTGCACTTTAATGCCCCGTCACTGTACAGGCATACTAGCCTGGAAACATTAAACTGCACATTACTTGAATACGAGACCATTCTGAAGCAAATAATTTCACACAACAACAAACGTAATATACTCTTGAATGAATCCCACTAGAATTTGAACATTGATCCCCTAACATTCCCACTGATCTGTTACTATAGCCATTCCCTTTGAATAAAAATGATGAGTTTTGTTTGGTCAATTTAAGCATGATTTGTTGTTTTTTTTTCAGTTTATGGCAAGTTTTGGGAAATGCTATTCTCAAGGGAGTGAAGAGAGTTTGTAATAAAGCGGATATTGATTAATGCATATTTTGATCAAGTTGATCAAGATAATTTTTTTTCTTTAAAGAGTTATGCTTATATAGTATTGATAGTGTATTATATAGCGTGTGCTCTGCCCCCCCCCCCAAAAAAAGAAAGAATAAGCTATGTTAAAAAGATAGTAATTTAGCAGCACAAGTGTGTGTATGTGTGTGTGTGTGTGTGTGTATGTGTGTAATACGGCAGATATGGATTGGCTTGATTAGATTAATCAAGATAGCTTTTTCTGAGAGTTTCATGTCATTTCTCTTTTATAAACATGGTATGATTTAACAAAAAATTGTTATTTGTACTGTATGTTGGAAAAATTATTTAGCGGCAAAAGAAAGAAGAATATAGCTGCTTTGTTGTTGTTGTTGTTCATGTTAACTTCATTGTCAACATGGACCTGATATTGAATGAAACTCAAATAAAGAATATCATAAAACAAAAAATGTGTGTTGTCTGTGTGTGTGTGTGTGTGTGTGTGCATGTGTGCGTATGTGTGTTTGTGTCGTGTGTCTCATACTCTCCTGCGTTGTGTGGTCAGCTGTTTGACTGTTTCGAAACTTATAGTCAAAGTACTTGTGGGGGAAATTCATGTTTTCTTCATCTCTAATAGTACATAACGTACCAGCAACATTGATTGCCACGATCTATTACGATTGTTGTATAGGCACAGGTACAGATAGATTAATCTCCCTCCTCAAATTTCTTGTGGGGCGGAGGGGGGGGGGGGGGGGAGGAGGGGAGGAAGAGCGGAGATGCGCTCCTACCTTTTTTTTTTTAAATTTATACTCTCTATTAAAAAAAAAATCGAGTGAAAATATTCATTCTTGAAGGAGTGAATACAAAAAAGAGTGAATTTAGAGTGAAATTATAGAGTGAATTTTTTAGTGAAAAAAATGTTCATTTTCACTCGTTTTAGAGTGACCTCAGGGATCACTCCAAAATCTTCGAGTTCACTCGATTTTTTTTTAGAGAGTATGTATAAGAATACTTATAGGGTCTAATCACTTTGGGCTCCCTGCTTTCCCCCCCCCCCCCCCCCGTAAAAAAACAAAGACAAAACAAAACAAAAAAACACGAACCAAAACAAATAAAATACACGTATAAACATGTATTTGTTTGAGGGTTCTTTTGTTTTTGTTTGCTACAGTTTGTTATTGTTGTTTTGTACATGCCATCAAGCCGATGAAACCTGGGAGTGGTTTATATTTTGTTGTTGTTGTTGTTGTTGTTTGGGGGTGTTTTGTTTGTGTTTTTGGTTTTGTTTTGTACTGTTTGTTTTGTTTTGTTTTGTTTTTGTTTTGTTTTGTTTTGTTTGTTTGTTTTTGTGTTTGTTTGTTTGTTTGTTTGTTTGTTGTTTGTTGTTGTTGTTGTTGTTTTGTTTTTTTTTTTTTGGGGGGGGGGGGGGGGCTTTGCTCGCTTTTAATACCAGCTGAAGAATTCGGAAAACCGGCGGTCCAAACTTTGATGTTAGGTCTATCGTACGATTTAAAAACGTCCGTTTTAGATGAAGACTATGGAACCTAATAGGGCCTATTATATAAAAACGAGATATGAAACTCGTCACGCTGACGAGTTAGGTGATACGCTTGGGGTCATCAGGTGTCGGTCATCTGTGATCGACAAAGAAAAGAATGTGATATAGGCACCTTGAAGTTATATTGAGCGTGCATGCAAAACCGTTTCTCTAACCACTCGGCCACGGGACATCCCCGGAAATGGTAAGGCAAAAAAGAAATGTATAGATATTACAGGGGGAAAAAGTCAATGCCCACTCAACAATCGTGGCCGCGTGAACATGTATTGCATTGCTAGACGGAAAAGCGGCCTTGTAACGACTGAGGTCGCTATGCCATTTCTGGCAACTTGGGAAAAATACGTCCCGCAGACATAAAACCTATAATCGGCTGGTTTTGATACCTTGCCTTTAATCACAATTTTCAGTGTAATGACGTCATCAAATTACAAAACAATGACATCGTCTTGAAAGACAATTGTTCAAAGTACAACACCTCAGTCGTCGTCATTACATACTATGATCGGTTTGACAAAGTCAACCTGCAAAATTTGCTGCAGTCGAAGCAATGTGGTCTCCAACACACAAAAAAAGAGGGATATGGCGTGTGTGTGTGTCTGTGTGTGTGTATAGGTGCGTTTATATACGAACGTGATTTCTACATGGACGAATATGTAATACAAAATTGAAGAAAAAAAACAGTAAAGTAGCTAAGTATTTTGTTTCGTGATCTTGTGGGGTTCGAACCCGCAACCTCACGTCTCTGAGACGTCGCCTTTAACTACTCGGCCACACGTCTCGACGGGAAAATATGAGGAACGTTATGGACTTGAAAGACAGTTGTTCAATGTATAACACATTCATCGTACGTTGTCAGTTTGCTATTGACATGACAATCTATCACACGAATATGAGGCAGGCATTAGTACCTGTATGAAATTATTATAGGCATGGTTATCAAATTGCCCTAAAATTTCCTTATAGTTGCCTTATTTTTACACACAGTTATGCTATCCCTTTAAACTCGTCACAGTTTAATTAGAATCATTAACATCATACATTAGTACCATATTCAATTCCATAGCTGATAACGTTTGCTAATCAATTAAGATTAATTGTCTAGAATGTGTCATATGGCCAACCTGTATACACACGTATATATACACACACAATGCTAAATGTATGTATCAAACATCTGTAACACAACTTTGAACTAACTGTAGGAAGTATCGCTGCACTTATCATCCATACTTTTTATCACTATCTGAAACTCCACAAAAACCACTAATTGACAAATAATCATCAATACAGAAGACTGAATACCTTTTTTACAATGTATAGCTTGTTACATGTATAAATCAGCACAAAGTAACCACGACTACATTGTGTTACTGAATTGATATGAACAAATTTCATTTTATTACAATATACTATATCAGTTTGAAAGCCCAGCCTGCAAAGTTTTGCAGCAGTCGAAGTAATGCAGTCTCCAACGCAAAACAAAGGTATACTGTGTGAGTGTGTGCGTATAGGTGTGTTTACATGCAAACGTGATTTCTACATGGACGAAGGTGTGGTACTCCATTGAAGAAAAAAAGTAAAAATAAAAATTATATTCTTTCGTGCTCTTGTGAGGATCGAACCCGTACGTGTGCAACCTCACGTTTCTAAGACGACGCCTCTAACCACTCGGCCATACGTCTCGACGAGAAAATTAGAGGAACGTAAACTTATGTACGTGAAAGATGAATCAGGAATCGTTTGGTCCGCATTCCATTCTCATTTTCAGTTTTAAATTGCAAAATTGTCAACCTCATGAGGAGATTTCAAAGAATAAAATGCATGATTACTGCAGCTTATTGTCACATCTACAACATACTTAAGTTTCAAAGGAAATGAAGCAAAATCAGCTGAGATAAAGGTGCTTAAACGTTGTCAAGTCAATGCATGGTTTCTAAAAAAATCACCTCCCATAGACATAACACGTAAACTTGTACGATTTTGCATCTTTACCTTTAAACACAATTTAAAGCATGATGACGTCATCAAATTTCAAAACTATGACATGGACTTGAAAGGCAAATGTTCAAAGTACAACATATCTGAATTTGGGATAATATTTAGCTTAAACAACAGAGATACGAGCAAATGAATCTCAGAAACAGTACCTTAAAAAAATTAATTCCACTTTTTTGATTTCAGATGACGATGTGATGACGTCATAATGTTTTATGGAAATAATGATACTTGAAACGTTATGTCCAATTTATATGCTTTTGTAATATGCAATAAAAACATAGGGTAACCAGACGTTTTAAAGAGCTATGGCGAAATAAACAAAGACATGTTTTTTCACTATATTTGCACATAGACGCGCAGGCGAAATTTGAACTTTGACGCAAGTGCAATGCTTTGTTATTTGTCAGAAACGATCAGAAATCAATGGATATTGTTACTCAAAGTATCAGGAATCCAAATCAGTCAAAAAAAGTGCATTTTCATGTTACTGACGCGCTGTGCACGCGAAAACGCGCGGACGGACGCGCACGCGCAAAATCGTTTGAAACGCTTAAATTTGTCTGAAACTTCGAGATTTCCCATTGGAAAGTTGTTTTGAGCCTTTTAAAAGTTTGACGCGCGCTTACGCGTCCTAGATGACGTCCTAGGTAATTAGGATCAGAGAAAGAAAGATAGAACGTGACCTGAACTTTATGTCCACCGAAAATGATACAGAAATGACCTTTAGTTAGGTGATACGCTATCAGCGTATCACCTATTGTGATTGTCAAAATCTCTCTTTATTAGGTGATACGCTTTTTTAGGTGATACGCTTTTAGCGTATCACCTATTGTGTTTGTCAAAATCTTCCTTTCTTTCTTTTTATTCTTCTTTCTTTCTGGCACATTTTGTGTCGTGAATATCTCAACATTGACATGACGGAATAGCATGAAATTTTCAGTCAACATGTCTCATGACAATATCTAGCCACAATAAGGTTTTCATGACAGTAACGTATCTATGACGTCATCTAGGCGCCATTTTGTGATTTTCGGACATGTTACATGATCGATCATAACTTCATAACTAAAGGACATTTCCGTATCATTTTCGGTAGACATAAAGTTCAGGTCACGCTCAATCTTACTTTGTAATGCTAATTACCAAGGACATCTTTACGCGCGCGTACGCGCGCGTCAAACTTTTTAAAGGCTCAAAACAACTTCCCAATGGGAAATCTCGAAGTTTCAGACAATTTTAAGCGTTCCGCGCATTCGCGTCCGTCCGCGCATTTCCGCGCGCAGTGCGCGTAAGCAACATGAAAATGCACATTTTTTGACAGATTTGGATTCCTGATACATTAAGTAACAATATCCATTGATTTCCGATCAATTTCGACCTATAACAAAGGAATGCGCTGGCGTCAAAGTTGAAATTTTGTGTGCGCGTCTATGTGGAAATATAGCGAAAAACATGTCTTTGTTTATTTCGCCATAGCTCTTTAAAACGTCAGGTGACCCTATGATTTTATTGCATATTACAAAAGCATATGAATTGAAAATAACGTTTCAAGTATCAATATTTCCCTAAATACATTATGACGTCATCATATCATCATCTGAAATCAAAAAAGTGGAATAAATTTTTTTGAGGTACTGTTTCTGACATTCATTTGCTCGTATCTCTGTTGTTTAAGCTCAATATTATCCCAAATTCAGATATGTTGTACTTTGAACATTTGCCTTTTAAGTCCATGTCATGATTTTGAAATTTGATGACGTCATCATACTTTAAATTGTGATTAAAGGTAAAGATGCAAAATCGGACAAGTTTACGTGTTATGTCTATGGGAGGTGATTTTTTTTTAAACCATGCATTGACTTGACAACGTTTAAGCACCTTTATCTCAGCTGATTTTGCTTCATTTCCTCTGAAACTTAAGTATGTTGTAGCTGAGACAATAAGCTTCAGTAATCATGCATTTTATGTTTTGAAATCTCATCATCAGGTTGACAATTTTGCAGCTTAAAACTGAAAATGAGAATGGAATGTGGACAAAACGATTCCCGATTTATCTTTCACATACATAAGTTTACGTTCCTCATATTTTCTCGCCGAGACGTATGGCCGAGTGGTTAAAGGCGACGTCTCAGAGACGTGAGGTTGCGGGTTCGAACCCCACAAGATCACGAAACAAAATACTTAGCTATTTTACTTTTTTCTTCAATTTTGTATTACATATTCGTCCATGTAGAAATCACGTTCGTATACAAACGCACCTATACACACACACAGACACACAGACACACACCATATCCCTCTTTTTTGTGTTGGAGACCACATTGCTTCGACTGCAGCAAAATTTTCCAGGTTGACTTTGTCAAACCGATCATAGTATGTAATGACGACGACTGAGGTGTTGTACTTTGAACAATTGTCTTTCAAGACGATGTCATTGTTTTGTAATTTGATGACGTCATTACACTGAAAATTGTGATTAAAGGCAAGGTTATCAAAACCAGCCGATTATAGGTTTGATGTCTGCGGGACGTATTTTTCCCAAGTTGCCAGAAATGGCATAGCGACCTCAGTCGTCATAAGGCCGCTTTTCCGTCTAGCAATGCAATAGATGTTCACACGGCCACGTTAGTTGAGTAGGCATTGACTTTCCCCCTGTTACATCTATACATTGTTGTTGTTTTTTTTTGTCTTACCATTTCCGTGGATGACCCGTGGCCGAGTGGTTACAGAAACGGTTTCGCATGCACGCTCAATATAACTTCAAGGTGCCTATATCACATTCTTTTCTTGTCCATCACAGATGACCGTCATCTGATGACCACAAGCGTATCACCTAACTCGTCCTCAATGTGACGAGTTTTCATGTCTCGTTTCTTTTTATTCTTCTTTCTTTCTGGACAATTTTGTGTCATCAATATCTCAAGAATGACATTACGGAATAACATGACATTTTCAGGGAACATGTCTCATGACAAAATCTAGCCACAATAAGGTTTTCATGACAGTAACATATCTATGACGTCATCTAGGCGCCATTTTGTGATTTTCGGACCATGTTACATGATCGATCATAACTTCATATCTAAAGGTCATGTCTGTATCATTTTCGGCGGACATTAAGTTCAGGTCACGCTCTATCATACATTTTAATGCTAATTACCTAAGACATTATTACGCGCGCGTACGCGCGCGTCAAACTTTTAAAAGGCTCAAAACAACTTACCAATGGGAAATCTCGAAGTTTCAGACAATTTTAAGCGTTTCGCGCGTTCGCGTCCGTCCGCACATTTTCGCGCGTAGTGCGCGTAAGCAAACTGAAAATGCACATTTTTTGACAGATTTGGATTCCTGATACATTAAGTAACAATATCCATTGATTTCCGATCAATTTTGACCTATAACAAAGGAATGCGTTGGCGTCAAAGTTGAAATTTCGTGTGCGCGTCTTTGTGCAAATATAGCGAAAAACATGTCTTTGTTTATTTCGCCATAGCTCTTTAAAACGTCTGGTTACCCTATGTTTTTATTGCATATTACAAAAACATATGAATTGGAAATAACGTTTCAAGTATTAATATTTCCATAATTACATTATGACGTCATCATATCATCATCTGAAATCAAAAAAGTGGAATTAATTTTTTTGAGGTACTGTTTCTGACATTCATTTGCTCGTATCTCTGTTGTTTAAGCTCAATATTATCCCAAATTCAGATATGTTGTACTTTGAACATTTGCCTTTCAGGTCCATGTCATGGTTTTGAAATTTAATGACGTCATCATACTTTAAATTGTGATTAAAGGTAGAGATGCAAAATCGGACGAGTTTACGTGTTATGTCTATGGGAGGTGATCTTTTTTAAAACCATGCATTGACTTGACAACGTTTAAGCACCTTTATCTCAGCTGATTTTGCTTCATTTCCTCTGAAACTTTAGTATGTTGTAGCTGAGACAATAAGCTGCAGTAATCATGCATTTTATTTTTTGAAATCTCATCATCAGGTTGACAATTTTGCAGTTTAAAACTGAAAATGAGAATGGAATGTGGACAAAACGATTCCCAATTCAGCTTTCACATACATAAGTTTACGTTCCTCATATTTTCTCGCCGAGACGTATGGCCGAGTGGTTAAAGGCGACGTCTCAGAGACGTGAGGTTGCGGGTTCGAACCCCACAAGATCACGAAACAAAATACTTTGCTATTTTACTTTTTTTCTTCAATTTTGTATTACATATTCGTCCATGTAGAAATCACGTTCGTATATAAACGCACCTATACACACACACAGACACACAGACACACACCATATCCCTCTTTTTTGTGTTGGAGACCACATTGCTTCGACTGCTGCAAAATTTTGCAGGCTGACTTTGTCAAACCGATCATAGTATGTAATGACGACGACGGAGGTGTTGTACTTTGAACAATTGTCTTTCAAGACCATGTCATTGTTTTGTACTTTGATGACGTCATCACACTGAAAATTGTGATTAAAGGCAAGGTATCAAAACCAGCCGATTATTGGCTTTATGTCTACGGCGCGTATTTTTCCCAAGTTGCCAGAAATGGCATAGCGACCTCAGTCGTTACAAGGCCGCATTTCCGTCTAGCAATGCAATACATGTTCACGCGGCCACGATTATTGAGTGGGCATTGACTTTTCCCCCCTGTAATATCTATACATTTCTTTTTTGCCTTACCATTTCCGGGGATGTCCCGTGGCCGAGTGGTTAGAGAAACGGTTTTGCATGGAAGCTCAATATAACTTCAAGGTGCCTATATCACATTCTTTTCTTTGTCGATAACAGATGACCGACACCTGATGACCCCAAGCGTATCACCTAACTCGTCAGCGTGACGAGTTTCATGTCTCGTTTCTTTTTATTCTTCTTTCTTTCTGGACAATTTTGTGTCATCAATATCTCAAGAATGACATTACGGAATAACATGACATTTTCAGGGAACATGTCTCATGACAAAATCTAGCCACAATAAGGTTTTCATGACAGTAACATATCTATGACGTCATCTAGGCGCCATTTTGTGATTTTCGGACCATGTTACATGATCGATCATAACTTCATATCTAAAGGTCATGTCTGTATCATTTTCGGCGGACATTAAGTTCAGGTCACGCTCTATCATACATTTTAATGCTAATTACCTAAGACATTATTACGCGCGCGTACGCGCGCGTCAAACTTTTAAAAGGCTCAAAACAACTTACCAATGGGAAATCTCGAAGTTTCAGACAATTTTAAGCGTTTCGCGCGTTCGCGTCCGTCCGCACATTTTCGCGCGTAGTGCGCGTAAGCAAACTGAAAATGCACATTTTTTGACAGATTTGGATTCCTGATACATTAAGTAACAATATCCATTGATTTCCGATCAATTTTGACCTATAACAAAGGAATGCGTTGGCGTCAAAGTTGAAATTTCGTGTGCGCGTCTTTGTGCAAATATAGCGAAAAACATGTCTTTGTTTATTTCGCCATAGCTCTTTAAAACGTCTGGTTACCCTATGTTTTTATTGCATATTACAAAAACATATGAATTGGAAATAACGTTTCAAGTATTAATATTTCCATAATTACATTATGACGTCATCATATCATCATCTGAAATCAAAAAAGTGGAATTAATTTTTTTGAGGTACTGTTTCTGACATTCATTTGCTCGTATCTCTGTTGTTTAAGCTCAATATTATCCCAAATTCAGATATGTTGTACTTTGAACATTTGCCTTTTAAGTCCATGTCATGGTTTTGAAATTTAATGACGTCATCATACTTTAAATTGTGATTAAAGGTAAAGACGCAAAATCGGACAAGTTTACGTGTTATGTCTATGGGAGGGGATCTTTTTTAAAACCATGCATTGACTTGACAACGTTTAAGCACCTTTATCTCAGCTGATTCTGCTTCATTTCCTCTGAAACTTAAGTATGTTGTAGCTGAGACAATAAGCTGCAATAATCATGCATTTTCTTCTTCGAAATCTCCTCATCAGGTTGACAATTTTGCAGTTTAAAACTGAAAATGAGAATGGAATGTGGACAAAACGATTTCCGATTCAGCTTTCACATACATAAGTTTACGTTCCTCATATTTTCTCGCCGAGACGTATGGCCGAGTGGTTAAAGGCGACGTCTCAGAGACGTGAGGTTGCGGGTTCGAACCCCACAAGATCACGAAACAAAATACTTAGCTATTTTACTTTTTTTCTTCAATTTTGTATTACATATTCGTCCATTTAGAAATCACGTTCGTATATAAACGCACCTATACACACACACAGACACACAGACACACAGACACACACCATATCCCTCTTTTTTGTGTTGGAGACCACATTGCTTCGACTGCTGCAAAATTTTGCAGGCTCACTTTGTCTAACCGATCGTAGTATGTAATGACGACGACGGAGGTGTTGTACTTTGAACATTTGTCTTTCAAGACCATGTCATTGTTTTGTACTTTGATGACGTCATCACACTGGAAATTGTGATTAAAGGCAAGGTATCAAAACCAGCCGATTATAGGCTTTATGTCTACGGCGCGTATTTTTCCCAAGTTGCCAGAAATGGCATAGCGACATCAGTCGTTACAAGGCCGCATTTCCGTCTAGCAATGCAATACATGTTCACGCGGCCACGATTGTTGAGTGGGCATTGACTTTTTCCCCCTGTAATATCCATACATTTCTTTTTTGCCTTACGATTTCCGGGGATGTCCCGTGGCCGAGTGGTTAGAGAAACGGTTTTGCATGTACGCTCAATATAACATCAAGGTGCCTATATCACATTCTTTTCTTTGTCGATCACAGATGACCGACACCTGATCACCCCAAGCGTATCACCTAACTCGTCAGCGTGACGAGTTTCATATCTCGTTATGAAGTTATGATCGATCATGTAACATGGTCCGAAAATCACAAAATGGCGCCTAGATGACGTCATAGATATGTTACTGTCATGAAAACCTTATTGTGGCTAGATATTGTCATGAGACATGTTCCCTGAAAATGTCATGTTATTCCGTAATGTCATTCTTGAGATATTGATGACACAAAATTGTCCAGAAAGAAAGAAGAATAAAAAGAAATAAAGAGAGATTTTGACAATCACAATAGGTGATACGCTGATAGCGTATCACCTAATAAAAAAAGGAAAAAAAAAAAACGTTGAGGAAACGTTCTGAAAACGTTTTGTGTCAGTTGCCCGCGCCTGGTGTACAGTATTTTCATGAATTTTCTTTATGATAAAAACTATTTTTTTTTTTATGCCTCCGCCACGAAGTGGTGCCGGAGGCATTATGTTTTCGGGTTGTCCGTCCGTCCGTCCGTCCGTCCGTCCGTCCGTCCGTCCGTAATGAATTTTGTGGACAGGGTAACTACCAAAACCTTTTGAGGTATCCTAATGAAACTTGGCATGTATGTGTATTAGGGGGTGAAGTTGTGCCTATCAACTTTTGGGTGCACATGCTCAAGGTCAAAGGTCAAAAGGTCAAGGTCAAATGCTTAAAATTTCACCATTTCCCCCATATCTATGCAATGCCGGAAGATATTTTCTTGAAACTGAGTGTATACATGTATTACCAAATTAAGATTGTGTGGTGAAAGTTTGGGGTCATGAGGTCAAAAGGTCAAAGGTCAAAAGGTCAAGTAAAATGTTAAAATTTCACTTTTTTCTCTGTATCTTGGAAATTATTCAAGGTATCTTCATGGAACATAGTATATATGCATGTACTGACAGGCAGTGGTTATCTAGGGAATTAAGGGTTCATGGGGTCAAAGGTCAGGAGTCAAAGGTCAAGGGCAATACTTCAAAATTTTATTATTTTCCTTATATTTATGCAATGCCAGCAGGATTTTTTTTTTTAACTTGATGTATGCATGTATAACCCAATAGAGATTGTCTGGGATTTTTTTTTTTTTTGCCGAGAAGGTCAAAGGTCAAAAGGTCAAAGATCAAGTGAAAGTGCGGAACTTTTCTTACTCCATATCTCGGAAGTACAGGCTCAAGTTATCTTGAAACTTAGTACATATTTATGTATGTTCTGCCTGACAGTGATTCTCTTATAAATCAAAGGCCAGATGAAAATGATAACAATTTACTGTTCAATACAGAAATTGCACTTTTTCTCCACACCTTGAAAATTACTCAGTGCATAAACTTAATGAAAGGGTCAAAGTCAAGTTAAAGTTCTTAAATCCCCAAATACATGCTCTCCTATTCCTCCAATTAAACATAGGTCAAGGAAGGTAAACATTCAATACATTTGTGACAAACATGTCATTTTAATATTTTGCCAATTTTGTGAAAATGTAATCACACATTGTCCACATGTACTATAGACCTATTAGGAGAATCATGCATTATGGCGGAGGCATAGGCCTACCAGTCGCCATAGCGACATTTCTAGTTTATACATACTTTTGCTTAAACGCAATAATGCTCTCTCGCGTGACATCGTGTGTGAGGCTTTTCCAGCCGTAAATGAAAGCAGTTAGAGAAAAATATAGTGTTGAAATAGAATTTCAGGTGACAAAAGTACTAGTATTACTTTACTCTTTAGGCCTATAAAATACGTAGAAAGCGTTCGATACTAATAGTATTGCAGTACTGCGATTGATAGAGATTGCAAGCATATTTTATCATAACTGTTTGAAAGGCGATGCGATGAATAACCCATGTAAATTATTCTGGGAGCCTCAACTTTGATAAAGTAGGTCCTACATTCTTCTTTTTCTCTCTTTTCCACGTGCCTTTTCTCTATATAATCAGCTGCTCCCGAGAAAGGATCTCGATCCGTCGGCTGCACTGCGCAGGAACTAGCTGCCATCATTATGTCCACGCATTCAGCGCATGTACGATCACGTATTTAGATCGTGCTGCAGCACCTGCATGCTGCAGAGCTAGCGGTTGCAACGAGCGCAACATAACCAGCGCCAGCTCATCGAATCGGCCGGTCGAACATTCCCCAGCTGATAAAGAAACGTTCCCAGAGCAGAGGGATCGCATGAAGATCGCTCAAACGCCGGAAAAGATCCCCGGTTGTTCCCCGGCCACTTCTGCGCCCATCCATCCCATACGCACGCCTAGCCCAGATGCATGCACGATACGTCGCACACGTACACTGACTGCAGCCACACACACGAAGATGACATCCACCGGAAATCAAAAACCCTTACCAAAGGGGATAAAGTTCCTCTTTGGAGGATTAGCTGGGTACGTACAAGCGAGATAAGGCCGATTTCTTTTTGGTTATTGACATCAGGGGTATTTTAAAGATGTAAGCTGTTATTAATGGATGCCTCAAAAGGATGCGTATGCGATGACTGGTACAGTCCCACTCCTTACAAATTATGTTAGATGTAGTGTTACTGTTACTACCATGGAGCTACTTACAAAGTGTAACACTGCCCAGTCGCTGAAAGTATTCGCACAGCGTACTACTACTATTAACACTATGTGATTAACAGCGTCTGGTCGGGCTAGGAGCTACTAAACTCCACGACACTACCATTATTGCAAGACTTGCACTTCACTTGTCTCTGCTCTGCTAAACTATTTTAACATACTTTGCACTTTGCCTCCCATTTTTTGGATATGTCGGGCATCCAATTTACAACCAGGTTGAGTCAAACCCAATCAGTGCACATTCTGCTTTTACCTCATTGATCATTTAGAATTGTTGTTGGATCCAAGTCCAAGAATGATAGAATTTACCTTTTATTTTACTACGCACAAAACTCGAAACGAATACTCACTCAATAGGCCTACCGGTACATTTTACTGATTACTGGATGAATTGAAAAAACAAACATAGGCCCTATGTGAAGATTTGCGCAGGCCAATTTTGGAGATGTTGTTAGGTTATGACATCATTGCCTTTTATTATGAAAAAATGGTGAACTTTGAGGGATCATCTCAGTTGTCAGAAATTCATTGCTTCCAAATTATCATAATTTGTCATTCGTATTGGTAGACCAATGAGGGTTCATCTTCTTCCTTGAACCAGTGGTAGTAACAGTACTATAGGCCTACTGAGTATACATATGGACAGGTGTCCAGGGGTAATAAGTGTTCTGGCAAAGTTAGCTTCTTCTCGATAGGTTAAAAGTTAATTCTATATTGCATTGAGTAAACTTACCATCTGACATTCTACTTTAACTCACTTTTTGACAGGATGGCAGCCACAGTGTTTGTCCAACCTCTGGATCTTGTGAAGAACCGTATGCAGATGAGTGGTATGTACAATATATGTCAAGGCCAACTCATCAATGGCTGTACTTGGGAATCCTTGGCTTGCTGTAAAAGAAAAGAAAAGAATAGAAAAGAAAAACCTCCCAAAATTAGAAAAAGAGAAAGAAAGTAAATGTTTGAAACATTCTGTCTGGAAATAATTTCCTCCTTACTCATGAAAAATGTGTGATCTAGAGTCTATGTCAGTTCATAAGTCTGAATATTGATTCAGGAAATTCAAAATAACCTCAGTTCATCTGTAAGTTGTATTTGATATGCTAAACTGTAAACATTATGATCACACACAGATAACAGTCATTTCTATTTGAAAAAAATAATAATAATGAGATCACTGGTAATTATTTGCACTAACCAATCATCCATCTTGTCAAAGGCCCTTTTGAAATTTTAGTTTGTTTCTCAGTTGATAAAATTTAGTTATTTTATTGGCAATTTATTGATGAATTGTGTTACATTATATTGACGTAAATAAGCACTGAATTTATTAGTGTTTTGGTAATAGACATGCCACATGAAATCATGCGCATGTATACTCCAGCAGGATTTGAGCTGACAACCTCTTGAGCACTGAACAGGCATCTTACCCATCAACTGAAGAATATGAAGTACCCGCCACTGCATGCTATAAGGATTAGAACCAGCACAGCTGTTGGCAGGAATCCCAATGGTCTAGTGGATGATATTTGCCTGTCCCTGAAAACTTGAATATCTTTTTATGCTTAGATAAGAAAATGTGACAGTCTCCCTGATTAGAGAATTACATTTGCCAATTGAGATGCATGTAACAACACATGAGTATCTCACCGATTGCTTCATGGAATCTCCCTGTGGTTTTAATGAGTACAAACTGGAAGCCTGGAATAAATGAGGGTGATCATTTGCAAATCTTGAATGTGCTGTTACAAAGATATTATCTGTTATACATGAGAATGTAAAATGTGTAAAATGTAGCAGAGACGACCTGAAAATGATAATTTTGTTTTTATTCCACCACATGATACTCCCAGGTGAGGGAGGAGGGGCCAGAGCACACAAGACCAGTCTTCATGCCATCCAAACCATCATGAAGGAGGAAGGTGTCTTAGGTCTCTACAATGGGTGAGAGTGTTTGGAGGACCTGTGTAATGGTATCATACATTTATGATGGCAAAATCACTGTGCATCAGTCATAGTTCAGAACATCATTCCTACAGTACGTACATTGGTTGTATTTTCATGTAACATACAATTTGTTCCTCCCCAGGTTGTTTATTTTGACCTCCACCAAGGGAGGAGGTTATGTTTTCGTTACCGTTGGTTTGTGTGTTTGTGGGTTTGTTTGTCCTTGTGCAAAATAACTCAAAAAAATAGAACAGATTTGGATGAAACTTGCAAGAAAGGTTTAGAATGATACAAGTAACCCCAGATGTTTAAATTTTGGTAGTGATCCGAGAATTTTTGGGGAATTTATGAAGGATTTTTTATATTTTGGCAGGTAGGGTCAATGAACTTGGGAGTTCAGGCTGCGCGTATATGAGGTTTGCATGCACGCACTAAAGTGTGTGCTCTAGTTTCTACTAGGGCGAGGCGCACTATGCAACTGAGGGTTTATGACGTAACGAAGGCTTCTATATTGGGAAATCGGGCGACTTTCAGCACACAATGCTATAAGTACATGTAGTGTATGAGTAGAAATCACTGAAATCTCTATGGAAGAACAAGATCAGTGGTGGAAATGAGCTGCATGCTTGGTAGAGGTCTGCGCTGTCAGAGTGCTTTTCTAGTTTTTAATTCATTTATTTGTCTTATCTATTTCTTTTATTTATTTATTTTTTTTTTTTTGGTGATGATTTCAGTGCCAAGCTGCCAGTCTCAATTCAATTGTTAACAACACAAGTATGTGTCCAACATTCTTTGTTGATTGTATGTAGCAAGCATTACACCGGCTAATTGTTTAATAGTGTTTTGTGTTTTTAACCCGTTGCTTGCGATATTACTCGAATTCCCATTGCTTCAAAACAGGGGGCGTCCGGTTCCCGTAGACAACGGGTTAATTTGTTGTTTTTGGTTCTGTTTTCTGTCTTCTGCTAAGTGAGAAGCATGTGCTTTTTTGTTGTTGAATTGAACTAATCGAAGAAACCCAAGGAAGAACAGTGGTAGAATAATGTCACTGAAATTAGGCCATCGTCTGTATCTTACTTGGACGGTACATGATTTTGATATTTTACATATTTTTGTATGTGTTTTTGATATGATTCGGAAATAAATACAAACAAACAAACAGACTGTTCCCTGGAACGAGGAGGAGACATAAGGCTCAGACAAGGAATACATTTAACAGACTCAAACACTGGTGTCACAATGTCGTGAACAAATAGTGTTCTCTAATTTGTTTCCTGTTTGTCTACCAACCAGAATATCAGATTTTTCTTTTCTTTTCTTGTTGTATCTTCTCATTGAGAACAAATTGGCATCGCATACTTTGTAGCCGTGTTGTTCAATATCTGCTTGGAAGAGATGCATACATGTATTATTTTTTGCCTTTCTTTCGTTAAATAGCTTTTCAGCTTTTACATTGTACATGATAAAGAGCTCTTTGATAAATGACACTCAAACTGATTATGAGCTCTTCAGATTAACAAGACAACTCACTTGTAAATAATGTCTTCTGAAACACATTTCATGCAACTGTAGAATGGTAATGCTTGTAATTCTGAAAGCAAACTTAATCATTATTCCCTGGAGTTCATCTGAAATCACATCTGACTTTTCATGGCCAGGAGATGTTTTCCAATTGAGTTTTGCTGAGTTCACGGTGTGTCATGTGTGTTCATAATCTGAATGCTGTGACCTCTACCACATGAAGAAGTCTAACTTTCATCCGCTTTCATGCAGTCAAACTGTGCTCTTGGACCTGAGTGTATGTGCATACATAATGGAGCTAGTCCTGCCACTAAACAGAAGTCGTACTTCTGTGGCGTCTGGTCGAGCTACATGTTTAACCCATTGGAGACAAGTCTCAAGTATACTTAGGCTGGGGTCTATGGGAAATGCATGTTGTAGCAAAATCAGCTTGTCTTCAGCTCAGGATTAAGTGACAGACAGTTGTTGTAGGGAATGATTGCAGATTGTGGTAGGCAGGAAGAGACATCACTGTGTGATCATTCCACAACTCTACAATCAAAGCCCCACGATTGAAAAGTTTATTGCAAAAGCATTATTACAATCTAAAACAAACTAATTGTATGGTCAGAAGCGTACATTGTCATTCTTTTTTCACAAAACATCTTGTTTTCTTTTATTCTCTTACTATTTTAGTCTCTCTGCAGGCTTACTACGCCAGGCAACTTACACAACAACCCGTCTGGGAATCTACACAACGCTATTCGACATGGTATCCGGGTGGGTTACTGTTGCAAAGTTAACCCTGACTATTGCGATACATTTTTTTTTTCTCTTTAATTTTTAGCAATTTGTCTTAGATACGAAAATCAATATTGCCTAACATTAGACCAACTGTAAATTGCTATTGTTGGTCTCATAATCATCATTGCTTGCACACTCTGTAGTAGTTATAATTGTTGGAGCAGCAACAGCAGTAGTATTTGTGTAATATCACTTTACCCCAAATATGAAGTCTTACTGCTGGTAGTGGTTATGGTTTCTGTGGTCATGATTCTTATGTATGTTGACTATTGATCAGAATCTTTCAAAAAAAAAGTCTTGTGTCATTCAGACATGGAATAAAGATTGTGGCTAGTAATCCTTTATCACATTGATGTATTGTGATGGATGTCATCAAATAGTTATTTCTTTGTTTACAGGGCTGACGGGACTCCCCTCCCTTTTTACTCAAAGCTGCAATCGGTGAGTTGACCAACTCTCTTGTTCTCTCTCTCTCTCTATCTCTTTCTCCCCCCCCCAAAAAAAAAAAAAAAACAAGAACAAAAACAAAAACAAAACAAAAAACAAAACAAAACAAAACATTTGTTTGTGGTATATATGTGACCGTGCACCTCAAAACGAACATAAAGTCGCACACACTTTTTTGTGTGAGGACTGAAAATAAGTGAAATGGGTCAACCTAGCCGAACTTGACTTTTTCATATTTTCTGAAAGAGCGAGTCTTCTTTTACATTATGCTAAAATTTGGTATCATAAAATGGGCAAGAAAGTGTGTTTTTTTAGCAGTTTATCTCGAAAATTTTTGGTAGAATAGTGTGATTAGGTGTGTCTTTAGAATCCCTTTTTCATTTCTGAAAAACCTTGTCCACACTCTTCACTTTCAACTCTAATAACTTTTGAAAGGATAGTGCTACTGCTTTGAAAGTTAGCATTAATTATGGACAGAATGTGTTAATGAGGTATGCTTAATTTCAGTTTAATCTAATAATCCCTTCACTGTTGTTACTCTGGTGGTTTACTTCCTGTTTTTTTTTTTTTTTGTCCCATTCATCGCACAGCCAGCACGGGTTGGTAAAGATTAAGCGCTTGAATAGACACGGTACTTCAGAGCCTCTTTTCTCAGTTCACACTTTTCCTGAGTTTGTGCTTTCTTTCCAATATTTAGATAGGTTTATAGGAGAGTCCATTTGATTTGAGTTATACATCATTTTAAAGCTTAAAGTCTGCTATTTCAGAATATGGTCTTAACTAAAAATTCATGTCTGGCGACTCTTTGTTTGTTTTGAGGTGCAGGGTCACATATGTTTGATAGTATACTATAAATCAGAACTCAGGCTGTCTTTACATGTTGGTTTTCATGTGTGTGTGTGTGTGTGTACAAGATATGTGTTGTTATTTTCTTGTTTTTTGTGTGTGTATGTTTGCAGTGCAGGTAGTGATAAATCAATCAGCACTGAATCAATCACCCCCCCCCCCCTTCCTGGTAGTCCAGATGTCTTCATTCAGTGTGGTGATGTTATGTTCTGTACCACTGGGTGCTGTACTTTACCATTATATTATACCTACTAAAATACTTCATACTAAATTATTTAATGGGAAAGCATGCTATGCCTTTGGAGTCCTCATTCTCCACTTGTTTGCTAGGATGTAATATACTGGTCCATGGGATGGATGGGAATACATAATAATCATTATAGTCAATCAAAGTGTACGTAAGTGGCCCTCTAATACAAAACCTCCCAAAAGTTGCCAGACGTGCATTTTTTTTTAGCTGAGGGAAAATTTTGAAAGAACAGACTCTAAGCTTTCAAATGAGTCATACAAACTGTATCTCAGTACAAGTGGACTTTGCTATCAAACCTATGTACAAATAATTGAAAAAAAATATATACATGCACACCCTCTGAAAAGAAAAGAAAAATATTTACAGAGAAAAGAGGCTTTGACATCTAGAAAGAGATGACAGATAACTCAACATGATTGACTGTACTAGGCCATCTAAATAATCGAGAAAAAAAAGTACATTCTCTGAAAGAGGGTTAAACTGAGAAAAGAGACTTTGAAGTCTAATATCTATTTATGTGCTTAATCTCATCAAGCAGTGTGTTGTGTTTGTGAATGGGACAAAGATTAGGATATCAGGATGTTTAAAGTCAATCAGGTTTTAATTTGGAATCAAAACAAAGTAAAAATAAGGAAGATAATACATGTATATCCATCAGTAAGATGCATTTAGAAAAGTGATTTTTTTGTCCTTGCTTTGCTTCAATTAGGCATGGCTGCAGGTGCGACAGGTGCTTTTTGTAGGAACGCCGGCTGAAATCTCCCTCATCAGGATGACCTCTGATGGCAGGTGGTGTGGCTACAAATGCTGTTCTTCACCCGTTTAGGATGGGCTCTTTTTACTATAACATGCATTTCCCATAGACACCTGTCCGAGTATACTCGGGACTTGTCTTACCACAGGTTAAAAGGAAGACCACCCTGAAAATTAGAAAAAAAAAAAAAAAAAAATTAGAAAAACTAGAGGAACAGATTTGAGCAATCAAACACAAATTGGTGTCTCCATGGTGTACTTGTAGCATGTGAACTTGCCGTCCATTTGTCCTATCTGTAAAAGTCCATAAAATCACTTATTTCATCACTATTGATGACAGGATACTTTTCTCTTTTTTTTTTCTTTTTTTTTTTTGCGTGCTGGGATTGTTTAGAGAAGTACAATTGATGTATAGGAGAGTACATGTACAGGAAATTCACCTGATGGTAGTATGAACATTTATTTTAACCCTATTCTAACGGGGGGGGGGGGGGGGGGGGGGGGCTCGACATTTCGCGCCGCGATTCCGCAACGCACAAAGATCTTGCCGCGTCGTTGTCATGACTTTTTTCTTTGAAGGTCTCCGCATATTTTGAGAACAAATTTGTGATGTCCGGGTACACCGTTCTGAAGTTACGTAATGTTTTGCATATGCATGTCAACCCGAGAAATGGCTCAAATTCATGATATCATGTGCAAATCCAATGCAAATTGTGTTTTTTTGGTTAAATTGATTTAAATTACATTATTTCAACTTTTAACCATTGAAATTAATCAATTTTAATGTAGATAAGCGTGAATAAAGTGCCTGCAGCAAATTTTGGCCAAAAAACAATAGAAAACAAAAGGTCAAAAAAAAACAATGAAATACATAAGAAATTAACAAAACAATAAAAAAACAAAAGAAACTGATTTAGATTGTGCTATCTTTTTACAAGAAAAATTGTTCAATGTGTCTTGAGGAACTCTTACACAAAAATTTAGCAATCATTCAGTCGTTTTCATGGAGTTATAGGTGAAAATATGATTTCATGCGTACATTTTGCATATATAATTTACTAAAAATAGAAAATCAAAATTTTTCTTTTGTATGATCATGTAATCTTGTAGTTGACATCCGGCTCTATGTTTAGGCAAAATTTTGCGGCGATCACGCGATCGGCGGGCCGAGATCTGAGAGGGGGGTCAAATTGACACCCCCCCCCCCCCCCCCCCCCCCCCCCAGGTAAAAACTTGGTCTCAAATAGCCCAGTTAGAATACGGTAGGGTTAATGTACAGTGCAAATGGCCATAATGTGAATATTATTTTATAGGCATTTTTTTCTTTTTTCTCCTTTTTTTTCAAAGCAGAAACAGGAAAACAACCTCTTCCTTAGCCTGAGGATTCTCTTTGTGATTTTTCGTTCTTAGGCTACCACCAGCTGAGAGGAGAGGTTACACCAGTGTCTTCAATGCCCTGGCTAGAATCACACGGGAGGAGGGACTCTTTACACTATGGAGGGTAAGTGGTACAACGTTTTGACTAGACTCCTAGTCTCTCCCCCTCCCCATGAATATGAAAGACAATAAGGGTTTATATGAGTGGGTGATGCAGGGTGATGCAGGAAAAGTATATGACCCCGTTTACAGTGCAAGGCTCGGCCGCGGCCGAGTCTACCTTCATTTCAGTGTAAACGCGCAAAAGGCCAAACGCGAGGCCAAAATTGGCCTCGTATTTGGCCTCGCTCTGGAGGTGGTCTCGGCCACGGCCGAGCCCGGCCTTTTCTTGGTGTAAAGGCAAACTGGGCCAAATGCGCGGTCAATCACGCGGCCACTTTTAGTCTGGCTTCCAAACCCTCTGCCTGTATCTTTCGCTATTTAGGATATCAACCCCCTTAACATCAAAAACTAGTATAATTTAAGGTGGTTTTGTCCTGCAAAGGATTTTTTCCTTCGGCAAAGACCTTTGCCCGAACGGCGACTTCGTCGCCACGGAATTCATTTGGCAAAGGGTCTGAAAACCAGACAATACCAAATTGCGTTTTTTTACAAGCAGAGCGCCACTACGACAAAATATTGAAAGGTTTGAATCAAATGCGCGGCCGAGCCCAGCAGTGTAAACGGACAAAATTGCGGGGCTTGGCCGTGCAATTGAGGCCGGGCTCGGCCGTGGCCGAGCCGCGGCCGAGCCCGGCCCCACACTGTAAACGGGGTCTTAGTTATGTAATAATTTTTGAGTCATCTAGTATTTCATGAAGTAATACTCATAAGCTTGGTGAGAATGACATCAACACAGTGTTTGATTCCCAGTGCACTGGAAGTATCCTTGATTTTAGAAATCATTTGTAATAATCATTTGAAACAATATGTGACCGTGCATCACAAAACGAACAAAAAGTCGCACCCCTTGATTTCACGTGAGGACTCAAACAAGGTGAAATGGGTCACCAAAGTCAATATTCAGTTTTTCATTCCTTCTTAAAGAGCTACCCTTCTTCTACATAATTCTTAAGTTTGGGATCATAAAATGAATGGGAAAGTACATTTTCAGTAGTTCAGTAGTTTCAGAGTAGATGAGATCAGTTATGTCTTAGAGGCCCCTTTTCATTTCTTAATGACCCTTTGCACACTCTTCACTTTCAAGTCTGATACCTTTTGAAGGTATAGCACTACTGCTTGAAAGTTTGCATTAATCATGGACAGAATGTGTTAATAGAGCATGCTCAATTTCAATTCACTCTGATAATCCCTTCATTGTTGTTGCTCCATCGGTTTACATGATGTTTTTTGTCCCATTCATCACACAGCCAGCACGGTTTGGTAAAGATTAAGCGCTTCAATAGACAGATAGACCATGTACTTCAGACCCTCTTTTCTCGGTTCACACTTTTCCAGAGTGTGCGTTTTCTTTCCAATATTTAGATAGGTTAGGAGAGTCCATTTGAGTTGAGTTATACATCATTTTAAAGCTTAGAGTCTGCTCTTTCATAATCTGTCCTTGAACTAAAAATCCATGTCTGGCGACTTTTTGTGTGCTTTGTGGTGCTGGGTCACAAATTGATTTTTGTGTTTTTTGACACAGGCTTATAAAAGGCTCTTATAAAAGGACATAGCTTGGTCATGTTCTTTTTCATTATCTGTGGTCCCCTATAAATTTTTTATTTCTTACTTTGAAATGCCATACATCAAGTGCATGTGATTATTTTATTTTGCCCTTTTTTTACATTTCTCACATGATAACTGGGGAATATGAACTCTTGTATAAATTTTATCGAATGAAATTACATCAAGAACATTCAGCTAGATTGAAAAAAAAAATAGAAAGAAGGGTGTATTCTGAATTATATCATTGCACGGAATGAAATTTTCTTTCTCCTACATTTAGAAGTCGAAAGCTTGTAATGAATTTGTTTTCTTCTTCCCACAGGGCTGCGGTCCAACGGTAGCCAGGGCAATGGTGGTCAATGCAGCTCAACTTGCGTCATACTCGCAGGCCAAACAGTTCTTACTCGGAACAGGTCAGAATGAACTACTTTATCATATATGTTTTAATATCACGTACCCTCACTGTCCTTCGATAACGCTACACTAATTAGTGTATTTATGCTACGCAATTATGGATGGCCATTGCATCCTCAAGGTGGAAGTGTGATGCTGCCGTTGATTTTGTTGTTCAAAAGATGACATTTTTCTTAGATATAGATCTGTGTCAGAGATTGGAATGAGCAGGGTGAGTTTGGATCTGTTTCACCTGAAAATACAATATAAGGAGCATTTATATCAAACTGTCAAGAACATGCTGATTAACACAGAATACAGCCAATCTTGCCTATTAGAATCCACTTCTAAGGTACCAGTGGGACTCCTTAAACCTACATGAACCTTAAAGGGATCGTACAGTTCTGGTTGAGACCTAATTTCAGGTTTCTAACATTTTTAGGTGAGATAATGAGAAATCTCATATGAAATATGAAAGAGCATGCAATTTTATGAGGAATTCAACGTTTATTTGATAAAAATTGGTTTTGAAATGGCAGAGATATCCAAAAAAGAACGATTCTAATAAAGTGTGGGACCCACACTTTGTAACGATCGCTTTGTTTTACCTTGTTTTTGGATGTTTCAGTTATTCCAAACCCGATTTTCATCAAATAAACTTTGAATTCCTCTTAAAATGGTATGCTCTGTGCTATATCGTAAGTGTTTTCTTGGTATCTTGCAAAAATTCGAAAGCCTATTTGTCATCTCAACCAAAACTGTACTATCATGCAATAATATTATCTCATGTCTACATCCATTCAAGAAGAATTTTTCCATCAACATACAATTTGTAGACTTGTGCAATGTTATGTAATTGAGGTTAGCTGTACATGGTATGTTGCATTTGCTTGATATCTATACATGTATGTAGATACAGTCATGACTGTGGCATAGCAGTCATTATTTGCCATATAACTGTAAAGAGATCCAATTTGTGAAATCATGAGCTATTTTTCAGTTAAAATTTGAGTAGACATTTGCCTGTGATACAAAAAAAAAAAGAATGCTCTAGAGTGTTGGAATGTGTGATCTACCAGTACGTACATATATAATTTGAGGGAAAAATGTATTTTGCAGTATAAAGACCATCATAATATTGTTTACCGGTACATTAGGTGATATTACCTTCCTCTGTTTTGGTATTTTCTCCTGTTTTGATCTGTTACCTCCAGGATATTTCCAGGATAACCTGTTGTGTCACTTTGGGGCTAGTATGATCAGCGGTCTGGTTACCACCATTGCCTCAATGCCTGTCGATATTGCCAAAACAAGGTAAGGTTCATCTCATCACAGCTTAGACGCATCGGCATTCTCCATTGGGAGTGTTCTTGTGTCAATATCAGGAAATTATTTCATTTCATTTCATTTTTCTCCACATGTTCAATATGGCTGGATAGCCCATATTCACCTGCACTACCTGGTCATCCTTGGGATCCAATTTTATTCACTTTGGGCAGACCACTTCAATTGGTTATGTACCCTTTTATTTGTAATGAATGAATGAAGGGGCATTTTTATCCCATTGTGGATGAGTCCCGAGTATACTCGGGCAGTTGTCTATGGGAAATACATGTTATAGCAATGTTGGTGTTCTCCTCAACGGGCGCGAACATGCATTTGTGACCGTGCACCTCAAAACGAACATAAAGTTGCCCACACTGATTTTGCGTGAGGACTGAAAATAAGCAAAATGGGTCAACCTAGCAGAACTTGATTTTTTCATATTTTCTGAAAGAGCGGGTCTTCTTTTACATTATGCTAAAATTTGGTATCATAAAATGGGCAGGAAAGTGTTTTTTTTTAGCAGTTTATCTCTAACATTTTTGGTAGAATAGTGTGATTAGGTGTGTCTTTAGAATCTCTTTTTCATTTCTGAAAAACCTTGTATACACTCTTCACTTTCAACTCTAATAACTTTTGAAAGGATAGTGCTACTGCTTTGAAAGTTGACATTAATTATGGACAGAATGTGTTAGTGAGGCATGCTTAATTTCAGTTTAATTTGATAATCTCTTCATTGTTGTTTCTCTGGTGGTTTACTTCCTGTTTTTGTCCCATTCATAGCACAGCCAGCACGGTTTGGTATTCAAAGATTAAGCGCTTGAATAGACACTGTACTTCAGAGCCTCTTTTCTCAGTTCACACTTTTCCTGAGTTTGTGCTTTCTTTCCAATATTTAGATAGGTTAGGAGAGTCCATTTGATTTGAGTTATACATCATTTTAAAGCTTAAAGTCTGCTCTTTCAGAATATGGTCTTAACTAAAAATTCATGTCTGGCGACTTTTTGTTTGTTTTGAGGTGCAGGGTCACATTTGTTGTGACTCTCTCATGCATGGATCCTCCATTTCATGTCATATCTGAGGGACAGAGTGTTTTGTCACTTTTTCTAGAGTGCAGGGCATGAATACATGCAACATCACTCAGTAAAAGTAAAGGGAGTCAAACTTGAAGCCAAGCTTTTCGATTGCAAGGCAGAGGCACTGAGCCACCTCACTGCCCTGAAATGTACCATTAACTCTTGGAACATCTTGCAGCGCGGCCGACTATTACAGATTTTCAAGAATTTCTACTGAAATCGGAGAAGAAAACTGGAGGCTACAAGCAAATTACTGATTTTAGAAATCATCATCTGTGATATATTCTATAAAAATGATGGATTATTGATTATCACTCAAAAAAGGTGCAAATTACTGATTTTCAGTCATCAGAGTGCTTAAAGGCTTACACAAAAGATTGTAGCTCTGATTTCATCCATATTCAGCGGTAATCCTTGGTGGATATAGACTGTCCAAACTGGGACATAATTATAGAGCTGCAAACAAGGTGACCTCAACTCAGTTGAGTGATAATTTGAGGTCAGGTGCTTAATAGTAATTACAATGTGCTCTTCATGGAGAGAGCCTAGGTGAGGAAAAAACATGTGACTGCCTACACCATGGAAAACTCAACACTGGGTTCTTCATACTGATACATTTCGAAGTGAAGCCAACAATTTGAAACCCAGGTTTGTGGTTTTACTTGTGCATGATTTTTACCCAAATAAAGCAAAATTGGGAAAGTAATCTGTGCTGGGAAGGGCCATGCAGTAATGTAATTGTGTGATGTAATTCAAACTCTGCTCAGGCTTCTTCAGATGTGTTCTGAATTCCAGTGACAGTATTAAATGTTTGTTATTGTCCTACATGTATTACAGAACTAATAGGTAAACTATGACTGTGTTAACTGGAAACAGTATTGAAAGTCCCATGGTCTGTTGCCGATCCCTTTCACATGCGATGTATTGTTGGTGCAACATGCTCATGGAATTTGTTGAATAGTGTCATGTGAATACTTAAAGAATATATATGTGACCCTGCACCTCAAAACAAACAAAAAGTCGCCAGACATGAATTTTTAGTTAAGACCATATTCTGAAAGAGCAGACTTTAAGCTTTAAAATGATGTATAACTCAAATTAAATGGACTCTCTTAACCTATCTAAATATTGGAAAGAAAGCACAAACTCAGGAAAAGTGTGAACTGAGAAAAGAGGCTCTGAAGTACAGTGTCTATTCAAGCGCTTAATCTTTACCAAACCGTACTGGCTGTGCGATGAATGGGACAAAAAACAGGAAGTAAACCGCCAGAGTAACAACAATGAAGGGATTATCAGATTAAAGTGAAATCAAGCGTGCCTCATTAACACATTCTGTCCATAATTAATGCCAACTTTCAAAGCAGTAGCACTATCCTTTCAAAAGTTATTAGAGTTGAAAGTGAAGAGTGTGGACAAGGTTTTTCAGAAATGAAAAATGGATTCTAAAGACACACCTAATCACACTATTCTACCAAAAATGTTCGAGATAAACTGCTAAAAAAACACACTTTCCTGCCCGTTCTATGATACCAAATTTTAGCATAATGTAAAAGAAGACCCCCTCTTTCAGAAAATATGAAAAAGTCAAGTTCGGCTAGGTTGACCCATTTCACCTATTTTCAGTCCTCACGCAAAATCGGTGTCTGCGACTTTATGTTCGTTTTGAGGTGCACGGTCACATATTCATATAGTGTTGAAAACAAAATGTTTTTGACTGTCCAAACTGTTTTCGATGCATATATTTCAGTGTACATATATATGCTTATACTTATCTACAATAAATTCAATTATGCGATACTACAATTAAAGGTACTTAATATACTGTAGGTAAATTAAAAAGTGGATTTATTTCATACTCGTAATTTTTCATGGCCCAGGTATGATCAATTTTGCATAATCAAAGAAGATGCATGAGACATATCACAAGCAAACGTATGCATGCTTTTATTTTGTACTAGTTTTGGTTGCACAAAATGTGCACAAATTTTCACATTGAAAAAAACCCATTTGCAGTATTAGTGAAATAAGATAAATTGAAGATTGAAGAATTTAAGAAAATTAATCAGTGCAAATAACTTAAAAAAGGTGATGATAATCAAAATTCTTCTGACAGGATTTGAACAATTCAAGTAATGTGGAATTATGGATAATATTTGGTAGACCGTTGTGAAGTGTGGAAGGCATAAGGGAGAGAAGGCACAATCACCATAGTGTAAGTGGAGGGAGCAGGGCTCTAGTTTATGAAGAGTTATAATTGATTCTATAGTTGATTTCTATCATAAGTCTATCGCAGCCTGTGCGGTAAGGAAATTTAAAATTGATCTTTTGATAAAATGGAGCCCTGGACTTACAACTTTAAAACCGTCACCCTCCTTGCACATACATGTACTCTTTGTCAGCCATTGTTTGTGAAAGCTCAGAGATGAGATTGTTCCCTATAAGGAGAATGAAATATGTCTGTGTAGGACAGATCCATCAAAATCCAACAAGATAGAGATAAAAGGGGCACAATGATAAACAATACACACAGGGCAGAATGTGTGATGTAAAACGTGATAGTATGCATATTCGCCGCATGAAAGTTTTGCAAACTGGAGTCGATGGCCTTTACTGCATCGTGAAATTTCAGAGTATTGCCACTGGCATTCAATACATAATTATAGTGTAGGCAAGATCTTCCGCGTGCATTTTTAATTTTGCGAATCTTGGCTCTCGCAAAATTCACAAAATTAAAATACATGCAAACATTCCTCATTTTACAATAACCGTGTGAGGTGAGGCTCATCCATTGTTAGCATCCCTCCGTGTTAAGTTAATGGGAAATGTAGTAAAGGTAAAAAAATAAAAAAATTCAAGCAAATTTTTGTCCTATGCACACAAAGACTGTCAGTCCTTATCATGCATTGCCAATACTCACCACTCTGAAAGATCCATGTAATTACCATATCACATGCTGTGTGCCCCCGCCCACCCCGATCATCATCTTTTCCTTTTTCATTGAGAGTGATAGCCATTTCCATGATTACTCCAGCCAAGCCTTGAACCAAACACTGCTACCATTTCTGTAACATAAATAAGCTTCCTTTTTCATTTGATTGGACCATTGTTCACGTTAGCCATGTTTGCAGAATTTATCCTTGTTATTATCATAATTGTATAGTTCAAACACCATATAAACTATAGGCTAATGTGGGGTGTTGTTAGCCTTCTTGTAACTATCTCATTTAGTCGGTATAATGGGGTTGCTTTGGTGTTTTTACCTTTAATACATGTACATATAGGTCAAATTGTGGTACATGGCTTTCATATTTAGATACCTTCTTCTGTTGACAGTGATATAAGTTTTTGATCCTTAAAAACTAAACAAAACAAAACAGAAAACTGCAAACATTCATCCATGGGGTTTCCCTTGTAATTGCAATATTTGGGAGTGTGCTTTTGATTTTTTTCCTTTTTTATGTATGCTTGCTTATCTACTGTAAAAGTGGATATCTTAGCAGGAGTAATTAAAAGTACTAAGGCAAATTTTGTGTGTTTTTAATTCCACAAAATTAGGATATCAACTACTGGAATGTGTGGCATGCAAAAATATTTCGCATGCAATTATTGCACCAATATGTACACGGTGCAATGTGTGAAAATTTCCGCACTGAAAAAATTTCCACTTTTACACTATGTGATTTAAACATGCATGTTACGTGCTTGACATAAATGAATCAATAGATATATACCCAGTTTGTTGTATTTTACAATTCTTTTGTAGGACCAGAACAAACTGTTAGTCATGTAGGCATACTACTAGCATTCATATTGTTTGGTCTGAGAGCTCTCCTCATGAAGCAAGACTAATGGGACTGCCATTTGATAAATTTCTCACATAAAATGAGCAAAATTACCAGGGTTCCCACAGTCATGGAAAATCCTGGAAAAATTTGTGGTCATAGAAAGTCAGGGAAAAGTCAGGGAATTTGGAAAATTTGTGAAAAGTCATAAGAATTGCATTCAATACCTCTTGGCTATGCCAGCTTTCCAGTTTGTCGTGTCTCACAACTCTCATACTCTGTGATCATACTCTGCTATTATAATTGGTTTTCATAATTTCCATTTTTCCCAGTTTTGTGACATCCCAAATTCTACATAACTCCCGGGACATATACTAATGATAATAGAGGTACATGTCATGAGTGAGATAGTGGGTGGAACAGATGGCTGTGAGGGGAGGTCGAGGCCATCGTAATGTGTCTGATTTTGGAAACTGTGCCAGAAAGGAAGTCATGGAAAGCAGCAATTTAGTCATGGAAAAGTTGTGGAAAAGTCATGGAATTCAGAAGCCAGCATGAAAATAAAAGCACACAAATATTTTTGCTTGCCGTATGTTCGTGTACTTGGTGTCTTGATTCTGCGGAATTAAAAACACGCGAAACTCTTCTCCCCCGGCAAAGCGCGAAAAATTAGACGCACGAAAATATCCACTTTTACAGTATTCAAACAGCATGTTCAGTGATTTGATCTTGTAGATTTATTGATGTTTCAAAGTTTGTTTCCTTTTCTTTAATTTCTACAGAATTCAAAACATGAGGATAATTGATGGCAAGCCTGAGTACAAGGGAGCTCTTGTAAGTTGACTGTTAATTTGATTTGATTATCATATTAGATGATGCAGTGATCTTTAGGTGATCCCTTGCAAATCCAGCGTAAAGGGAACTCCACTTCCAAAGGACAAGTTCACCTTCATAGATGTGTGGGTTGAGTGAATGCAGCAATGTTTAGTAGACCACATCAGCGAGAGTTTGAGAAAAATCAAACTATAATTGTATCCGTTCAAAAGTTATGCATTTTTGAAGTTTCTGCTCAGTCACTGCTGGATGAGAAGACTACTATAGCTTGTGATGTCACATGTGTACAACAATTCAAAGAAAGTGCAATGAAAATTCAACATATTCTCACTTTTATTGCATAACAGAAGAACACTGGACTTCTCTTTTTCAGAAGGCAAGAGGAATAATATTACTCTTAACATACATCAGTTACAAGTTGAAGAAATGTGCACTTTTTTTTTCTTTTTTTAACTGAACAATACACCCGGCGTTCAGACAATCCCCCTCTTCGCGGGGAGCGCGTAGAGAGATTGTATCTTTTTTACGATCGACCGTCCACACGTGTCTTGATATCCCCCGGTGAACGGGGGACAAACCACGGCTAGGCACCGTATGCACGTACAAAATTGCATTTTGAGCATGCGCACTTAGGAGAAAAACAGCTGCATGAGCTGCACGCTCTGTCCCCCACCAGAATTTGTTGCCGGGCTCGACAAGCTTGCCGGGGGACAGGGGAATGTCCCACCGAGCGTCCACACGATGGGATTGCCGGGGGATGTCCTGGCAAACAGGACATTCCCCTCGCAGCGGGGGATCGTCTGAACGCAGGGACAGAGTACCCACCACTGCATTCTATAAGGATTAGAACCAGCACATCCCGGTATAGCTGAGGTTTTTTTAAATTTCTTTTTGGATTTTCCTTCTCTCGTTCTTTGCATATGACATCATACACTGAGGTAATCTTCTCATCTAGCAGTGATTGCGCAGATACTTCAACAATTCATATCTTTTGAACGGATAGTCAGATTTTCCTCATACTTTCACTGATGTGTTCTACTGATATTGTTGCATTCACTCAATCCACATGTAGAAAGTGGACTTGTCCTTGAATGTTTTTTAGTATAATCTGACATGGAGAGGGCAGTCAAAGAAAGAAATAGAGCATTGAAAGTGTCCTTAAAATTCAGGTCAAAAATAAAGGTGTGATCTACTTATATTACATATCGTTTTGCAAAACCACTTCTAGAAATAATATCAGTGATTTAGTTTATACATTGTAGTGTAGGATGTGGTGGGAGGTCCATGCATTTTCATTCATAAGAAGTAGGTAAAGATCATTAAACATGTTAATCCAGTGCCAATATCATGAAGTAGTGTCACATTGTTCCATATGTTATTGTAAAAATTAAGCATTGACAATTGTTTTGTGTTTAACAAATCTAAAAATACTCTTTAATGTGAGTTTGAATAAGATTTTAGTGATCATGTGCCAACACAAGGATTTTGTTTCAAGGAAAATGAAGGCTACACATTATTTGAGTGAAGTTAAAACAAAAAATAAAGAAAAAAGAACAAGGCAGTTCAAATATCCAGAAACAAATGGTTATATTAAAATCGTGCTGCTGTATGTTTGTCTTGCAGGATGTTCTAGGTAGGACCATTCGCTCTGAAGGATTCTTCAGTCTGTGGAAAGGCTTCACACCATACTACACCCGTCTTGGTCCCCACACCGTCCTAACATTCATCTTCCTAGAACAGTTCAACAAGCATTACAGGAATCGCTTCATGAAGGACCAGTAGAGGGAGCCCTCCAAGTATTCTCTCTCTTTCTATTTGAAAGCCATTCATGAGATTACCACAAAGAAGAGGGGCATTTTTCTCCTATTTCAAAGAGTTATTGCTCAATAGTATATAGCAATAACATCACGATCATGAGTTTGGATTTTAAAGGAATTTATCTAGTGGTGTTTGTATGTCTTTTTTTTCCTCCTTTTTTCCCCCTTTTTTATGCATGCCAGGAAGGATCTTATGTGTTCATATCTGCTGAAGAAAGAGACATTTTGATGCATAATCATAAAACATGATATCTGTGAGACCTTGTAGAATGTGTCTGAGTGATTATGTTATTTGACATGTGAATCACCCCCATTGCTACTCACTTCCTTTACTTTGTTTATTGAATAATTTTGGGGTAGTTATATACTGCCTCCTAAATAATCTATAAATATGATTTCAATGTGTTAAAAATTAGATATTATATATGCTTATGTTAAAACATGCTTAGAATATGAAGGAATAAGATGCTTGACTCTGAAATTGGTGTGCTCTGTACACATACGATTAGGCACAATTCATCATTTTTAATGAATTAATAAGTTGTGGATATAGTTATGTGCACAGTTCACATTGAGAGACTGAGTTGCACTACTATACACTTGATCAGTGTACTGAAGAAGAAGACCAAAAAAACAACAGCAATGCTTAATGGCTCCTACTGTGAAGAACAAGCAAAGACTGAGAATCGAAGATGCTTCTTTCTTCTTTTTCACTCAAATATTTCAATAGCAATGTAGAGGACACCAGCTTTTGACTGTTATTTACTTATTTTTATAACTTTGCAGTCTCAAATCATGGCCATGTGGGTGAAATTGCTGGTGATTCAAATTTCCATTCTGTTGTGATTTTCAGAATCACCATTGCCTTCCTTTGTTAATCATACAAGATGTAGTAGTCTCGTAGTCTTCTGGTGCAAGTTAATATCCAGTACTCATGACCAAAGGAAAAGAAAGAAATCTTTTGGAGCTTTAGCTTTGCTTTTATATTCAAGATGTACTCATGGGAATGCCAGAGTTGACATGTGTAGAGGTAATAGTATTATTGAGGACCGGAATCAGTTGATCAGCAGACTTCAAGTACAGAGCACAATGCTGTGCTCCTATATTAGAAACTCTCTTTCAGTCTAGATAAAGCAGCAACATTGTGTGAAGTTTTAATTGTCAAAACAGTATTATTTGGTGCCATCTTCTCAACATATTACCAGCATCAGAAGCATTTCTGAATTGGGTAGTACTGACAGAACTTGTGTTGATTACATTGCATGCTTTGCCTATATTACATGATTAATAGGAAGCCTCAAATTAGATGTAACACAGCACAATGCCTGCTGCATGTTTATTAGATACATGTACCAAACCATGTATGTTTCCGATGTGTGCAGAACAAAACATGCGAAACGTCTTGCTTGATTCCTCAGCGCTAAAGGTCAGTATTCAGATATATGCTTGACCCTTTCTGCACCAGAAACTTTGGACAGTGTGTATAATACTGTAAGATTTCTTGTGTCAATCAGCACCCAAAGCCCACCAAGGTGTAAAAAAACAGTATCCCTTTTTTAATGCAGGTATTTTGAGGGAATATACCTTTTTAACATTGGGAAATTTCTTCCCAAACCAACCAGCCATCATTAGCCAAGTTAATTGAAATTACCATTTCAATTACTTATGAACGCAAATTCATGTGTGATATCAATTCATTATATTAGTGGAGGCTGTTGATAGTCGGACTTAAGAAGAGTGTTGTGTTGGGGTTTTTTGTTGGTGGGAATTTATAGTAAATTAACTTGCAGAACCCCCTTTGTTCCTATGACCTCAAAAGTCAACTGTACATTGGAGGTACTGTTCTGATACTGTGATTGCATTGGAATTGCATTGTATATAGAAATCCAGTAGATACAGAGTATGGAAGATGTTCATAGTGTTTGTGGTCCATGTGTGATAATTGCATTGTGGATTATGATATGCATCTGAAGATCTAATGTCAGATACAGTGTAATAAACTATCTCGTTCTTATATGAACATCAAGAAAAGTTTAGACTCGTTGATTTCTTCAGCGTGTTTAAGAGCTGGAAGCAAGTCTTTGTTGTTGAGTTAAGGAGTGTGTGTGTGTGTGTGTTTGTGTGTGTTTCGTAACATCATTTCATGGACACCTCTGTTTGTGTGTGCGTTTGTGCATGATTTTGTGTGTGTGTGTGTGTGTGTCTGTGTCTGTGTCTGTTCCTCAATACGCACATTTATAGAGTGCACGTGTACTTTTTTAAACCACTTGCCGACCATTCTACGAACTCTGAAATCACTGGTCGTTTTTTTGATATCACAGGTCGTCAAGAAGTTTTGTTGTTGTTTTGTTTTGTTTTTTATTTGTGTGTGTGTGTGTGTGTGTGTGTGTATGCGTGTGTCAGTGATTTTGTTTTTCGTTTTTTGTTCTCGGCGACCGGTTTTAGGAGTTATCGATATTGCATTGAAAGCCATTTGCCGACCAAACTGGCCTGTAAAAGTTTTTTTTTTTTTTTTTTTTTTTTTTTGTTTCTTCATCTTTAGTTGGTCAAAAAAAAAAAATGGTTGGCAATCATTGGTTGCTAAACTCTGTAGGACTGGTCTGCAGTGATATCTGGCCCTTGAATTGGTAAATACATACAATGTATATATATGTAATATATTATTTTTATTTTTTTTTATTTTTTATTTTTTGTCGGCAACCAGTTGCCAACCAATTGCCAAACAAAAGATTGCTCGCGGACCATTTGCCAAGTAGATGCCAAACCACATTTCATGTATAACAATTACTACACGTGACTTCACATTTGAAAATCAGCAAATAATCAGCAGCCAGTTTCGAATGATCTTCACTACGTCGCCATTTGTCGACCAGTTGAAGACCAATATTTTGCAAACCTTTTTGAGAGGAGTCGCCTATTTATTATCTCTTTTATTAAAAAAATTGGGGTTTATTTGCCGATTGGTTGTCGACAGTGTGGTCATCTTTTTACGCCTCCGCCACGAAGTGGTGCCGGGGGCATTATGTTATTGGGTTGTCCGTCCGTCCGTCCGTCCGTCCGTCCGTAATGAATTTTGTAGAAAGCGTAACTAAAAAAAAAAAAAAAAAAAAACCTTTTGATGTTTCCTAGTGGAAATTGGCATGTATATTTATTAGGGGGTGAGGTTTTGCCTATCAACTTTAGGGTGGACATGCCCAAGGTCAAAGGTCAATGTCAAGTGGTCAAAGTACACTATCCCCCCATATCTATGCAATACCTAAAGATTATTTCCTTAAAACTTAGGGCACACATGTATTACCCAATTAAGATTTTGTTGTGAAAGTTTGGGGTCATAAGGTCAAAGGTCAAAAG
This sequence comes from Diadema antillarum, assembly GCF_040938485.1. Lineage (NCBI taxonomy): Eukaryota > Metazoa > Echinodermata > Echinoidea > Diadematoida > Diadematidae > Diadema > Diadema antillarum. The sequence continues at coordinate 1,323,889 of NW_027270891.1, read as the reverse complement.
GTCAAGTAACAATGTTAAGATTTCACCTTTTCTCCGTATCTTGGAAATGGTTAAAGGTATCTTCATGGAACATAGCATATATGCATGTACCGACTGGCAGTGATTAGGGAATTTTAGGTTCATAGGGTCAAAGGGCAGGGGTTAAAGGTGAAGAGCAACACTTCAAAATGTTACTGCTTCCCTCATTTTTATGCAATGCCTGCAGATTTTTTTTTTTTTTTAACTTGGTGTATGCATGCATAACCCAATAGAGATTCGCTGGGAAGGGTTTTTTTTTATTTTGCCAAAAAGGTCAAAGGTCAAAAGAAACATCGAGTGAAAGTGCTGAACTTTACTTCTTCCTTCGTATCTCGGAAGTTGCTCAAGTTATCTTGAAACTTAGTACTAGTATATGTATGCATGTTCTGCCTGACAGTGATTCTCTTATGAATTTTAGGGTCAAAGGTGGAGGGTAAAATGTCAGATAAAAATGGTAACAATTTACTAGAAGTCTGTTCAAAACAGAAATTGCACTTTTCCTTCGTACCTTGAAAATTACTCTATGCATAAACTTATGAAAGGGTCAAAGTCAAGTAAAAGTCCTAAAATCCTAAATACGTTCTCTCTCATTCATCCGATTAAGCCTAGGTCAAGGAAGGTGAACATTCAAGACACTTGTGACAAACATGTCATTTTAACATCCTGCAAGTTTTGTGGAAATGTAATCAAACATTGTCCACATGTACTGTAGACCTATTAGGAGAATCATGCATTATGGCGGAGGCATACCAGTCTCCGTAGCGACATTTCTAGTTTGATACTATTTTCACTACACGGAAGTATAATAGTTTCCGTTGGCTAGAGATACCAAACAATTGATGATGACAAACTAAACAAATAAACAATAATATTCTTGTAGTTATTGACAGCTGTTTACAGCTCTATACTGCTGCACAATGATACTCTAATTATTCATATCGCAAAAAAAAAAAAATATATATATATATAACTATTAACAGGCGACTTCTGGTCCCACGACTTTGCAAACCCAAATAAGTGTGGTGTTCATGCGTACTTCATCTTTTTCTGATTGCCAATAGCCACCGGTAAGTGAAAATGCTGCTTCAGTCGCTTGTTTTCTCGCTTTTGTTATCAATAATCATTTGTTTTGTTGCGTCCAGGTTGACTTCAGTGTTTAAAAATGGTTATTATTGCTGGACAACAAAATGAAAAATAAAAACACTTGTTATACTTCACCGGTTACAATTGACCGGTGTGATTAACCCCAAAGCACGCCATCTATGAGTTTTAATGAAGTCAAAATATTGAATTTGCTGCGCCACACCCTATGAATCATAAAGGCCGTGTCACACCAGCTACGCGGGCTTGTGGCGAGGAGATAGTTTCCAGCACGTAGAAGATTTTCAGCGGGCGAACAAGAATGTTTGCAATTTTCATTCATGCCTTGTCATACCGTAAGGGGGAACTTCTGCGGCTTGACTTGCGGGGAAACAAATTTACTCCCCAGAGCTCTCCGCAGTTGGTCCGCACCTGACAGTATCTAGCGCGTATTTGCCCGGAGGTAAGTGAAAATGCTGCTTCAGTCGCTTATTTTCTCGCTTTTATTATCAATAATCATTTGTTTTGTTGCATCCAGGTTGACTTCATTGTTTAAACAAAAAAAAAATGGTTATTTTTGCTGGACAACAAAATGAAAAAAAAAAAACCACTTGTCATACCTCACCTGCATTGACCGGTGTGATTAACCCCAAAGCACGCCATCTATGAGTTTTAATGAAGCCAAAATATTGAATTTGCCGCGCCACACCCTATGAATCATAACGCTAACGCTCATCGTCTGAGAGCAGTGGGGAGTGGTACATAATAGTGTACTGGTATACACGTTGTATGTTCCCGCAGCCTGAACGAAATAGTGCAATTCAACACACCCGAAAAAAAAAGGTAAATTGTCAAAATAATATTTACCTGAAATTTGAGACCTGTTCATTTCGTTTCTGTTAGTCTCATATATAGATGTGTTTGGCGCCAGCGAGACTTCAGCAGCCGTGAAACGTGTATAACCATTATAGACCAGCGACGTACCAGCCATACCTTCCTTGTATTAATCAACCATAGTTCGCATCATAGTAGGCCTATTGACCGAACATAAAAGGTATGTGCAACTGGTTTACATGTCTCTTAAATGTTTAATGATACGGAAACTCAATCTTTGCGAATACAATATTCTATATAGAATGAATATAGTCAGAATAAATTGCTTATTTTGCCGACACATGAGTGTATCAGCCATAAGATGTACAAGTATATTCAAAACTTCAAATACTCAAATACTTCAAACTTCTAATAAAAATTTTATTAGAAGGTTGAAGTATTAATTAATATAATTAATTAATTAATTAATTTATATAGATATAATCATATTATTTAATAATATGATTATAACTATATAAATTAAACGATGTCACCATTTAATTTAATCTCAGCGTTTAAATTACGCATAACTATGTCCTCTCGTATTGTTTTGAAGATTAACCTTCTACTAATGAATCAACATTCTCAAACAATGTGACCTGATAAAAGGAGGAAGTGAAACTTTATAAATGATATAGCAATACATTTCAGAAACCAAAATAGTGTAACTGTCAAGTGAAAGACCCCGTTTACAGTGCGAGGCTCGGCCGCGGCTCGGCCGCGGCTCGCCCCAGCCGCGCTTCAGTGTAAAGGCGCAAAAGGCCAAATGCGGGGCCAAAATTGGTCTCGCATTTGGCCTCGCTCTGGAGGGGGTTTCGGCCGCGGCCGAGCCCGGCCTTTTCCCAGTGTAAACGCAAACTGGGCCAAATGCGCGGCCAATTTTAGTCTGGCTTCCAGACCCTCTGCCCGTACTATTTCGCTATTCACGATGTCAACCCCCTCAACGTCGAAAACTAGTATAGTTTAAGGTGGTTTTGTCCTGCAAAGGATTTTTCCTTCGGCAAAGGCCTTTGCCTGAACGGCGACTTCGTCGCCACGGAATCCAGTTGGCAAAGGGTCTGAAAACCAGGCTATACCAAATTGCGTTTGTTTACAAGCAGAGCGCCACTACGACAAAAATAAAAAAAAATATTGAAAGGTTTGAATGAAAAGCGCGGCCGAGCCCGGCAGTGTAAACGGACAAAATTGCGGGGCTCGGCCATTGAGGCTGGGCTCGGCCGCGGCTGGGCCGCGGCTCGGCCCAGCCCCGCACTGTAAACGGGGTCAAAGACAAATTATCTGCCGCTTGAGGTGCAACAAGGTTCATTCGAATGTAAAGCTTTCACAAAGATTAAGTAAAGATTCACATAATTAAGTTTTTGACGAGCTTCACACCACCTGATAACATTGCATCTGACTCCTCTAAAGGTTCAGGACAGCAATGATCAACTATGGTCAAATTCCTACAAAGACTTTGGGGAGACGGAAATTTACTCTAGTCCGCAGCAAGTAGCCCGTGTATGTTAATTTCAAATGTGTTGTTCATGTTCACTTCTACATGTAATAAACTGTACATGTGTTCCTGAATTGCTGTCTTCACTGTGTCTTCTTCTTGAGGGATCTACCACAATACAACAAGCTTGCAGAGTGGTGGTACATGTTCCTGAGTTGAAGCACCGTTCCTGCGAAGACCAACTAACAAGTCATTGGATTTCGGGTATATTGGTAATGTGACTTGTCGCATAGTCCGTGCCCAATCCAAGTTCCAGTCGTCGCCGTTAGATTTCGGGAATAGTGGTAATGTGACTTGTCGCATATGCCCTGTGCCCAATCCAAGTTCCAGTCGTCGCCTGAGGAAGTTGGCAACGGTGCGATACAGCACTTTACCCCGTGCCATCAACGATACTTGTGCCACCATGGTTGTGAAAGGTGTTCCACGTTAGCGTGACTGAGTTGGTAACAAAAGTTGGTAACAAAACTTGGTAGCAGAACTTGGTGTAGCAAGAGTTGGTAGTAAAAGTTGGTAACAAAATAAGTGTACCAATTTAACATCCTCTACAAGTGACGCTTGGGAGTGACATACTTTAAGTGATGCTGAACTTGGTATGTGTGCCGCTTGTGTTGGTGAGCTGCTTCTGACACAGCATAATACATGGTAGCGTACAGACTAGTAGTTTTAATAATCTAAAGGGATCGTTGTAAACTGCAACAAAACGAACCCCGCCTACACGGCCATCCTAACACGGCTCGCGGAGGCATTTCTACAGACAGTCAAATACAACTGTACACTCACTTAATTCACGACGAGAAGGCGAGTTCGTCACACATGGTGTCAGGAGTGGAATCCCTATTTGTAACTTACGTATGAATAAATGTAGTTCACTGTGTTTTCACTATGGCACGCGGAACACCATTGTTGGAGTTGTCACTTTTGCTGGAGAGCAAGATCAGCGAAATCGACGACTTAATTGCTCACGTGTCCGAATCGGTGCGCAAACAAACTCTAGTAACGCCAACTTCGGTTTCGAACTCACGCTGCTCACCGATAACACTTGGAGGGCGCCTTAACCAGTCGTCACGACCAAGCTCGCCAGTGGCCGTGACACCTCAGCTGTTTGGAGATGCTAATGTAGAGGTGGAGATGTCAGCTCCGCCATCGGCAAAGCTACTACCTCAGCAGCATCAAACTCCAATGCAGCAGTCGCATTCATCTCGTACAAGTGACCAGCCTGTTACATTTGGAGGACAACCAGATGTAATGCCACACCAGTATGTCCCGAACCAGCGACGTCGATTAGAGCTCTGGGACCAGAAACGTCATTAAGATGTTCAGACCAACAGAAGCAACCAGCCTTCTGTCATACCAGATAGATATGATGGCAAAAGACCTGTGCTGGATTATCTTTGTCATTTCGAAGCTTGCGCTGGAGTTAACCGGTGGACGGAAGTGGAGGCTCTCCAGTACCTGGCTGCCAGCTTGAAAGGAGCTGCTGTCAAAGTACTAGCACAGCAGACAGGACGTCAATTGACGTACCAAGAACTCGTGAACCGCCTGAACCACCGCTTTGGGCCTGTTTCGCATTCAGAAGTATTCCTGGCAGAACTGCGTACCAGACGACGCAGACCGAAGGAAAGTTTGCAGGAGCTTGGACAGAGCATTCGCGAGCTTACATCCATGGCATATCCTGAATTCGAGGAAGCGGGCAAAGATAAATTGGCTCGAGGTCACTTTCTCGATGCAATAGTTGACCGGGATATCCGAATCGGTCTCTTCCGGGCTCAGCCTCGTACGCTCGACGAGGCAATCCAAGCTGCTCTCAACACAGAAGCCTTCCTGCGGATGGAGAGTGATCGTCGGCAGTATAACCGGGTCTTGTTGTCACAGGAGGAAGAACAAGACGTGGCTGTGAAGGATGAAGAAACTGCTGACAAATCCATGGGGGTGTGTGATAATAACACCACTCTCATGATCGAAGCAGTCAGCGATCTAATAAAGAAGAGGGAGAAGGAGCAGCCAGCGCCAGTGCCGAGAAACGACTTGGCATTAAAGACTAAGACACTCCCTAAAAGCGAACAGAAGGAGGACAGTCAGCCTTCCGACAAGGTGGACACATCCAAGGAGGGTACGAATCCTCCAGACGACGGGTGCACACCAGCCAGAGAGGCATCCGAACCAGAGACATCTCAACCACCACTACCTAGTTCTGCAGCTTCACTTCTGTCATCCACGTTCCAGAAAGGATTGTACGTGAATTTGAACGTGAATGGGCAGGAGGTGATGTTTCTGGTAGGCCTAGACAGTGGTGCATCGCAGACATATGTCTCAGAAGGAATGTACCTGCGAATGAGACCCGAGCGAAAGCCACCACTTGAACCAGTGATAAGCATCGTTCGTCAAGCAGACGGATCTCGGTTGAAAACAAAGGGACATGCTACCATGGAACTTCAGCTTGGCTCCTGCTTGTGCCATGTTGACTTGGTAGTAGCTGACATAAGAGCTGAGGGCATCCTTGGTCTGGATCTCCTGATTGGTCTGCAAACCACGCTCGACTTCCAGAACATGCAGCTGCATACTCCATGGGTATCTCTCCCATGTATAAACAATGAGAAACAGATATGTGCAGCAACGACAGCACCGACGTTGGTAAAAGGGACAGCGCCAGCCAACCTTACCAGCCTTGCTGAGGACGACACGGAGACCACGCCTCTCGACGAAGGTATAACTCAGAATTGTGTGCCGCCCCATGTGGATGACTTCTGTCAATGTAGTTTGACAGGGACTCCTCCATAAAGCAATTAATCGGCATGCCAGCTTCTGAGAGACGAGTCAGAGGTGTTCTTTACAGGCCGAGCAGGGACACGCGTCAGCGTCAGCGCGACAGCACCAGTGGTTTCGGGAAAGCTACCTAGTGGACATCGCCGGTGTGACGACTCTTCCTCACCTGCACGCTATTCTCAGTCACCGGGAAGGCCACCTGATTATCTACCCCGATCGAGGAGCCGATCTCCGTTGAGGCACGTCCGTTCTTCTCGTCGTACATCGGATTCATTCTGGCAAACTATGCCAGGGTGAAATGTGACATCTCTCTTGTCGACCTCTCTGCTGCAAGGGAGCAGCCAGGTCAGGAAATCAAACGAAGAGACTGTTGAACTCTTAAAAGATGAGTTTGTGATGAACAATTAATCTATATGACAGTTGGACAGCCTTGAACTAAAGACTGTAGTTGTCTCATAACGTTGTTATAATTGGTACGTAATTTTGTACAGAACAAGCGTACAGAAATTTTTGTAGTAGTACATTTTTTTGTTGTCATTTTTGGCTCTCTATGTGTTTCGTCTCCAGGGACGAAGCCTTCATGGGGAGGGAAGCCATGTAACGAAATTCGGTGGAACCGATTCGATTTAACTGTTCGATTATTATTTGTTATGATCGATAGTGTCCATAGCATAGAAAGGGGCACACTATCGAAACGTTGGACAAATGTTTCAAGGTGGTAGTGCATCATTATGAGTTTTAACATTTATCATTAAATATGTGGTTACTTGTTTGTCATGGGCAAGTTTGGATTATTTTAATACCAACTCCGATTTAGACCGATGATACATGCCGAATTATAATAACCATGTACAAGAGATACTGCTAAAATTTATAATCGTTGTACGAATTTGGTAACCATGTCAACATTGTAAATAATTTGAACGACTACTGCGGGTATTTTCCGCGTCGTTTACGGCCTTGCGGGATTGCCTCCTCATTTCGCGACAGGAGGAGAGGCATATAAAGTGGCTGTTGTGTGACATAGTCCGCAGCAAGAAGCCCGTGTATGTTAATTTCAAATGTGCTGTTCATGTTCACTTCTACATGTAATAAACTGTACATGTGTTCCTGAATTGCTGTCTTCACTGTGTCTTCTTCTTGAGGGATCTACCACAATACAACAAGCTTGCAGAGTGGTGGTACATGTTCCTGAGTTGGAGCACCGTTCCTGCGAAGACCAACTAACAAGTCATTGGATTTCGGGTATATTGGTAATGTGACTTGTCGCATAGTCCGTGCCCAATCCAAGTTCCAGTCGTCGCCGTTAGATTTCGGGAATAGTGGTAATGTGACTTGTCGCATATGCCCTGTGCCCAATCCAAGTTCCAGTCGTCGCCTGAGGAAGTTGGTAACGGTGCGATACAGCACTTTACCCCGTGCCATCAACGATACTTGTGCCACCATGGTTGTGAAAGGTGTTCCACGTTAGCGTGACTGAGTTGGTAACAAAAGTTGGTAACAAAACTTGGTAGCAGAACTTGGTGTAGCAAGAGTTGGTAGTAAAAGTTGGTAACAAAATAAGTGTACCAATTTAACATCCTCTACAAGTGACGTTTGGGAGTGACATACTTTAAGTGATGCTGAACTTGGTATGTGTGCCGCTTGTATTGGTGAGCTGCTTCTGACACAGCATAATACATGGTAGCGTACAGACTAGTAGTTTTAATAATTTAAAGGGATCGTTGTAAACTGCAACAAAACGAACCCCGCCAACTCGGCCATCCTGACACGGCTCGCGGAGGCATTTCTACAGACAGTCAAATACAACTGTACACTCACTTAATTCACGACGAGAAGGCGAGTTCGTTACAATATATATATATATATATATATATATATATATATATATATTGAAACAATAAAGGGAAAACTGACCAGAAGCAAATGATAAATGGCGAATACTTTGAGCAAAGAAAATGGGTTTTCATCGGGATTCAAACCCGAGACCTCCGGAATACTAGACCGGTGCTCTACCGACTGAGCTATTGAAAGCCCTAGATCGGTGTTCGTCCCAAACCCTTAACTCTCTTTGCTCGTGTGGTCAGAAACTATAGTGTGTGTATGTGTGCCACACACGCACACATTAACCTGACATAGACCCAAAGGACGTAAATCAACTTTGGAATAAATGCGAGGGATCACCGAAGCCCAAACCCTTAACTCTCTTTGCTCGTGTGGTCACGAGCACGCTTCTGACCACACGAGCACGAACACCGATCTAGGGCTTTCAATAGCTCAGTCGGTAGAGCACCGGTCTAGTATTCCGGAGGTCTCGGGTTCGAATCCCGATGAAAACCCATTTTCTTTGCTCAAAGTTTTCGCCATTTATCATTTGTTTCTGGTCAGTTTTCCCTTTATTGTTTCAATATATACTACAGCAAATAAAAAGCTGCATCGCTTCGGTGATCCCTCGCATTTATTCCAAAGTTGATTTACGTCCTTTGGGTCTATGTCAGGTTAATGTGTGTGTGTGTGGCACACATACACACACTATAGCTTCTGACCACACGAGCAAAGAGAGTTAAGGGTTTGGGACGAACACCGATCTAGGGCTTTTAATAGCTCAGTCGGTAGAGCACCGGTCTAGTAATCCGGAGATCTCGGGTTCGAATCCCGATGAAAACCCATTTTCGTTGCTCAAAGTTTTCGCTATATATATATATATATGCATATATTATCATATGTACAGATTTATGGCTCATGTATAGTTATTATGTATAGGTTGTGTGTGTGTGTGTGTGTGTGTGTACTGATATCATATGCAGCGTTATAGATAATTTGGTATCTGCCCTTTTACATGCAACATACAACATCCATTGTGTCAAAAATGCATGGCGATATTTGTAATTCAACTGATACCATTTCAACCAAATGGAACATAACGTATCATTTTTCATTGTTTTTCAAGCTACAGATCAATCACGTGATAACAATTATAACGACATTAATAAATGTAGAAGTCTGATCGCAAATAAGGGTATAATTGCTCACTGCTGTCTGTTATTGCATGACACTGTATCTTTGGCTAAGAGCATGACATTGGGTAATCTTACATTTCATTTCATTTACCTATTTCCATTACATGAAACACAACGCACTAAGAAACATGACCATAGTATACACGAAATAATACAATCCATGTATCATTGATAATGTCTTAGGCAAACTAATCTGTGAAAATGACATTTGCATTATCAAGAGAGAGAGAGAGAGATTGGTTTCTTGCTGTTAGCAAAGAAGTGTTATTCTACCTTCATCCCTCCCCATTTACAAAATAACAATAACAACATACATGTATGTTAGAATAATCTTACCCTCCTGCGAAACCTCCCCCCCCCCCGCCCACCCTCTCAATGCAACAGCAACAAAACTTTGCGTATAATAAGGAACTATTGCATTTCTCGATTATTGACCCTCTTTCTTTCTCAGATTCACGAACTAAATTTTAATTCTACTGAATCGGAGAATACCAGTTGATAAAAGCTATATAAACATCATTCGGTGAGATATACCCCAGGACTGAAGAACTGATAATAACCAATAATGTGTTTGACTGCTACTTTTCTGGACCTTTGCCCACATCAAAAATTTAATTGTTTTGTCGTTCAATTTTATTTAGAAGCATTCATCGAAATATTTTCATTCAGAATGTTTTTTGTTGTTGTTGTTGTTGTTGTTCTAATTAGATTATTTGGCAACCGAGTTCGCATTTACGCATTCTAATTCATCGAATGTGCAAACATTTTAATGGTCATTCACATTCGTCTCCACCTGTCACCAACTCTTTACGAATATTCAAACTCGCATATGGTCAAATAAGTTCATAAAGGAGAATTCAAATTAAAACTTTTGATGTCCATTAATACTACATTACTTGTCCTGCGTTTTAAATTGAATACTAATAAATCTACATTTAGATCACACGTGATGATTGAAATAGATATTCTACAGGAGAATCGTAAAGCTGGATGATTATCATAATCAAAGTAAAGATATCAAATGACGATTTCAAACACAATATGATGATCGTGATGAAAATAAAGATGTAAAATAAAGATACAGAAAACCATGAAATGTGACTGAACATGTTTAGCTGGAGAGAAATATCTGAATGTTCAAATGAAAGCAAATGCTGATCATGATGATTAAATTTGATAAAAAGAAATAGCCACATTCAATGATATAGGTGAACATAATCACTCATGATAAATGAAAGAAAGATTTATTTAGAGGGGTGAAGGCTCAGGTTTAAGTTTCTTCAGTTTGTCTCCCTCTACAAATGAACATTTGTTAAGATCGCAACTGTTGATCTGTAGATTAACAAACATGTCGGAAAAAAGGAACCAGTGGGACTCGAACCTGTCATCTACTGCTTTCCGGGCAGCGACACTACCACCAGGCTGTCCCTGGTTGCCGGCAGTGACACGATGAACATGGAACAAATACCCAAGCTCCGAAATTCCGACATTGTTATGTTAAGTAATCCAAGGCGGACAAGGCATAGGATAAAAGAAAGAAAGATTATTCAGAGGGGTGAAGGCTCAGGTTTGAGTTTTTTCAGTTTGTCTCCCTCTACAAATGAAAATTTGTTAAAATCGCAACTGCTGATCTGTAAATTAACAAACATGTCGGGAAAAGGAATCACTCTTGCTTGTAAATATAAGTATACGTGCATTACGAAATTTAATGCTCACTTGTAAATCTCGCTTCCAAAACGAAATTGAAAGTGTTTTTAAATGCTTATCGAGCACATCGCACAAATTAGAATGCACAGACATGGTAGTCCATGCCCAAACAGGAATATAAATGCTTACAACCGAATTTAAATTTATAACCATCAATTTGGGTGTCTAAAAACGAATTTGAAAGCATTAAACGTGAATCGTTTGACCAAACATACGAATTTGAATGTACATAAAATGAAAATGAACGACAATTTTACTAAACCTGTGATAAAGATAAAGATACAGTCTACAGAAAGAGTGAATCCTGACTGATTCGAACAACGAACACCATTCCGTAGAGGGCGTCATCCAATTTTCTCGACAAGCAGGCTGTGAACTCGTAACGGTTCTGATCAGAGTAGTAGTATTGTACGATGATTTTGTATTCTTTGTTCACAGAGTAAAGAATCACGTGAGTCATTATGTCAATGTTCTCCCTCATGGGCTACCGTATGATAGGTGAATTGGAGTTTTTCCGGTTAATTTCATAACATTTTCATTCAAGTTCTTATTCCGAGCATTCAATTTCACGCATTCCCCGCTCGCAGCTGCACTTAATTAGCAATCAAAATCAAAATACGGTCATTCAAATTCACTGTTGGAGCAATCAGTTGCTCATTTGCCTTATTAAAATCTATATACAACCATTCCACAGAGATATTCTCTCCTCAGTCACTCATTGAAGCAAATTTTATCGCTTCCGGCCACCCTGGAAGTGTATGGGATCACAGTCTAAATGCTATGTGAATTTGAATGCACATCTATGAATTGGAATGACATAACTACGAAAATTTAAAGTAAGCATTTTTCTATGAGAACAGTAACTAAAAATATTTAATGATTATCACGTGATTATTGTCGGATATGATAAGGGGTTTCAAATGTTAAAAACAATATGATTGACCCATTGTGTGCCACATTTATTTTTTGTCTCAAGAAATGAATTTGTTGAATAAATCATTACAGTGATAATAAAAAAAATGTATGAACATAAGCAGGTATAATGAAGGGCTTCAAATACTCAGTGGTGTTTTGGTAGTCGATTCGGGTCATCAACATACAGTATTTATTTCTCTATTTGTTTTTTTTTTATTTTTAAGAGTTGCTCGAATATATCCCTGGCCACTATATGGGCCACCACTATTGTCAACCCTTGGATAAAGCATTACAGAGATGTCTCACAAATGGGGCACCAAAAGTGAATAATATCGCGCTCTCTTGAGTCGGGAAAGAGATATGTTTCACCAGAAACGAAAACCTTGCCCATATTCGGAGAAATGAGACTTCGATTCGACAACATCCTCCACGAGAATGGTTTCAGTTACAGCTGCCTTACCACAAGGTATGAATAAGAAGATGTAAGCAAAGCAAACAGACAAATACATTATGCATATTATATATATATATATATATATATATATATATATATATGCATTGGCATTTAATTTTTGAGAGAGAAATGGGCGTGGAAAATGTTTGTCCATTAGTCATAAAACAATCTTAGCGAACAACAAGCAAAATTTACCTCCTTTGTACGTAAATGAATTAAAAAAGAAAACAAAATAAGAAAATAATAGTGAAATCATAAGAAATATATGTTTTTTAAGTCTTTGTTTTCTCAACAGCATTTTAGTATCGATTAAAAAACAACAACTCGTAAGAATACATTTGATAAAATATATTTCAACAAATTTCTCCTCACAGAACTTAATGACTATTCTCATTACAGTGCTAATTCTTAGCGAGGGTCCAATCTTCCACGCATTGCAACAACAGCAACTGACCACAAAGGCGCTGTACGCACTGTCACGTATTCACTAAATCCAGTCCAGTCTGATAGAGTCCTAGGCAATAGAAAAATACAGTTCGAAACTTCAATAAAAAATGACACATGCAAAGACAAATCTTTCTTTACAAGTAGAGAAATTGGAGAGAAGGCAATCCTTGTCCTTTCTTGTTGTCAATCATTTCAATTACATGTTTTTCACCTCTCAGCGATTAGGTATGACGCCATAAATTATTTTCAACTCTTTTCATAGCTGACAAAAGAAGTCAGAGGAAGTGATTAGATAATGACTTTTATGACTGATTGCCCTGCTGTGCATGTTTAAGACGCAAAAAACTTTTCATGATATGGAAATATATGTAAAATTGCGCTCTTTTTTCGTTAGCTGCTTGTGATTGCACTGAGCAATTATGTTTGCGTCTTCGTGGATCATTTTGCTCAACCAAATGACCCTTCATTGTTGTATTATCTTTTATAATACATATATATCTGTCTGGTAGTTATACATTTCAAGATTCAATTTAATCTGAGAGGGGGTGGTGGGAGGGAGGGAGAAATGAAAGTCTGTTCAAAGGTAAAACTAAAAGAATGTGGTAAAACTGAACGACATAGATTCATAACTTCTCCCGTTGTCAGCAATAGAATCATTCTCAAGGTTTTTTTTTTATTTTGTTTTGTTTTTTATCTATCTTGTTAATAATTATTTGCAATGGAACAATGATGATATATTCACAGTTGGCTCTTATAATCCTAAGTAGTCTACCTCCAGACTCGCTCCATGACACACACACCACTTTCTTTCATAATATATCACTCTCTATCTCTCTTCATCCCTTTGTATTCACCCCCACACCTAATACGACGCAAATGTCATTCAGAATCGTTCTTTCTTTGTTCCAATTAACTAATTTGGCAACCGATTTCCCATTTGTGCAGTCTAATTCATTGAATACGCATACATTTTCGGCAATGGTTATTCAAGTTTTTTTTGCACCAAATAGGTTCATTAAATGAGCATTCAAATTAAACCTGTGAGATGTCCATTAAAAGTGCATTACTCTCTCTGCGTTTTAGATAAATTGAATGATAAAAATATCTAAATGTGGATCACCCGTGATGTTACAAATAAGAATGTTAAAGGAAGATCATTAAGCTGTATGATGATCATAATTAAAATAAAGATGTCAAATGAAGCTTATAAACACAATAAATGATCTTGATGAAAATAAAGATGTAAACTAAAGATGAAGGAAGTCACGTGACATGACGATTTGAGGATTTCATATTGAAGTTTACATAACATGTTTAGAAGAAGAGGAATTTCTGGATGTTCATATTAAAAAAAAATGCTGATCATGATGATAAAATTCAATATAAAAGTAAAAATCACATTCAATGATTAGGTGGCCATACCATAATCACTCTTGCTTTCAAGTATACGTGCATTACGAAATTTAATGCTCACTTGTAAATCTCGCTTCCTTAAAAGCGAAATTGAAAGTGCTTTTAGTGCTTATCGAGTCTATCGCACAGATGAGAATGCACAGATTTGGAAATCCACGCCCAAACAGGAAATTTAATGCTTACATCCGATTTTGAATTTATGACCGTTGATTTGAGTGCCTAAAAGAGAATTTGAAAGCATTAAACGTAAAATCGTTTGACCATAGTTACTGAACCGCTTCAAACATACGAATTTGAATGCACATAAAATGAAAATAAACGACAATTTCACTAAATTTGCCGGGAAAACCTAAAATAATGATAATGTTTCAGTCTATCCTATAGGAGTCTGACTCCTCACTGATTCGAACAACGAACACCATTCCGCACGGTAGAGGGCGTCATCCGATTTTCTTGACAAGCAGGATGCGAACTCGTTCTGGTCTTATCAGTAGTACATTGTGCGATGATTTTGTATTATTTGTTCCGAGAGTGAAGAATCCTAGTCAGTCATTATGTCAAAATGCTCCCTCATAGGCTACTGTATGAAAGGTATACTATAGGTTTTCCGGTCACTTCATAAGATTTTCTTTCAAGTTCCTATTCCGACCATTCCACACTCGCAGCTGCACTGCATCAGCAAATTCAAAATCCGGTCATTCAAATTTACCTAGGGAACAATCAAATTGTTCGTTTGCGTCATTTACATCTAAAACAACCATTGCACATAAATTTTCTCTCATCGGTAACTCATCGCGAGCAAAGTTTATCACTTCCGGCCATCCATCGAGATATATATATATATAGGAAAGAAATTAGACTGAGGCGGGCGTTGCTCTCGATCTTGAGTCTCCCTTTTATGCAACCAACAATGAGGCACCGCGCACGTTTTGAAAGGGAACTCTCGCACTATATATATATATATATATATATATATATATATATATGTGTGTGTGTGTGTGTGTGTGTGTGTGTGTGTGTGTGTGTGTGTATTGATCTGCATCGGCTTATAATTTTTTAGAGATGCGGACATGGGAAATTTTTGTCTGTCAGACAAGAAACAATCCTTGAGAAAAAAAAAATAAATTTTACCTCCTTTGTACGTAAATGAAGTGAAAAAGAAAACGAAAGGAGAAAACAATAGTGAAATCATAAGAAATATTCGTGATTTAGCATAGATTTAAAACAACAACAACAACTTGTAAGAATATCGTTAATAAAAACATCGTTTCAACAAATAACTCCTCACAGAACTTAACAACCATACTCATGACTTATTCTTCGCGTGGGTCCACTCTTCCACACATTGCAACAACAGCAGACTGACTACGAAGACGCTTTACGCACTGTTACGTATGGACTAATTCCAGTCCAGTCCGATAGAGTCCTACGTAATAGAAAAATACAGTCGAAAATTACACATTACAATAAAAAATGACGCAAGGAAGACCAATCTTTTTTTTTTTTTTTTTTTGCTAGGAGGGAAATTGGAGAGAGGGCAACCTTTGTCCTTTTTTGTCCATCATTTAGATTACGTGTTTTTCACCTCTCAGCTAAAAGGTATGACGCCATATTTTCAACACTTTTCATCGTTCACAAAAGAAGTCAGAGGAAGTGATTATAGATAATGACTACTTTTGTGTCTGATTGCCCTGCTGTGCACGTTAAAGATGCTAAAAGCTGTTCATTATATGACGAGAATTTTATAAAGTGTATGAAGTTGAGTTCTTTTTGTCATCTGCTTGGGATTGCACCGAGCAATTATGTTTGCGTCTTCGTGGATCGATTTGCTCAACCAAATGACCTTTCTTTGTTTTATTTTTTTTCTTTTACTAGACAAGTATGTCCCCCTGGTTTTTATACATTTCAAAATTCAAAGCTGAGAGAGAAGGGGGAGGATGGGAGGGAGAAATGAAAGTCTGTTCAAAGGTAAGACTAAAGAAAAGTGGTAAAACTGGATGAAATAAATTCATACGTTCTCCTAATGTCTGCAATAGAATCTTTCTCATTTTTAAAGCTTTTAATTTTGTTTTGCATAACTTGTTAATAATTGTATGCAGTAGAATAATGCTGATATATTGACGATTGGCTCCTATCATTCCTAGTAGTCTACCACCAGACACGCTCCATCACACACACTAGATTTCTCTTCATCCTTTTATATTCACCCACACCCCTACATACGACGGAAATGTCTGTGAAGGATGTAATCACAAATACACTCCCGCATAGATGCTTGTTTATTCCTTCCCCTATGGTTACTCCATCCTCTCAACTATGTGCAATGTTCCTTATTGTCATACCATCCATCTATGTCTTTAATCATTATTTCCGCCCACTTATTTCTGCTCACTTTCTTTGACATTTAGACATGCTTGATATTCCTCGACCATGTTTCAGTTTGGGTTGTAGAAGGCTTAACTGTGCACCACGTATTTTTTCTTGGCTATGTACTATGTGGCTCTGAAAAGAGCCTGTTTCAGTTTGTGCGTTTAAATCAACTTCATTCAAATTATGGCAATTCCATATATTTCCTAGCAAGCTATTGCATTCTGTCTTACTTATTTCTGTCCGGTACACCAACTTTTGTTTATTTCTTATTTATTCCATATGTTTGTGTTGACAAACAAATCTACAAAGGCAGACGTTCATGCCGAAAGCTTCTTAAAAAAAACACTTCACTATCACACCTCCTTGTTCATATTTCCGTATAAAAAGAAGAAAACCAAGTAAACAGACCGAGGCATATCTCCTATCTATCTATATCTCCTGTGACCTCTGAGGTATGAGTTCATATGAATGTAATTTTACCCGAAAAGGTATCCTCCCATCCATCACACACTTGTGAGGTCGCAATTCTTTCTCCAACGGTTAAAGTCGAATGTCTCAAAATCGAGTAGACGACGTCGGGAGAATACTTCAGTTTGGTCGCAGCTGTGGTTACCATGGTAAAATGAAGTGACGATGTGGTAGATTCAGTTGATTCTTATTGATGGGGCGGATCTGAAGAAAGCGCGTTAGAGATAATCCCGCTCCCTGCAGCCAAAACACGACGAGCTATAAATCGCCCCAAAATTGGGATAAAATCCATTCAAGAACCAATTTTCACCTCCTTTCCCCTTTCGCTGGACTCTATCTTGTCGCATCCCTTCAGAAAAGGTCTCTATCGTGCGTGTTCATTTAGAGCGAATAATTTTATCTTTCAAGAAACAGAAAGAGGAAAGCGGAAAATGGCTTCTCGCCTTCCCGTCTTACTTGTCACAGTCTCGAGTGCAAGCAATTTGTCCAAATTCATTTCCCGGCTAAAGATCCAGTCCCCAGCAAAATGCAGCGGTAATATGGCGCCTTAATCTATTACAGGTTTAGCGCTCCCAAGCCAGTTATTTCAAGGGCAATTCTCTGTGATGTACTTGGCGGCAAGGCTGTGTGAGTATCACCCAAGCTAAACCTCTCCTTTTCCCCCACCTCACTCTCGTATGCAAATATCATCCCAATTATACTTGAAGGTTCTCACTATTTTCAGTGATAATGCAACCTTTTTCAAAGATGAATTTGCATATCTGTTGCTGACAACGAACTAGATAATATATCTATGTTATATCTCATAACATTATTATAAGAATAAAATTTGGGAATAATCTGGATAATGTGTCGAAATGAAACGAAAATGAAATTGTGATATTCAGCCCTCAAACTGTTGTCCAATGATTTCCGTATGAAGGTTGATAGGGCAAACATGAACGCTAAAAGACAAGATGAAATTGAGGTTTGTGCATTGTCTTATTTTGATTGAAGACTCACTTCACGACCTTCTTTAGGAAGTCCTTTTATCCTGAACATAAACGCGGAGTAATAAACTATGTGCATTCGGTTAATAAAAATAACAAAGGCAACAATTAGTGAAACTTGATTAGTGAAATTCCTCCAAACCTTTCAAATGATTTGCATTTCAGAGCTTGTTCAATCATGTCAATTTATTTCCAACACCAGATGGGAAGACAATTGCAATGCTTGGTGCAACAGAACAACCTCGTTAGAAAAATAGAATCATAATTCCTCAATATAATGCATGATTGACATTTAGGATATTCTCTGCTCTCAGAGAGAGGCAGGTCATTTTTTCCCTTGTCATATGCTGTAACGCTTGTTAAATTTGTTAGCAGGCATTGTTATGATGAGCATTGTCAACACAACTTTAAGAAGGGTGTCTTTATAGTCGTGGAAAGATCTTTTATTGTGAATAAGTGATTGAGTTATTCAGCTTTCTCTCTTAATATTCAAAGTGAAATCGGAGTCTTTATTTTCTCTTTCTAAACTTTCCAGCAACTCAATCGATTCATTTATCGGTTCTCCACCGTGCTGTATATTTGACCTGTCGTACATCATCTTGATTTGACAAATCGTCATCAATTATGACGGGATAATCCAAACCTCAGTCACGCTCAACAATTCAAGTTCCTTTTAATCTTACATTGATTATCTGTCACGCTAGAAATTACGTAAAAGAAGTCAAATGTCAAATCGATTGGTCGACTTTTAATGGATCGTTTCCTGACAGAAGTTTTCCTTTCCTGAAACTGAAGGAAAAGCCAGAAATAGAGCCCCAACGTGTTCGCCTTCGCGTTGTCAGCCACTATTCCATCACAACTTACTGCTTACGATTATCTGATCAGAGCTTATAAAACACCTTAAAACACATTCCTTCCAAATTTCAGATTAAGTTGACATTTGGTGTTACGAGTCTATTTTGATTTATGATTAATGTTCCTGAATGTTGTTTTTATTGTCGTTGTTTTTGTTGTCCTTGTTTACCCCGGTCATGTTAAAGAAAGTACAAACAAATAAAATTCAAATGTGAGAGATTTTATGAAATCGGTCGTAATCTATGATTAAATGATGTGGCATGTCAAGAAGAAGGAATATATTCTACCCAGCAAACTGTTTAAAAGAATTAATAGGCCGAACCACATTATACATGTCATCTGTAGTCAGGGAAAGGTGATCCTTTATTACTTCCTTTCTTATGGTTATTAGCCATTTCAGAGAGAAAATTATGTTAAATTGTGACCATTTTGGCCTACCGTGTGCCAGAAATGAAGAACCATGGAAAGTCGATGGAGAACCATTCGTGGAAATTATGTCATAAAGGTTAGAAATCAATTAAATATACCTCCTGTGTAGTCACAAGACGTATCATAGACCGGAAATTGCTGCTGTGCAGAAAAAAACAAACAAACAAATAAACGTAGTAATAAGACAGAAACAAACCTCTTTTCTAAAAGTATCACTTGTATCTTTTTTACCATGATATTGTTTGAAACCTACA
The DNA here is from genome assembly GCF_040938485.1 of Diadema antillarum. Lineage (NCBI taxonomy): Eukaryota > Metazoa > Echinodermata > Echinoidea > Diadematoida > Diadematidae > Diadema > Diadema antillarum. Next base: position 1,304,342 of record NW_027270891.1, on the reverse strand, counting down.
GATAGTACTCTTGATAATCAGTACTTTCCGACTCACTAATAATGTGCATAGTTGAATTCGTACCTGGTCCAATGGACTTCTTTCAATGTTCTTTTATTCAACGAATGATTTACACTACGATTCAAATTAAACAGTGAGTCACGGTCAGAAAGGAAAATGTGTCAAATACACACACACACACACACACACGATAAAGTTTGCTACAAAACACATGAATCTTGCGAAAGAAAACATTTTAAAGAACAGTGTTAATTTCAAGCGCATTTGATAGTAGAGTGAATACACTGTTCCATAGAAGTGTGTTCGCATAGTCGACACTGTGAACAGACTGTGAGCACACTGTGAGCACACTGTAAACACACTGTGAACACACTGTGTACAGACTGTGAACACACTGTGAACACACTGTGAACACACTGTAAACACACTGTGAACACACTGTGAACACACTGTGTACAGACTGTGAACACACTGTGAACAGACTGTGAACACACTGTGTACAATTGTGTTCTTTTTCGGCAGGCATGACAAGGATTATACTTTACATATATGTATGAGGGTGTGTGTCTTCCGAACGAGCGTCTGTAAGAAGAATATTCTAAAGAAATATTTTTGGATGAAAATAAACCCGAAAACACATCATAGCTTTACCGCTTCGATAATCAAAAGTTCTGCTTTTAGTTTTGTTTTGTTTTTCCTCTTTGCATCTATCTCGCCCACCATTTCTCAAGCTTACTGACTTCAAGTTTGTCTTCTCTTACAATGATTCTGTCTCTTTCTCTCTTACTGTCAGCCTTTGTTGCCCTTTTCGACTTCTTAGGCAAGAACCTCTTGAGAGAGACCATAAGCTCTTTCCCGTCTTCGAGAAACAATGCCTTCGTTTAGGCGAGTTCAAAATATTCATACCTTTGCATGCCTTGCTTTTTTCAATCCGTGGAGGATGTTTCAATGGTGCACAGATGGCGGAGCGCCTCCTACTGACGAACAAACACTCAAGGCTGATGGTCCTGTGACAGTCACGTCCGAGTCCAATGTAAACCCTCCCAGGTTTTCCCGAGAGTGTTCAGACTGGCGGATAGGTTCATACGAAACAGGATTAACGATTTCATCCTGTCAACCTACGAATTGTTCAGTCTTACTATAGACAGAACACACATATTATCTTTTAACGTTACAAGAGATATCCCTACAAAACACAAAAATTGGAATAACAATATAGATGGATAGGTGAAAAGATCCTCTGTCTTCTTTGAAGAAAATAGATATGTTTCCTAAGCAGACAGCATCGCATGAAAATCTTGTATCGTGACATCAATTATAAAGTATTTCCCAAACCATATCAATTCTACAGTAGGTGTGACACAATAGTATTCTTCTACATACTGATTTAGCATATTCATTGGCAAGGAGATGCTAAAAAATGACAACGATGACCGAACGTTCGCTTGATTGCATAGCAGAAAAGATATATTAAGCACTGATGCCATTGGTATAAATGTCTCATTTACACTGAGCTATTACTATTTTAATCTGTTCAAGTCTTTAAATTCAACTACACTTCAATTAATCATGATTTGATTATTGCTACATACCGACAGCCACCGTATATATGAACACGATTAAGTTAAAGTGTGGCACGCACTTATCAAGGAAGGCGGTGGTGACTAGATTGGGATTTACAGCACATCAGAGGCTCTTCTTCTGAACAGCGAGCTAATCAAGTTAACGTCATTATACTTAGGAACCGTCTGCGACATGTTGAATCTCAAATCGTTCCTCTCTCACCTCGTTGATCAAGTGCACGCCATGAGCGAACGCTTTAATCAAACCACCAAGGGTCGAACAGCCACGCATAAACTGGTGATGGTCATGTGTTTGCTTGATTTTTTTTTCTCTCCCTCTCTCTCTCTCTCTCTCTCTCTCTCTCTCGCTCTCACTTAAACTGTCTCTCTTCTCCTCTTACTCCTTTTCTATCCGTCTATTTTCTTTACATCGATCTCACTTATCAACTTTTTAATGCCCCGAATGCTTTTATTTTCTTTTAGTTTTTGTCAAGGTATTTACAACTCCTTGATTAATGCTTCTTCCCCTTTCATCCCTCCTTCGGCATAAAATGGATGGAGAGGTAAATTGTGTAGAAAATAGATAGCAAATAGTGTATCGATTCATACGTATAATGTGATGAGATATACTGAAACATTTTAACCAGTAAAACGTTGAATTTCATCAGATATTTATCCGTGCTAAAATCAAGAACCATCTATTTTTTGTGCAAAACAAAATGAATAAAACGGGGGAGAACAAAAAGATATCAGTGTTTTCTTTAAGAACGATATGAACTTTCCATTTAAATAAAACTTCACAGAAACTATGTACAATGAGAGGAAATGAAAAATACGTTTCCATTAAGTGCTTTTCTACCTTAGACAGTTTATAAAAGTAAATAAATGTTTGGAAATTTTTTTTTTTTACTTTTGAATAGTAGTTACATGATATCAAAATACTTCAATCGTCTCTAATTAATGTATCACCAGAATAGCATACATGAGCGTCAGGAGTTTATGAAGAAATACATTCGCATTCAAATATCCCCAAAACACGGCAAAAATATGGAAATATAAAATTGTGCAAAGAGTCTTTTTTTTTTCATTAGGTCACCCCACAACATCTTGAATTGCTGTACAGTTCCTATCTAGAGAGGGCGCTACCAAATCTTGTAAACTTCACTCATTTCGATATCTTAATCTATGCTTCCCAAACTTTCACTGGTCTTTTAATGATCTCTCTGCATTCAGAAAACAACGAAAATAGTTCATGAAACTTGCCCTTTCAAAAGAGGCACACCCGGTCCCCTATAGGCAGTGAGAAAAGTTTCATTATTTTGCACATGACGTCTGAGTGATACAAGATTAACCTACATATTTATGAGCTCGTGAGAAGACTTTGGCTGGTATTAACTCCGAGAATGAGAGACGGTGCAAAGTGTGAGATTCTTGGGACTTTTTGAGATTCGAGTTCTTAATTTGACCAGATGATGTGTGGTTTCCAGCCTTCTTTAGTACAGAATTTCCGCTACTCTTGCAAGGTATAAAAGGATTTAAAGTACAATCTCTGGCGTAGTGTGCAGTCGCTATAATTTTCTTTCTTGCCGTTTCTCAACTCAAGGGAAGGCCCATACTCTCAAATCAGATACTACCACAGAGAACAGTGCTCAAATGTTCATGTTTATTCATTGTCTTGACAAACGCATGCAATCGTATAGTCATGTAATCAATTCTTTCGCATCTCAGAAACAATTATTCACAAGCACATTAATGTATTAACAGGTATTTCATCCATAGTATATACACAAATGTCTATTTTAATTCCATTAGAGCGTTGTGAAAACGACATCGCTATTCCAAACTGTGTAATTAAATTTGCCTACGTTATAATACAATTTCAATGAGACATTATTTCGAATTCTATTGTACTGTCATGTGTTGTTCTTTTTTTCTCGAATTATCGACTTTGTCACGTCATTACTCCGAGAGTTTCCTTCAAGACTATTAACGTGACAAAATGCATATTTCTTTGAAATTCAAGTGAAAATTGAAGGTACAAATTTGCATTCATATCATTCCTTCAAACAAAGAAAAACTTTCATTTTTGGGTCTTATGTTGGCAGTAACCTCACAAAGAAGTCAATTTCTACTCAAGGCGACTGAAAATTTAGAGATAACTCTGAGGCTTCTTCTGTTCCTGCTCGCTGTCGTGTGTTGAATATGAAGAGTTTTATCTCAAAACGCGCTCACTCCATTCTTGTTAAGTTGAGATATTTGTGATTAAAGCTGCTAAAAAAGATACTAAGAAGAAAATACAGAACTTGTTTAACCATAACTTCTAGAAAATTCCTTGCTATGTCACAGTGTTACAGGAAAGCTTTAATTTTGCTCTGTCTGATGGACTTACTTTGAAATGTTTAAACATGGCGCTGCTTAGCTCACTTTGCAATAAAGCTCTTTATCCTTCTTGTATGATTCCTGATTGCTCGCTAGGTAGTGGTTCTTGCCAAAGGACTTCATCTTCACTGCGTACGTTAGAGATACTAATACCATCTATTTTATCCAATGAGCTCTGAGACTTTACATCACCATTCCCTATGGTTGTTAGATTTCAACCGTTTGATTGTTTCCAAAATTCCTCCCCAAATTCAACAACAGACACTCTACACAGATACTCTACCTTGACACATATATTGGTAGCATCTTAAGAGCTGAAACTGTTATAATATTGTGGTATTATTATGACAAAATGAAAAGAAATGAAGAACAGCGATGCCCGAATGACATTTATTTTCTCTCTGTACATACAACAGACATCGGTTGCCAATTTAGTGCTAAATGTAACGCCACAATGAAACAGGGCTGATGGCTTGTCAAGTTGACACACTCCATCGATAAGTAAACAAGAAATTAATCACGTGGTGCACTTTTTAAAGGTCTCATTTTCACTTTACCTGCTCTACGTATATTATGATATCCCAGTATTGACATATACGGACACGTTGCCATCTGCTTAGAGGTATATCGCCACAGATTTTGACAACTGCGGTGGTGGTTGATGCTATGAAGGGGACAGGTGGCTCGTAGAAGTGTACCATTCACATTGGGTCCCCTGGCTTCCTGGTATATCTAGGAATAAATTGCAGAACTTTTGTCACACATTGCGTCAACAACATGGATACAGCGACTCTATTAAAAAGAAATATGGTTTTGGATGCCCGTGACAAAATTGTCAGGTTTCCTCGAGAGATTTTTATTCGTAGTTTCAGATACAGGTGAAAAAGGCATATTGAGATGATACAATAAAATTGATAGGAAAATGTACATAAGATAAACGATAAACGTTAAACAACGTAGCAAAATATCATTATGCATATTACATGCTTACACGCACACGTGTACGCACACACACACACACACACACACACACACACATACAATGTTTGGTGCGTTATCATCTTACTTGTATAAAGTTGGAGCTCACAAAAGGTGGTAAATCCATCATTTTTCAATGGATTTAGTGTATTTTGGAAGTAAGCTCTTCATTGTTATATTGAAAATTATATTTATTCATGATGTGTATACGTATATGAATAGTATAGTTTTCATGTATGTATGTGTGTGTGTATGTGCGTAGATATTGCTACGTATACGCCCATATACCAACACACACACAAAAAAAAAATCCTAAATGGACAATGAACATTTTGATGAATACATTTGAATCTGAATCTGAATGCTAGTCAATCTTGAGTTTTTCATATTTTCTGAAGGAACAATTCTCCTTCTTCAGTTTTCTAAAGTTTGGCATCATAAAACGAATGGGAATTTGTGTTTTTAATAGTTTTTCGATAGCACTTTCATGTAGAATAGTGTGATTAGGTTGGTGTTAGAGGCCCCTTTTCATTTCTGAGAAGCTCTTGAGAAACCCTTTACACACTCTTCACTTTCAACTCTAATAACTTTTCAAAATAATGATGCTAGGCCTATACTGTTTTGAAATTTGGCATTAATCATGAATAGGGAAAGCATCCATAATTTCAGCTTTCCAAATATTAAGATAATCCTCTCAGTATTGTTGCTATGGGGTATTACTTCCAGTTCTTGTCTCATTCATTGCAAAGTACACAGCTAGGTAAGAGTGAGGGCTTGAACAGACCCTTTATTTTAGAACCTCTTTTCTCAGTTCACACTTTTTCAGAATGTTTGCTTTCTTTCCAATATCTCGATTAGGTCAGGAGAGTCTATTTGAATTGAGTTATGCATCATTTCAAAGCTTAAATCCAGCTCTTTTAGAATCTGCCTAAGTAAAAAAAAAAATAAATAAAAATATCATGTCTAGTGATTTTTTGTTGGCTTTGCGGTGCTGTTTCACAAATCATATGTCAATTTAAAGCGTGGCATCTAGCAAATTCGTCTCTGTCAAAATAAAAAAGAAGAATTTTCTCGGCATTACAGGGCTTTCGTGATAGTACATTACATATAGATTATATATCATATCTTAAATGTAAAAAATCCCATTTTCATCAACCTTTTTGAGATTGTAGCTGCTGAAAAAAACCAAAATACATGAGATGATTTTACTAAATTCTTCAAAAACATTAGTTGATATGTGACGAGTGCAGTGTCATTGAAAAGATTTAGATTGTCTCTAAAAGATGATGAGCTTACTTAATAGCGCTGAAATGGCATTTATCCGTTTTTGCAAGTGAAGTCTGTGTATAGCACGTATAATATGCTTTAATCTTTGTGGAATCCAGGCAACTTTAGCAGTAAATGTTCACTATTTTTAAATGTCAGATACAATACTTAGGATAGTTTGACTGAGCCGCAACTGAATCCCTGTAATATTCTTAAGGGATGCTAGGCCAAGACCTGTTCCATGGAGTTTGCAGAAACCTGAACTGATGTTTTCTCTTCTAACATTTTAAATAAACGAATGTTTTAGTAGATGGGCCTACAGCAGAGAAACACATTATTCGTTGCCCTTTAATCACTTTAAAGACATGAAGTCTATAGACTGTAATAGGTTCTCTCTCGCAATTTCTAGTCATATTTGCATCTACCCTATTGTATCATGTCATAGGGCATTACTCGTACATGTCTGTATGGACACAATAATTCGTGTCTTCGATGAAAATAAGTACTTGCAGACGCGGAGTGCTTGCGTATTTTCGTGTGAAGATGAACGGATCTCCCTACACTCATAGAGACATCACGCATGACACAACGTCTAAAAGGGTTTCAGATGCAACCATGATGTATGATATTTTGGCGCGTGAAGTTGTCACACGTCTACCTCGTCAGCTTTCATTAAGATGACACGATATTCATTGACTGTTCATTTTGGCGCCTCGCCTCCCTGCCAAACGTAAAGATATTAATTTGATAAGGACAGGTTGCACGCATTTCACTAAAAAGGAACTTTGCTACTAATAGCATTGGGAAGAAGGTAATCCCGACAGCAGACTGATGATAAAAGCAGCCAACGAGGTAGCAGCAGATATAATCTGATCACATTCGTCTGATCGCATAGAGTCATGCTGGAAAAAGTTGAAAGCCATTTTACTTTCGACGTTGAATGCAAAGAGGAAGAGAGATTATAATTCTTCAGTGTAATCCCCTTGCATGGATGACACGGGAGCCTGCACAGAGGGAGAGGGGGGGGGGGGGAGAGAAAGAGAGAGAGAGAGAGAGAGAGATGGCGGTGGAGACGGTTGTTGTAATCTTGGTGAGGATATCTACTTTAGATTGACAAATTCACACGTCATATTTTCAAGCGGACAGAAAGAGTGATGGATGATGATCATACATTAGTTTTTTTTTCTTGAACTTCAGGAGTATGTGTCACGTGTTTATGCCATAACAACGTCAACATGGTGGATGATTCTTAAAAAAAAGTGCGAGTGTTAGTGGTTTCCCTCTCTCTCCCTCTCTCTCCCTCTCTCTTTCTCTCTCTCCACTCCCTTTCTTTCTTTCTTTCTTTTTTCTCTCTCTCTCTGATTTGCTGAAAGAATATATAGTGCATCTTTTAATAATAACTATATTTGATGTCATAAAGTCGTCTGAATTTTTTTTTGCATTTCAAATTTTATTCTCAACTATTTTCGCGTAAAAGGCGTAAAGTTTCCTTCTTTGTAATACATTCTATATTACGTCACTACATTTGAATATATATATATATATATATATATATATATATATATATATATGATAGGAAATAAGATTCAGCGAGCTTTGGGGTAGAAATGACAAAGGGGTCATCATCTTGATCATAGTGTCACACTCTCCCGCGAAATTTCGCCCCCTCCTCCTTACACACACACACACACACACACACACTCCTCCCTACATTGAAATACACACGCTCTTCCTGATAAAGATTGTCTTTAAACGGACCTGCCCCTACTGTCATGACATTGTTCATGATTATTAAACAACAAACCCTTACCATCAGAAGTTACACCTTCATTGTAGCCAAACAAACGAGATGTAAATATGGATTGAGAGAAAAATAATAGCAATGTTGCAGGCAGAACACGTCGGTGAGAGTTTGAAGAAAATTCGACAGACCACTTTAATAGCTCATGAACTTTTACAGTTTGTGTGCCGTCATCACTGAATAAGGAGACTACTGCACTTCATGACGCCATTTTGAAAAATAATACATGAAGAGTTTGTTCGCAAAAACCGATACGTCCATATTTGCCAAATGGAGATATTTGCGATTAAAGATCAAGAAAAATAAAGAGATTAATAATTGACAATAACTTTAAAAATGTCCCTTTATATGTAGTGAAAAATATATCATTTAAAAGGTATTATTTTGTACTTTGTGACAGAGACCGCACTTCAAAATCTTCAAAAATGGACTCATCGGTTTTAGCAAACAAGCTCTTCACATGTATAAAGAAAATATTCAGGACAATTTCAATATTCTTTTTGTTTTGGTGTGGGGAACTGTCAGCCGTGATTTTTTTTCTTCTTCTTCTTTCACACAGCTGCTGCTGCTACAGTAAACAGAAAATCACCCCTATCTCTACTTTATTTATTTATTAATTATTTATTTATTTTTGTTTTTGGTAGGGGGGTAAAAAGGGCAATACACACTAGCACAAGAGCAAAGATTTTATTGTTCAATGAATGGTAGTGCTTCATCATAAGGACTCATTAAAAAAAATCCAATAGTAAGAACATAATCCATACATTAAACACACATACATCCTCACATAACTATACATACACACACATACATATACACACACAAACTCGTGCATACACACAAACACATGCTCACAGGCACATATACATGTATGCATGTCTTATATGTACAACTGGGAGAAATTCAGCAATTTCATTGCTGCAAACAAAATCATACACTTGAACATACTCACACTCATGCACACAAACATTTAAAATGCACATGAATACATACACATGACATACACATGATCACAGACACATACATGGTATCCTATGCTCCCACAAGCACCTCAGCAGAATGTCCAAATTGCACCAAAAGGCAATTTCTTCGTAGCAAAGATGTGAAATTCTATATCTTAAGTATTTACTGTATATGTACAATGAATCATAGTTTTGTGATTGTATTTGCAGTAAAATAACTGACAGTTTTATTATACAATGTATCTATATGTATCCATGTCTTTCATGTACAATTGTGAGCAATTCACCAACTTCATTGCTGTAAGTCATGATTTATAAACCATGAATATTGATAATCCTAAAGTCATCTACAGGTCACTGTAGACTTGTTTTCATTATTACTCAAATGAAACAAGCTCCTGCTTAATAAACTAATATATAAGCATTTGAAATAAAAAAAAATATTCTTTTTGTTTTCTTAAAAGGTGCACTTTCCATCTATTTGTTTCTGACGTACTTATGTTAAGTGAAATTATCATTCCTCTTCCTTCTGACAGAGGTAAGTCAAGTATACTCATTTATTATGGCAGAAAAGTAGAATATTGTAGAATTGTCTTTGATATAATTTATACATGATAGCGTCATGAAGTGTAGTATTCTTCATACGAAGCGATGATTTCGCCAAAACTGTAAAAATTCAAAATTTTATTTATGCCCAAGGCTCAAATCCTCGTATATCTAACTGATCACTATTCTGAAGTTATTCAACCAGGAACAACATCATGTTTCGCACTTCAACGACAGAAACACTGAATTTTCGTCATTTTTTGTACACGATCAATGGAAAATTGCGAGGTAACTTTTTGTAACTTTTGTAATTTTATTTTTCATTTCCATTAAATAAACAGGAGAAATTATATACAATGCATAAACAAAACAAATTTGTAGTAATTTCAAAAAAGTACATTAACAAAATATGACATGGTCAGGTTATGACATGGTCAGTTCACTCATTTGCATATTCATATCCACTGCACAAGAACTGTTTTGCAGATATTAGCAAAACTTCAAAATGTCACAAATTCCTTATTTTTCCTCCAATTTCAGTCAATATTTCTAACGTTGAACTCGCAAGATTTTTCTTTTTTTTATCGAACTAACTTATTCTTGGACTTGATTCCCTCTTTAATGGAGACAGGTTGATATTAATGCTCCTTACCATGTGCCTGTGAAGGATAATTCGACCTTTGGGACCACTGATGGGGTGTAATGAAGCATCTACCCCTACGAAATAAACTGCATGACAGGTCCTCTGGGGATGATTCATTCTTGCTCTGGGATTCAATTACCCGGGTTGCTTCAAACAGAGTAATTAGGGAGTTTTCACTACACGACGGGAAGACCGAGAGTACGCGGAAGCAATCAGCTGTGACAGTCCCCGTACTCGGACTCCCGTCCCCATATCTGAGCAGTTTCGCTTTCCTGTACAGGACGGAGGCGTGGAGACAAGATCACTGATTGGTTTGCTGGCTGGCTGGCTCAATACTGCCCAGCATCGGGACCGAATGCAATTTTGGCCTAGTACCGTCGTACCCATTTTCCCAAGGTCGGGACTTTTCTCAGATTTGATCATGCGCAGACGCAAAGTTTGCGCACGGCAAGCTCAACTCTTGGCCGCGTCGTGCTTGCGAAAACTCCCTAATATCCATTTAAATCACTGTTCACTAAAGCCTCGTCTACTAGTCCAGATGAGTTGGATACCTTCCTGGTAAGGCAAGAGAGATCATTGCCACTGCCAGTAGAGTGTTTCCACCAACTTTGTAGGATCGAATAAACTGTTCAAGCTTGACAGCAACATAATGATGGCATTTTATCCTATCTATGCCCCTGCATATCTCAGTGAACTCATCAAGCCATATCATTCCGGTCGTAATCTGCGCTAAAAAAAAAAAAAAAAAACCTCCTCTCTGTAAATATGTGTCAAATCTAAAATATTTGCTGATAGGGCTTTTGGTAAAATGGCACCATCATTATGGAATAATCTCCCTTTCAGTATTTATAGTTGAATTACAGATTTTGATTTTCAAATCTGTGTTAAAAACTCACCTTTTTGATAATTGTTAATTATATGTGAATAGAGAAAAATTTGAAAGATTTTGTTTCCATGTGTACACTCATCTTATTTTTCTTTTGCGTTCTAAGACCTGATTATTATTATTATTATTACTATTATTATTATTATTATTATTATTATTATTATTATAGATTTTCCCATCCATTTTCGCACTTTTGTCATTCAGTTTCAAAGATTTATTATTCAATTTCGTCCCGAGAAGCACGTGGAACGCAAATCCTAACTTCAATTTCGTCAATTGTCATTGTAATTCGTTTTTCGTCAAACATTTCTGAAGACATAGCATTCACAATCGTCAATTGTCATTGAAATTCATCCATCCCACTGACGGATCGCAGAATGTGAAGATCAAATTCGTTTTTGTTCACACAATTTCATGAATTTTTCATTCAAATTAGTCAGATGTTGTCGATTCTTTATTTTGATGGTGAACCAACATTAAGCCGACATATTTTTACTTTCTCCCTCGTAAATTGTATCGTTACACATCATTCCCTAACCATTTGCTCAGACAATACACACGAAAAACATGACTGCCAACCAAAATTGATTGAAGGATAAACGACAGTCAAAAGTCATAACCCAGGACAGTATGTCAGTGTCACATTTGGAACTTTAACTCGTGATGTTCAGGTTTTCGCATCATAATGCATGAGGCAAACTTTAAATTTTGTACCCTGGAAAGCAGCAAACATAATTATGTTATCCATTCTTTGACATTAAACAGGCTACAATTCTACACTTAAATTTTGTCTTTAATCATGTTTGCCTAGAAATCGTT
>NW_027270891.1:1217500-1290000 GCF_040938485.1 Diadema antillarum | reverse complement strand
CTCTATCTATCTATCTCTCTGTCTCTCTATCTCTTATCCACCCAATTTATTACCTCAGCCAAGGAAGAAGGAAAATAACTCAAAAAATTGTTAACGGATTTGAATAAAACTTTCAGAAAAAGTCGGTAATTACTATGACACAATGAACAGCTGATTAGCTCTTTTAGTTGTAACAATAGTTTGTTTTTGAGGGATGGATTAGCATGTGTTGGCAGAAGGTACGTGAAACATATCAGCAATATTCTCGTTACGTGCACACTTCAGAGAATTGATAGAATTTTTATCTAAATCCATTGTGGGGCTTTTTTTTTCTTTCAAAAAATGTACATTATTTACAAAGAAGATGTACACAGGAGGACCTGTCATCATTGCCAGTATGTAAACTATTCTTAAACTCTTCAATCAATGTTCCCTAACGCTGAAAAGAGCACAGTGTCCCACAGTGTGTTCACAGTGTGGTCTATGTTTGGGTTTTTTTTTTTGTCAGTGACACCTTCCATTTCTTGTTGGCATACGTCTTATTCTGCTACTTCTTGTTCTTCTTCTGCTTCTCCAGTTTCACTTTCTTTCCCTTTTCCTCCTCATTATTTCCCTACTTTCTTTCAGACGAATAAAAGATGAAAGCAGGGGTGTGTCTATGATCTATCTGATGGTACCCAGGGATGCCAAGTTCAAAAACAAATTTATGAGTGAGATTTTCATGACTCGGCATCTCGGCATGTGAATATGCGCGCGAGCGAGGGTGTGGCCACTCTGTGGCCCGAGTCCCGAGGCCCGAGTTTGTCTGATGGTACCCAGGGATGCCAAGTTCAAAAACAAATTTATGAGTGAGATTTTCATGACTCAGCATCTCGGCATGTGAATATGCGCGCGAGCGAGGGTGTGGCCCACTCTGTGGCCCGAGTCCCACGGTAGGGAGCTTTTTCAATTTTTAGCTCTTAATGGTGCGATCAGGTGTATACTTAAGTGACTATAAGACAAAAGGGAAATATACCTTCATTTGTTACAATCACTTTAATCTTTTGAGCTATGCTCATTATTTTAGGCCCAAGTTAGAGACTTGACCTGATGCGTGAGAAAAAAATGGGTGCCATGCGTGAGATCGTGAGATGGCCCCTAGATGCTTGAGTCTCACGCAGAATGCGTGAGACTTGGTAATTCTGCGTACCAATTGTTCCAATTGTAGAGTTGTCCTCTATCTTGCTGTTGTCACACCCGTGGTGTTCTTCGCAATATAGTTTAATCAAAATGATATGATTTAATTCTTCTCGACCGTCCGGAGTATAAACAAGACGGGTTAGAAATATTTCGTTTAATATTTTCACCCGCGCCTTATCTTTCACTCTAGTCACTTAATGATAAAATGTGACGGCTCTCTTATATATTATTATCAATGACAGGAATTCAAACACGCCTGACAGCATGTTGTCCTCAGTTACCATGGCAACACTATCTCGAGTCCCAGAACACATTAAGTTTATTTTACTATAGACCATTCCGTCTGCCTCTCTATTTCTTTTTTTTTTTCTTAGTGCATTCTCCGAAACGTCTCCTTCTTCACCCTCGTAGAGGGTCTCATGTTTATATATCGGCCTGATAACCTCTTTTCGAATGTTCGCACCTTGCTAAGTGAACTCCATCACGCATCCCAGACGACCACACCGTTTGTTTTCTCTCTACCATCACAAGTAATCATCGTCCGCCATTCTCCCTCTCTTGTCTGCTCGGCTAGCTCGGCGCGCCTAGAAAGTCCCCTTCCGTAACTCGATCCAGAAAGCTGGCGACACATTTCTAGGTTTACACGAGAATTTCACGTATGCCCATACCGTAGCGCTCTCTATGCAAGTCTTTGTATTCCCTTCGCGTGTACAGTAGTCGTTATCTCCGGGTCATTTGAAAAAACGCGTTGATGTTCGGGCTTCTTTGGAAGACGGAAAGCGAATAACTCCTTTACCTCGCTCACACTTGATTCATTTCTGCTCTGCCACATTTTCCTCTCCACGTATTTCGTAGAATAGCGGGGGAATTTGCACAACTCCCAATAGGGCTCCTTGGCAGGCATACACAGTTATTCTTATACAGTGTAGACACTGCATCAATTACAATGAGATCATAACTGATTACAATGTATCATATATTGCTTTAGTCAGTCTTCTTTTAAGACACTCAAGCCTGTTTTGATTTTTTTTTACGATAATAACAGAGTCTTATTAACTCAGGGTGGCCTCTTCAGTGTTGTCACTGCTCTAAAAGAGGGCCCTGCTGTTATTATTACCCAAGCGTTTCCAGGTACCCATTTATACACCTATGGGTTGAGAGGGACATGGTGGGTAAAAACATTTTGTCCAAGGACGTAAGCATTCGAACTCGGGTCTTCCGAACGGAAGTCGGAAGTCTTATCCACTATGCAATGTCACAGCGCCCCCACTAACAATTAATAAGGGGAGCCACACTTTGTTTAGAATTAGCCGTGATGACCTGGATAAGTACGACCCTTCCAGGAGTTTAGGAGTTGAAAAAGTCAACGTCAAATCGTTGAATGGCAGTGGATACGAATAGATAACTTTTCAAGCAGATTTTATTTTTTCTCAGAACTCGGACTAACAAATGGGACAGTCTTATATCAAGGGGGAGATATGTTTCTTTAGTGAGTTTCCTGGAACATAATACGTTTCTTTATTGCATTCCTGGAACATCAAACAATTGTAACAAATATTAGTTCTTTTTATTTTAACAAAAATAAGTTTAAACTTTGAACAAAAGTTTGTTTTTTAATGTTTTCACTCTCTCTCTCTCTCTCTCTCTCTCCCTCCCTCTATCTCCCACGCTGACTTTCTTTCTTTCTTTCATTGCTTCTTATTTCTTTCTTCTTATCTATTTTTATTATTTCATTTATTCTTTCTTTCTGTCTTTCGCTTTCACTCTTTGATGACATGTTCTATCCCTCCGTTCTTATTAATACTTATATTGGTACACTTGAGCATTACAAATCAAAAATTTTCTTACCTGTGTAGGTCTACATCGTTGTATTGCGGTTGTAATTTTTATCCGCCAAGCAGCGACAAAACTAGCATTCCGTTAATACACTAATCCATATAAAACGTTTGAAATACAACCTATTGTATTATTAGTGCACTGCATTTATCAAAAGTATATGCATATCATAATATGTATTCTTATTATAATTTGCTGATAAGCAGCATTTATGATAAGATAATCAGTTTATTTGGGTGTTGTACACTATTCCGAAGGTTCGATATTCCGAAGGTTCGACATTCCGAAGGTTCGTTATTCCAAAGGTTCGTTAATCCGAAACACACACATTCCCTATACCTAGAGGTTCGTTTATCCGAAAATGAAAAAGGGTTCGTTAATCCGAACATCTGCGGCGTTA
Source organism: Diadema antillarum (assembly GCF_040938485.1). Lineage (NCBI taxonomy): Eukaryota > Metazoa > Echinodermata > Echinoidea > Diadematoida > Diadematidae > Diadema > Diadema antillarum. Next base: position 1,286,606 of record NW_027270891.1, on the reverse strand, counting down.
TTCCGAAGGTTCGTTATTCCGAAGAGTTGTTAATCCGAAAATGAAATTCGGAAAAACGAACCTTCGGAATAACGAATCTTCGGACTGAAGAGATTTTCGGAAAAACGAACCTTCGGAATAACAAACCTTCGGAATAACGAGCTATAAACGTTTATTCACTGATAGTGTTACTCGCAAGACGAGTCGTTAAGCTCGTCCGTGCACGTATCTACAGTAGACGTAGACATGTTGTGCGCGTCCTCTCGGGGCGGTGCAGTTAGCTTGGTTTCAGCACAAGTCACTCATGATGAATTTCCTTTATAAATCTTTATTTCCGTGCTGATTTGACATAAATCCGTGTCGGCACCGCTGCCACCATGTTGTAATAGTGGACAGAATAAATGATGAACAAATATACAGTTGTTTAAAGATGAATTTTATAACATCTTTAATCCTCAATTACAAACGAACGTCATGGTAATGACTATTGCTCTGACCGTATTACTCAATAATAGAATACATATAATTTGCATACACCTGCAATAAACGCAGTGCGCTCATAATACAACACAACCCGCAATATAAAGGAAGAAAAAGGGGAGTTCCACAAAAAATAGAAGGTTTGAAAAAAGAGAGAGTTATTAACCTGATGACGGTTGATTATATTGATGACTTCTTATTTTTGGATTGTTTTTCTTGATAACCAGCACAATTCGTACAATCTAAATATATCCCCAAAGTTATTACCATTCTCATTTCTCGGTACAAACTCAAAGGGTGACTTACGATTAAATTCTAGTGCTGGTGTTGGCGTTATCTCAACTCTAACAGCTGCGATGGTGTTCATCTTCAAATCTGTCGAAGTCAACAGGCCAATCTCAAAAACATGACGTAGTTCCGGTAGCTAGCGTTGGACTTGGTGTCGAATGTTGTCTGCCGTGTTAAGCTCCGCTACAGTGCACTGGATAGCACTCGTTCCCTAGAGATTATCAAATTTATGATTATTGGTGTTAGCGCTATTGCTGTCTCGTTATTAAGAATAAGATTTTGTCCCGATTCATAAAAACATCGAACATTAGACAGTTCGTAAGCTGTAATTGTAAAGCTGTAAGTATCTTTACAATATTTGCGGGATTTGATCTTTGGAATCGACATGAAATCAGCTGAGATAGATCATTCGGATTAAACCACATGTAAACGGATACGTGACTAGGCTTCATGTACATTTGTAATTTCTAGTAGACGAAATACCAAATCATCTGAATGGGCTATATCTATGCAGTTTGTTGATTGTTTGTTTGTGTGTGTGTGTGTGTTTGTTTGTTTGTTTGTTGTTTACTTGTTTGTTTGATTTTAGACGAACTGAGATCTATAAAGACACAATGAAAGTTACGTCACAACTCTTTTGACGACTTGTCAAAAAAAAAACAGTGCAAATCAAAATGAAGAGGGGTTGTCTTTTCAGCTAAATTATTTTTGCAAGGTCATTACTTTTTTTTGGAATATCTACATTTACTCTGACATAAGGATTTATATTTTTGGACTCTGTTCATCATGACACAAAGTCGCTTGGATAGGAAAAACGAAATAAATTTCATTTTATGTTGAAGACTGCAAGGACTATATTGCAACTACATACAATTTACCTCGGTTCGTTTGACAAACTACTATTCTTACAAGAAATCCTTGCATTAAGTAATGCGTCCGTTGATTACATGCTTATTAATAAAAACAAGACTATACGAAGGTTTGTTGACTAGCAGTGCGCCAGTTCAAACAATACAAAGAAAAACGAGTGTGGAAGATTGTCTATGAAATTCCAGTCTTGTATTGCTCTCTGCCGCTCAAGACAGTCAAAAACTGCCAGATGATAATTAGCCCTTTAGGAGGCCATTTTTTGTGTGTGTCTGTATGTTTAGCATTTCAGTGTTATATCGTTTATCATTCGGTATGACATTGATGTATTGTTACACGCGCGGATGCATGTGCATGTGATGTATAAATACATGTTTATATATAAATGTATGTTTACCAGTGTGTGTAAAGATTCAGCCATCAAAGTGATATTTACTAACTAGGTTTATAGATCGGTACTTAAGTATGAAAGCTTCTTTTATTCAATGATACTTCACAATGTGCAGTTAGATTGAGAGAGGTGACTGAACCTTTACATAGATATAAGAAAAATAACGTGGCGCGAAGAAGTGGAAAGGCAGCTCATTTCCGTTACATAGCAAACCTTTAGGCAAAACTATTTTCTCCAGCAGAATAGTTAAGTTGAAATCAATTACTGAGCCTCCTACAGGATACCTCGCATGGATATGTAGCCAATTTTGTTTTCCAACAGAGTTTAGGTATTGTATCATTTTATGTTTCGTAAAATAGTTGATGTCTGTTCTTCTGTGAGGTCATTAGGCTGTCAATCGTTGTTCTTTTTTAGCCCATTTTTTTTGCTGCCAATACCCCTATATGCCAATACTTGGAAAACAGCAAGCGATATGGCTAGGGGTATTAACGACAGCTACAGCAGTCAATGAAAAAAGATACCGTCATGAATACAAAACACCTGATGATTTAGGAGACAATCTGTGATGATTATCTTACATCTTCACAGACAATTTCACCTCAATGATCGCAGTATCACAGCGCTTTTCATTTTTTTCCCCAGGCTAAGATGATTACCGAGGACATTTAAGGGGAAGATATCTCAGACTCATATACGTAAAAGTAAAAACAAAAAGAAAAGAAAACGTCTGTTAGTGGAAAGAATATTCACTTTTGTATGACTTGAAAGTATGACATTTTCATATAGGCCTACAGTATGTCTCACCAAAAATGCTAACGGATTTCCGCATTGATAATTTTTTTTCAAAATCATTAAACAATCAGAATGTTACTTCGGGGAATAAAAGTTTAACCTCCTCTTACTTACATTTTGCAGAAAGCCCCGTTCAATTCGGTTAAGTGGTTACAGAGAAATAGTGTGGATCGTTGTAAAGCATGTCATGGGTCCTTTTCTTCCAAGTTCAGCATTTAGATGGTATTGAAAATGTGAACACATTTAAACAAAACTTGGTGGGAACGAATTCCTCACATGTCATGCAAAGATCCTCATTTCTCTTTGACCACTGAAGGAAATCGGATAGCGTTTCGGTATGAAAGATGTATGGGACATAGGTTATAGTTTCATACTTTGAAATTGCATTTGGACTGATTCATTTTTTTTTTTAGTTATTGTGGCGGAAAGTCCGATTGTATTTTGAGGGAACATAAGGGGAAATAGACATTATGTACGTATATATATATATATATATATATATATATATATACATATACATATATATATTGATACTAGTAGTCCGCGTGTTGGTACCAGTACAGAAAAGATGACGAAGTAGAGTGGTAATGACCAAATTTTCGACGAATACATTTGTCTTCCTTCGGGTCGACAAGGACAATTCTGAAAGAATTATGTTATTGTTATTGTCGACCCTGAGTATTCGTTGAAAATTTGGTCTGAATAGAAGCACTGTTGGACTGAAATGCATTACCACTCTACTTCGTCATCTTATATATAATTATATATATATATATATATATATATATATATATATATATATGTATATATATATATATATATATATATATATATCAAAAATATAACATAATACTTTTAAATTATATACTAATACATTTTTATTTCTCAAATGATTATTACAATTATTTTGGAAAACATTATGAGAGTGTGTGTCTGTCTGTCTGTCTGTGTGTGTCTGTGTATTAAATTTATCTAGGACTGTTTATACGGATGTATGTATTCTGTCACATAAAACTCCATTATTTCACCGACAAACATCAACAAAATGAATTTTGTGGAGCAGTCTATGAGGTCGCTGGTTCGAGTCCCAAAACACTGAATAATTGTTGTATGTCCATGAAGGGCAATTCGACAAGCACTTGCGATCAATAGCAACTAGTGTCACCATTTTCTTCCAGAAAATTCACGTCAATGTGTCTGTGTACATGCAGATGCTATATGTGTGTGCATGTGTGTGTATGTGTGTGTGTTTGTGTGTGTGTGTGTGTGTGTCTGAGGGAGAACGCGATGGCGATTTTGCGGTTGCACTCACTGTCTCGAACGACTGATGAATACGGTTGGCACTTTATGATTTTTTTTTAATCGACATTCATGGGCTCTAGACATTTTACATGTTTCTTATTGTGTGAGTGTTGGCAGGTTATTTCCGCAAAATCACACTCTCTTGATATTGTATCTATTAATGTCCATGATTATTTCGGGATCCCTGTTTTAACTAGAAGCGACGACATCGAAGTTCATTCGACGCTAATTTGACTTGGAGATTGTGTTTCCTTATCAAATCATGAATAAATGTAACATACTCCTTTGAATGTCCATGCCCGCCTCGTATTGCCACTAAATAAATCAATGCAGCTTAGCCAGAAACCATTCATTTTTATTTCTATTTTTTTTTTTTTTTTTTGGAGTGGCATGAGCTCATGCTAATGTGTCGGCATTATTTAGTTTCTTGCTTGAACAGTCCTTTAGCTCCCGCAGTGTAAGTAAGTCCCCCGATTTATTTGCAAGGGAAGATATCCTCCGGTAAAGAAAGTACGGGTCGAGTTTTCCATATCAGATTCCTCTTTTCATTACATATTCAATTTCGTTGAAACATATTTCGATAACAATTTTCCATGTTTTAGGGTGCGTCATTTTACGTGTGTATGTGTGTGTGTGTGTTCTGTGTGTTTGTGTATTTCCTCTTTCTCTCGACCTTTTCATTTCTTTCTCTTGTTGTTTAATCTTCTACTGGACAATTATAGAGGAAAGGACTACAACACTCACTTATAGGTATAAATAGGACAATTTGTATCAATATGCACATAAGAAAATAAATTGTTAACTCTCTACCTGTAGTACACGCCTTGCCGTTGATTGATTTAACATCGATCTGAATATCAAGCTCTGTAATGTTCTCTTCTATTCCCTCCTCTGATTAGGACTTTGAAATTCCTTGGATTAGATTATGGTTTCTGGAGTTGTTGTAGTGTTTCATTGTTGCCATGGTTAAACAAGTTCTGTATAGATTGACAACGTCAAATAGAATGCAGTAAAGAAGCAAAGGGCATCCGTTTCTCTGTTAATCCTAGCAGAAGACATACGACAATATATACATCTATTTGTGCATCTTTATATTAGTTTGGAAGCAAAATATGAGTCACTGTATTTTGTTGTTCCTGTTATTACATGCAGGCTAGCAAAGACAGAAAAACATATTCGCTGTCCAGAGACGGTAATTATATTTAGCGCACTCGAGCACAAAAACAAAATCATTGGCATCATTTGTATTTCCAACTCGTGCAATGCATTCACGTTACCGTGCTTAGAATACTCTTCTCATTCGAGTGAGTTTATGATTGCTTGTATCATGGTATTTGAAAGCACTTGGAAAAGTTATACAGTCTTAAGTATCTAAAGTACTGAGGAAAACAACACATGATCATTTCCTTTGTTTATCATGTATTCATGTCTGGAGCGAGTCTTTTGGCATACGTCAAGTTAGAAAATGTGATTTACAGTTACATTTCACAGTTTTTTGAGCACATGGTGAAGCTTATTATCGATCAAATAACACTTCCAAAATATCACATACATTGTCATCATGATTTGACTGACTTAGACGCTTATACGAAGCACTACAGCAATACTGTGATAACTTCACCGTTGAAGACGTTATCTACCATTTGCAGATGAAACAAAAACCCAGCATTAGTGCTTCAAAATATTTCTAACATGTGAGTTAAGGATAGAAACAACCAAAATAAAAATTTGAACCACTATCATCGATGTAAAGTATTCTTAAATACACAAAATGTGAACAAAAGTTATAATAAGAAATGTTTCCAGACTAAACCGTCTACAGTTATGGTTTAAGGAGCAAAAATAGTGATATTTCCTTATATTTTAGGCTTTATTGAAAAAAAAAAATTATATGGTAGGATGTTTTGTGATACAACTGACCTACGCATATGCATCAAAAGTAATATCTTGAACATTTTAAATCACTGCTCCCAAAGGTAAGTCATGTGCAAGTAGGACCTTTAACGTCAAGTATCATATTCCATCGTTCATCAAGATCTGATGTTGCCTGACATAACAGTCTTCACACTTTTTTTTCATATGTTCATCTTATTATTTTGGTTTCAGATTGACGTTCCTTTAGTGTATTGGTATGTTGCCGGAAATTCCGTGCTGTCAAACTTTGATGGAATATGAACTGTGCCAGATTTTTTTTTTTTGAACTACTTTTTCCGATCAGAAGAAGCAAAACATGAGACAAAGAGGCAACGTAGAGAAACCTGAAAAACCTGTAAAATCAGTGAAGGATAAAGGACTGTGAACCAGAGATGATTAGAAGAGCAAGGAGAAGGACTCCTTCTCCTTGCTCTTCTGATCCTCTCTGGTTTACAGTCCTTTTCAGGACTACACTCACTCCAAAAAGAATACTCTTGCTCAATTTCTTGCTTCTTCTCCTACCTTCTCATTCCTCCTTTCATTCTAACAGTCCTTTTAAGAACTCACACATGGTGAACCGAAAACCGAGCATATGCAACAATAATGATGATTATGCTAATTATAATAATAGTAGCAAAAGAAACAAAAGACATTAGATAAACTAAGAATGATAATTCATTTAGATTATGGACAATGTAAGAATATCCAGTAGACCAGTGCAATATTGTTAAGTGACCTCAAATTAAACTGAAAGGGAATGTTACTTCTTGCCATGAATTTGACATTCAACAGTTTTTGACGGGCGTAAATCGTGATAAAACTTTCGATATTTTGACATTAGCGGTCAATTCATTTATGGGTCGTCTTTTTCATTCACTTTGCCATGAATTTTTGCTGGCTGATCGTTATCATAAATGCAAAGTTTTGTTTAATGACTAAGCTTGGGTCAAACTAGGATTGGCAAACATTTTTCAATCTTCACTTCAAGAACTTTTGCGAATATTTTCATCAGTGTGGACTTTTCTATACTTTCCACACGAAAGCAATCTCTCCTTTTCTAGCTCCTGTTGCCAACCTGAGTATCGGACTAGTGATCCAAGAAGAATATCAAATGCAATTGGCACGGCCTATTCATCAACTGAGACTTCTGTTGACGTCATTAAACAGGTCATAATTACATGAAGTCTGTTTAACCTTCAATTTTGTTTTCAAGCTTGTTGAAAACTGCGAAAATCAAACTTTAAGAGTTCATTACAACGTTTTTCTTTTTCCATCCCATTAATGAAATTACGCAGTCTAGCAGGAAGATTGCTTTTAAATATGGTAGACAGTGTGGAAAGCCAAATGAGTTTAATGTTAAATCCATGAAATATTAAAATATCAGCGAACAATTTTGTCTTCGCTTCTGGGGGGGGGGGGGTGGGGAGCAGATTACTCCTTGTCCTATAAGTTCTAGAAGTTTTGTTGATGTTGTTAAGCCCTTTGCACTCCAGTCGAGCAAAGCCAGATTGATTTGACCTCCTTATGTATAATAACAATTTCATATAATCATTCTACATCTGTACAGCCCTTCAATACATCCCAATCTCTTTAGCGACTGTCAAATGTTTTTAACCAGTGATTTTGGACTTTTTAATCCATCAAAAACTGTAATAATGGCTTGATCATTGGTATAAAAGTGCAAACCCCTTGTTATGATTTTACAGAAAGTATGTAACGTTTCTGTTCAAGGAACTCATCCAAGCATTTTATCTCATATATCTATCAATCTATATCTTTATTTTCTTTCTTTTGTACCATGTTTTGAATAATATGCGTAGGGATGACCCGATTTATGAAGTTCGCCTGTAATAACATACGCAAAATTCACCCAAAGTGTGTGCCGCATGCCTCCTTATTCATCTTTGGCCGTTCAAGTTCCGGTTCTTCGATTGGTTTGACGAGTGATAAATCTGTGTTTATCGTTTTGTTCCATAATACCCAATACCTTACTTATAGCCACAACGCATGAAACTAATAATCGTCTTGTTTGTTCTCTCCACCAGCCCACCAGTGTCTTCAACAGATAAGTGCTGACGTATTTCCTACGTCATCTTCACGTGACTCTCTGAAAGGGGCGTGGCTTCGTCGTGACTGGTCAGGTTGAGTAGTGCTCGTCAAGCAGGTGTCAATCGCGACGCTCCTTTGCGTTTTGTTGGATCACGCCCCCTAATGACTGCTTCCCGCTCTATCGCCGTGTGTGCATCCCTCAGGGGCACATGATAACGCCAATAATGTTATAAATAAAATGTCTCCTGCGTTTCGAGTCCTTTATTAACAAGCGCGCCAGCAGCTCTAGCGTTAGATATCACAGCGCCTATTGGTCGAATCTTCAGTACACGAGAACTAGAGTACGAATCACTTGCAGCGAATCGTTCCTCACTTCCCCACCTGTTTGAAGAGACGAGCTCCACGCAACTCAGTTTGCCGTTCTGGCGACGACAAAAAGTGAATTTCTCTCTGCAGACTCACTCCCATACCAAGAGCACAAATTTTGACTCTCTATGTGTGCATTTTCTCCTCTGTAACATATCGTGTTCCGTCGCTCCACGACAATGAATCTAACAACGTGTTACCTCGCAATCCTGGCTGCCATTCTGGCCGTCGCTGCCGGCAGGAATCTCGACCTAGGGCTGCCCGTCGTGGATCTGGACGCCGATGAATTCCCTCAGATTGAAGAACAGGTAAGAGACCTATATTAATTCCTTTACAAACAAAGAAAAGAAAGTCAGTTATATTCAGAAAAAGACAGGAAGCAGAGTTTCTTATATGACATCTCCTTATTCTTAACTATGAGTTGAAACATTTTTGTGGGAAGGACTAGGTGTTCGCTGGACGGCTTATCTTCTCTTCATTACACATATTTAAATCCTAATGAAGCGTCATACCAATTCTCCCTAGATGGAAACATCAAAATGAGCAGAAAATGATATGCACTGGAGCTCGAACGTGTGCATAATACAACAAATTACACGTGGCTACTAAGCTTGAATTGCTACAGACTGTCTGCATTTGCGGATTATTTCTGCCGAAGATATCAAGATATCATGAAATCGTATGTTTAAATTGCATTATGTTTAAATCTAAGTTCGCATTTTTTTTTTCATAATTTCGCTGCGAGGAAGGGAGTAGACATCTTTGGGAAAGTTAATAGCGAATTGTTTATTCGCCAAGATTTAGTATTCTGAATAGTCATATCAACAAAGTCTGACGTTGTAGGAAGCACATAAGGGAAATAAGATGAGAATGTTGAAATGCTGTTATCCAAGGCTGATGCTTTGACCTAGATGGGCGAATAATTGCTGTATTTCAAGACAACATCATGAGTAGTATCCGCAGCGATTAGCTATCCTTATATCCCTGAGTGGTCTGTTCGATCATGTCTATCGAATAGAATTGCGGCTGTCTTTTTCCTACGGCATTAATAGTCGCAAGGGAGTCTTCTGATGACCTTTAGGAAGACAAAATACTTATGGGAGAAGATAGCTATGAATACATCATCAAACCATCGAGTGTTTTCATATGGTTTCTCGGTCATTTCTCCCGCAAGCGTTGGAGGAAGGCAAATATCAAACCAACCATCAAAGAAAAAAGGTCTCGTGATCATAACAATCGTTCAGGTATGGCGAGCGGCTTCGTCCCCTGCGGGCATCAATTACTATGATAGTAATACTCTGACACAATACCACGTTTACATCCCATTGAGAGTAGGAACGTTGGTCCCCCGGGGGATCGGGGATCAATTGTCTCTCTCTCTCTCTCTACTCTGGACGGCGTAACGTCGGTGGAAGAATTCACAAGATTCGCCATTTCAGCCACATGGGATTAAAGGCCCAGTGCAGTTCCGTAACATTATATCTTTTAAAAATATATGAAATTCCATAGCACCAAATATTCTATGCGCGGTCAATAAGGATTCACAATGATAAACTTTAATTTCAGGAAAAATTCGGGATGAATCTTAGGGTACATACCAATTCAGAATGTGTTTGTCTGTGAATATAAATTAATAATTTCGTTTGTTACATTTCATTACTTGTACCTTGCAATCTATGACGGTTTCATTCACAAAATACAGGTTACATTTTGGTCGAATAATCTCATTTCATAATAGAAATATCTGTAACAAGTTTCAGGTGATTTTCTTCGACTGTGAGCATAAGTTATGGACAAAACTCGTTGGTTTCTACGTTGTTTCTAAATAACTTGTTTACGACTGAAGATATTCGTATGTTTTTTTTGTGTGTGTGTATGTGTATGTGTGTGTGTTTGTCCTTTTCTTGTACGGTGGTTCCTGGCTGTATCTGGTATTTCCAAACCAAGCAGTCTCCAATGGCGCTATCTAGTTCATGACAGCTTATTTTCATTCAATATCTAGATCCGGTGAATCCCACCCCCCCCCCCCCCCCAAGAAAAAAGAGAGAGAGAAAGGCCATCTTATACCTTTGTTATTGGTTGTTATTGTTATATTCACCTTCTTTATCAATTGAAAATGCGACAAAGAGACGGAGAGAGTATAGAAAGACATATCTATTCATATGATTTGATTTACACTTCACATGACTTCACACTGAATTGAAAATAACCTTTGGGCACATAATACTGCGTGTGGCTATTGAGGTGGGAATCTGGACCAGAAGAAAAGAAAATGTAGATTTGCCTTGTTGTTAAATAGAGAAACGAAAGTCTCAGAGAAGTGGAAAGATTTCTCTGCATGTCGATATAGGTATGGAACATCATACCCGCGAACAATGTCAATGTTGATATCCAACAAGTTGAAAAATGTTTTCTTTCAGATTATATGCGGCTAACTTAATTTTCGACCTGTTCCTCTCAGAGAGAAAAAAAGAAGTATTCGGTTCTTTCATGATTTAGATGTTTTAGTGACCCGAACAGACCACCAGACGAAACAAGTTAGTGTCGAGTATACGCAGTTTGCATACATACATGCATGCATAAAATGAATAATGAATATGTTTACGTACAATGAGAAACTGCTTTGCGACATTGGAATGAACTTCAAAATTCAATTAAAAGATAAGGATTGACAGATTTTTTAAACTTGCTCATACAGGGCAAGAAAAATTAAAAATGGCTCAATTGGCCCACAAAAAGATAAATTTAGTAGCCCGATCCCAAACTTTAGTGGCCCCGGGCAACCACGGGTCATCGTTAATGTCAAGCCCTGTATGCGTGCGCGCACGTAAGTGTGGGTATGTGCATGTAATAGACTCTATTAGCCGTTTCGAGTTCACAGACAGAAGTCCATCTAACAGCGTGATCTAAGTGAAATCTTTTCAGTTTCAGAATGTATTCTGTAAGTGTTTACGTTAAATGGCAAACCTTATAAGCGAAGCTTAAAATGTTATTACCATCACGGAAAAACAACCTTTTCTTCCCACGAGTAAAGAAACACGCTATCTAAAACTGACGTTCAGACAGAGATGATAGATGGACGGACGTGACTAGAACACTTTCTCATCTACCGTAGATCAACCTATACTTTATTTTCTGATAACCATTGCCCATCAAAGGTGGCTCCATTTGTGGCCTGCCCTATCAAATTATCTCTATGTCCTGTCATTGCGTCGGTTGAAAATTCTGAACCAAAAGCTTTGTCTACTAGATATATTATAAATTCTCAATGATTAGGTATCATCGTGGCATTCAAGAGTTACAAAAATGAAAGAATGGTACGTTTGATATATCAGTACTTTCCAAGTCAGCGAATGAAAAAAAAAGAAATCGCTTAGCTAGATATCATGACTATTTAAGGCTGTGTTAAGCGCTTGTACTTACGTACGTAGTATGTGTGTGTATGTTTGTGTGTGTGTGTGTGTGTGTGTGTGTGTGCGTGTGAGATTATGTCAAACAATTACAATGTAATAAGCCAATGCGTAAATTGAAAGTAAGAGAATGCCTCAATTATTACTTCTTCTCATACTCAATCTCTCCGTAACCTGTACGTACTGACAGTAAATTCTGTTGTTAGTGTTTCCTAATGTTTGCATAAACGTAATTATGTTACATTAGACCACTCTACTTTGTGGTACCTATCCACGTGCGATACTCCCAGGAAATGCGCAATCAACCCGGTCTGATGGAAGATTATATACGATCTTCTATAGTTATTCTATAGATGTGATTGCAAGAAAGCGTGGCACGACATGGCTCCGTGAGATCTAATACCCGTCTGAACGGTATTCAAAGTTTTATAATTGCTCTCATGACTTTTCTCATTACACATTCAGTAAAGTGAAGGGTTAATCTAGAGAGTAATTGCCTTGTATAGAGTAAAAAAAAAATGACAATAACGTTCATGTGTTTTTTTTTTGTTTGTTTGTTTGTTTGGGAAACACATCTTACGTCCTGAATGGTATTGAAATTTTGATATGTCAACCGGCAATAATTTTTAGGTTTTTTTTTCAATTTTATATCAAAATTTCGTCGCCTTTTTTCCACTATTTGAATATATTTCCCTTTTCTATCCTTTTTTGAAAATAATTTACGGATTTTGTATGATAACTAATATGTATTTCCGCTTGATGTTTTGTCGATATCACAATCTTTATTTGTAGTTCTCATGCTTCGGTGCATTGAAATTTTTCACCCATTTCAACATTTTACTTCCTTGCCCGCTCGTCTCCATCTTGCCATATTTGTTATTCTCTATACAAGTACACTACATACTGTATCTCTTTACCTGTTGTGCAATACCCTCACCTATCCCATTTTCTGATGCCCCGGTCTGATGTGTATTATGTCTTCTTTTTTTTTTTACATATTTCACGCATGCTTATCCTATCAATGTCATTTCATTTTTTTAATGATTCTAATGTAAAGCAACCGTATCAGCCTTCGAGCTGCTGGATTGCTATTTATTTTTTTTTATACTTGCACAATAAACCATATTGAATTGAAAAAAAATCGTGCGATTGAATAATCAATAATTCAATAATCAGCGATACTTTGCCGGACATATCACATGGCCGTCATTCTATATAGTCTTATGAATTAGGAAACATGTTGTTATAGGAGAGAAACTTAAGTATTCGCTATTGACGTTCTGGAAGAACAGTGAATTGGCAATTGTGCTTGTCAAATAGGCGCCTATTTTGTATCAGTTTTTAAAGACTTTTGAGGAAGTGATGCGCAAAATGTTTATATAATGGCTTCCTAGCACATACACTAAAACACGCAGAGAGAGAGAAAGAGACCGGGGCCAACAGACAAACACATTCGCAGACATTGTATCATCCGGCTGCAGTAAATGTTCACAGTCAAGAATATTTTATATTCACACGGAAACTAAGTATTAAAGACAAGTATAAAAGACGTCCAACAGCCCTGCAATCTTCCACATTAATCCGAGTTGAAAAATTTCAGAGAAAAAATATTCATCAGTTTAAAAAAAAAAACAAACACGAATTCTACCATTTTTCAAGGATCAATCATTGTTGTCGTTTTTATTAGTTTCCTTGCTTTACAACACGCTATCGAGAACGTACTTTTTTCATGATTATCAAAAGAGGTGTACCATTACTTGGGGTTTTACTTTATTCAGATTTATGAATACAATGTAGTTATTCTACGGAAGAATCAAGTTACTTTTCTTGATAATGGTAGCGCTGGAAATAGAGAAAACGCAGCACATATTAGACAAAAATGCCGTCTGCACTTGGATGAAATATTGCACATTTTGATTGATTAAAGGAAGTATATTTGAGTAGAGAATTCTTTAGATTCTTTGTGGAAATGAAAATTACTCGAGAAAGACGAACGCTATTGTTCTGCACCAATGAGTTTTGGCCGACCTCAGAATCACAGCCGAAAGAGACAAAATTAACGTTGTGCTTTTTTCGCGCGCTGTCTAGCTCAAGCGCATTGATTGGTTGTTAATTAGATTCCTGATCAAGTCGGCACGCGCCAAAAGACACACACAACACATGGTATCGTCAAGCGCATAAAGCACGGCGTACAATTTTTGTGGTCGGTTTGCCTTTGATGCCCCTGGGATGATGAAATTACGCTCTTATTTTGAGCAATGCAACCTTTTCTCTCTTGCCAATGTAAATACATATTTTTGATATAGCCGGGCTTATTCTTGGCAGAACACGACATATCCAAGGATCATTCGGCCTAACCTTTTTACCAACTTACTTTTCTCATTGAACTTGGGAAATATGATAACAGATTCGTATTTTAGCTATTAATTAAAGAACCGAGGTTTTTGTGTTTTGTTTTGAGGTTTTTATTTTTTGCAGGACTGACGTATATTCCCCATTCTATCATGTCAAGCAATCATATAACATGCCGCAAAACAGTCTACGATTGAAACTCAGTAAAGCTTACGGAAACATAGAAATTGTTTTAACGTATGGTTAAAGAATTTGATACACAAGGATAATGCATGGTGGAAAAGCAAGGTTGCAACGCTACGCGTTGTAATTGTATCTTCAGAAATAACTCTTCTTTGCCCATAATGGTCAAGGGTATAAGTAAATGTTTCGAGCCAAACTGTTCTTTCGTATGTTTGATTTCAAACTTTGTTTTCCGATTGTAAGAAATATGAGTTGTTTGACATTCTACTCATTAGAGATATTGCCTTCTGCTTTTAAGCGCATTAGCGTGGATGATGCAACGTCTTCGACCTTAGCTCGTGCTAGAAAAGTCAGGAAGAGAAACTCAACATAACGATATGGACGTAGCACTAAAAAAAAGACAAAAAACCTTATTGACATTCAGTTTCTTCCACCTGTCTGTTTCCACATATCTATTCCAGCCTGGAGCAATTCCTAGTAACTGAGTCATCAAAACCATGCTACGATTTCGCGACTTATACGCACGAGAGATTATCACCAGCAAATATATGAATACTGTAGTTTATGATGGCTAGCTGAACTTGGACTGAATACGCTGAGCGTAGATTACTCAGTGCTACACAATCCACAATTTACAGAGGGTTTGTTTTCTTGTACGTGTGTGTGTGTGTGTGTGTGTGTACGTGTGCGTTATGTTTGCGTATTAGATAAGACAAGGTCGTACAGATTTTCTTTTTTTAAGAGTAAAACGTTTCTAACTTTACTCTCTCCGTAAACCAAATTCATTTCATTCTTATAATCCAAAATTGGTTTCAAAATTGCTAGGAATGAAATGAGAGGTTGGCGTCGCGCTCTGTTCCCGCCTCCTCGCAAAAGTGAATACAACACTCGTGTATGTCCGTGTTAGTCAGTCTGACCTTTTTATTCTTTAGTAAAAGCAAACCATGAGCCGTAATGCAGGCATGATAAACATATTCCGCAGAAAAATGTTCACGTCTGATTACATGTCCTGCAATTGCCAATCATGCTGTTCAAGAAGTAATTGACCTTAAACTAATTTCCAAATATCAAATGCAGGATGAACAATTACCATGCCTCGGAAAATATAACTCCTCCAGAAATGACTGGAAGACTGAAAGTGAAGACACATATTAAGAAATAACTTGAAATTGACTCAGAGATATATACCATAGAAGAATGAATGTACTCTCTAAAAAAATCGAGTGAAAATATTCACTCTTAAAGGAGTGAATACAAACAAGAGTGAATTTTGAGTGAAAATGTTCATTTTCACTCGTTTTAGAGTGACCTCATGGATCACTCCAAAATCTTCGAGTGATCCTTGAGGTCACTCCAAAATGAGTGAAAATGAACATTTTCACTCAAAATTCACTCCAATTTCACTCAAAATTCACTCTTTTTTGAATTCACTCCTTTAAGAGTGAATATTTTCACTCGATTTTTTTTTTAGAGAGTATGCTCTAAAGATGACTGAATAAAGAACAAGTTGCTAGATCTAAACACACACACACACACAAACACACACAGGCAATCATCAAAATAAGAGATTATAGCCTCACAGAAGGACTGGAAACCTAACATGGCAGCTGCCCGGGGTTAAGGGACATCTTAATTGTAGAAATGCCTTAGTAATGGTGACGGTGGTTATCCAGCGTTTCTCCAAAAACACCCAGTTTTGGATGGATATTACGTAGGTCAGGGAGGTGGGACTCACCTTCCTGCATATAGGTTAAACCGTTATCTATCTTAATTTGAAAGGAATTTTTCCAATGGATTTTACCCACTCTTTTTTGTTTTTGCAACTCTCCAGGATTCTTCAATTTCGCATTTGTATAATGTTGTCCTTTTTTTTTGTCTGTTTGTTTTCTGGGGGTTCCTTCAGGATCTGCCCTTTTCTTTAATTTGCCCACCATTATCACGATCGTTATGCTAAGGCTTGAACTCTATTTTTTTACTCGCAACTAACAGTCAGGCACAGGCGCAGAAAACTGCGCCTGTCGAAAAGCGCCGATTTCTGCTATCATGAATATTATAATGACAATACCCATCATGCCACGCGATGCTCGTAGTGTAAAAGGCATGGAGAAAATTTAGGTGATGAAGACACCTAATCGATATTAATTTCGTACGAAAATTCTAACCTTGACACTTTTCTGATATTTCCTCTGTAGTAAGCCAAATACCTAATCTTGCATAATAATCATTTCTAGGGGAATAAAACCTTGACATCTGGCGTAATTCTGGTCGGAATACATAATTAGGTAAATGTTTTTTGAATGACCACCGGTTTGCCCTCTTTTTAGCCTTGTGCAACAGGTGTTGGCTAGTGTAACAGAAATGTACTCCTTCCTATCAGACCTTCCTCTCTCCCTTCTCCTCTCTCATCTCCTCGCGTGGCTTCTTTCCCTTTCTCTCCCCCAGCACAGCCACCTTCCATCTCTCAACGCATCATCTCTTTCCCCCTCTCTCTTCTCTGTGGTATTCTCCCCGGCAGGTTGGGTTCTTATCTCTGTTGAGTAAACATAGGGCAGCAGTTTAAAACAAGGAAAGTGTTGTGAAAGTGCGGCCAGGCTCTCTGTGGGGCCTACTTCGTACCTCCCTGGTCTTGAACTGACCATGGGCAAAGCACAGAAGCAGGGGCTATGCGATAGGTATTGCAGTTTTAGATTAGATTGTAGAGAGACAGAGTTATACAAGAGAGCACATATAGTTATCAGAGTTATCATGAGTTATCAGAGTTAATTGCAGATGATTCTGCAAAGGAAGCAGAACAGCGTAACATCGTAACAGCAAGGTAATCCCAATGACTCCTACTTCATTCTCAATCTCACTAGCCTATTTCTTGATTTATAAATGAGCTATGGTCAGTGTGGAGAGACCTATATAGCGCATGGTGTTTGTTGGTGAGAGCGTGTGGCTCTGGATGTGCCTGATGCATGCTGTATTTCGATATAATTATGGTGATACAGTGCAGTATACACATACAATATACTATCGTGTTTTGGCAATTTGTCTTGCATACAGTACTTAGTGCACTGCAAATCAGTAAAAAGCAGTAACGGGCGCCTGGTACACAGACGATATCAGTGGAACCGACTGTTCGCGGAAACTACGAGAATCGATTGTAGCGGGCACACTTGCTCGGCGCTCGGGCGGATAACCCCAAAGTAGCAGTTTTCTGCGCCTGGCGGGAGGCGCAGTTTTCTGCGCCTGTGCCTGACTGACTAACTTCAATTGAGTCAGAATGTATTCTCTTTACTAAGGAAACATTTTTGTTGATTTCGTTGCATTTTCACATTCTCATTTCTCGTACGTTCATTAGATTTTGAATATTATCTCTCTATTCATTGTTCTCATTATCATTATCATCATGATTATTATCCGGATAATTGCACTTATTTGCCTCCTTTTTTTTAAGTGTTTATGTATGTTTCAATATTCTCTCTAGAATACATAAACATGTGTCCCTGCACCCCTTTTCATGCACCATGGCGAAATGGCGCCATGTCAACCAACACACAGCATTGGTCACGTGGTGCGTAGTACTTCTGGTGGCGACGAACGACAAGAGCGTTCTTTTCACAATAGGATTTGGAGGCGTCACCATTATGACGTCAGCCTAATTGAGTGCTGCCAGTACTAGAGAACTCGACTTCATTGGGCAAAAGCAAGAAAAGGAAAAAAAAGGTTAAAAGTAAGGGGGAAAGAAGGAGATGGAGAAAGAGAGAGAGAGAGAGAGAGAGCAATTCGTGATGGCACCAGTCTCTCTAAATAAGCACCTTTTTTTTTCCAAAGAGCTGAAGTTTAGAGAAAACATCGATTCAGCTCTGCAGCATGGCAA
This sequence comes from Diadema antillarum, assembly GCF_040938485.1. NCBI lineage: Eukaryota > Metazoa > Echinodermata > Echinoidea > Diadematoida > Diadematidae > Diadema > Diadema antillarum. The sequence continues at coordinate 1,268,371 of NW_027270891.1, read as the reverse complement.
ATTTGCTACTTTTCCTCCATGTATATCCTTCTTGCGCGTGGGAAAGTAAAGGAAAAGAGGGTAGGATTCTAAAACGTGGGTATGAAGATGAACTACACACTTCTTCCATGGAGACAAAAGCTTTTTGTGTAAGAGTTAAATGTATTAGTCTTAAAGTGATCTGAACACGCCTGTACAAGAACAGGTTGATCTAAATATATAACGTGAATAAAGGAATACATCCGGTCCCCAGGGGAGAAAGAAAACTGTGGTTGTCTATTCCAGGGTTTCCGTGAATATCTAAGAAAGGGCAAGACCAAAAAGTAGTCATAGATAAACTGTGTTGCTACTATGTTTTCTATATTCGATATTACGGTAGAAAAAAAAAGAAAGAGAAAGTATTTTTGGAACATTTTTTGTTAAAGAATTTGTGAAAGACGATTGAGATTAATGCGATTAGAGCGTCTATTTTTGCTTGTGTGTGTGTGTGTGTGTGTGTGTGTGTGTTTATGTGAGGTTGTGCATGTGGGGGTAAGACTGAGGGTGGTTAACCCCCCCCCCCCCCCCTCCGAAAAAAAAATAGAAAAGTGGGTCAAGTTAATGCTGTCAAACAGACTGTGTGTTATTTTTAAAATCATTGCCAGTATTGCGTGGGGAATCGAGAAATAAATACCTCCAAGCGGAGGTGTAGATTCGGCGTGATAAGCCCTATGATGGGTAGCACAACTCAATTACCCCAGATATGTGTTTTGTATTATCAATGGTGGATACTTCATACTTTCAAGAAAATTATTTCTCAAGCCTCTTGTTCTATCCCATAAGACAATATTCAAAATTATTCAACAATACAAACTTTTCTTTCTAAGTCGCAAGAATTGCCACGCCATCGTAAGGCGGTGAGTTGGCTCAGTCGGGAGCGCGTCTGCCTCATGATCCTGCACCTCCTAAGGGCCCGGGTTCGAACCCGAGTCTGGACTGAGCAATGTTGTGTGTAATCATACCGTCCCCTCTAGCAAGAGGCAAAACACTCTGTCCCTCGGATAGGACATGAAATGGAAGTCCCGTGTATGAGAGAGTCACAACTCATGCACGTAAAAGATCCCCCTTCATCTATTCATCGCAAAGAGCAGGTTGTTTAACCCGGTGGAGTGGTCCCACCTCACATCCAACTGGACCCCATGGAAGACCAGCTTAGCTTAGGTGGATATGGGCTATCCAGCCATCTTTTCAGATGGAAGTGAACAAACAAACAAACAAAACTTGGGAATCGTTTGTGTGCCGTAATATTACATAACCATGCATTCACTGCAAATTCGGAAAGCATAGAATACTTTTGAACTCTCAAAACTATTAACTCACAATGCTGATATTTTTAAACTTATTTCATTTTGATCGCCAGAGCATAGCTAAGATAAAAAGTAAACAAAATTATTGTCAGATACAGCTGCAAACAGAACATGCATTGATAAAGTATATCTGCTGTATGATCATGCAGGAGACGTAATCGGTTTTTCGTCATCTATCAAAGATAACAAATATTGCTCTTTTCTTCCCTAATCAAAAATATACAAAACTATTAGACATTACATTCAATCTGGGGCGAATTCAAATGACCAACGATATCAAAATCATATACTTGAAATAGGCATACACCGAAACTTCCGTCATGCGATTTCACGGATTTTCTTCTTTTACTCAAAGGTGTAAATGAGAGGATTTGATCACCCCTCCCCCGCCCCTCCCCTCCCCCCCCCCCCAAAAAAAAAAAAAGAACAGAGGAAAACATGTACGAAGCTTGGTTACTGAATGTCGTTGCATCAGGCAAAGCGCCACCAGTGGTGCTACCACTCCCTGACATTCCGGATGCACGCCACGAGACCGATACCCACGCGTCACACAACCCACGAGTCATACTGCCCACGAGTTATACAGCCCACGAGTCATACTGCCCACGAGTTATACAGCCCACGAGTCATACAGCTCATGAGTTCGACACTGAACAAACAAGGCCCATGAGACGTCGGTCTCATGGGCCTTGTTTGGATTGTATGATTGGTGGGTGTCAGTCTCATGGCATGCATCCATTTAAATGACGTGATGTCGAAAATGATTACTTTTTTAAAACATAAAACTTAAAGGTTTTTACAAGCTAGTTTGAACTACGTGAAAAGGCGAGTATTCCAAGGAGAATTGCCCGACCATGAGTGCTTGTTACCAAAGTCAGATGAAGTATTTATCAAATTTGGGCAGGAAAACCTATGACATCAAAACAGATTGCGTTAATGCAGGTGAGAAAATACATGCACTTAAAACTTTCAGACGCACTTACACGTTTAAGGACTTAAGCAAACACTATCGTCTCATATTGTACACTTATCATGTACTTACTTATGCAGTTGATATATGTGCCATTAAATTGTTTGTAGTTGCTGTATTTCTTGTATTATCATTACACTTGGAGAAACAAGAACCATGGAAATTTTTTCATTCTATTAATCATCTTCTCAATTCCTTTTTTCTCTCCCTTTTCATTAATCAATTAGTGATGTACTTTGATTGTGAAACCACAAGATGTATTTTTGCCTTTATAATGCTTGAAGATTAATCAGGGTGGATTGACAGTCGTCAGGTCTGTCATTGCATAAAGTATTCTCTTACTTCTCATGTTTGGTGCTCGTAACTTAATTCATTCATTCTATCAAATTACTTCAAATATTGTGGTCCTATAGTGTGATTTAAAATCTTTATCAAATTAAAGCACTCACGACAGCCATTTCAGCAACTCAAAAGTACACGTAAAAAAAAACTAATATTGAAGCAAACTAGCAAACATGCAGAGAAATACATTCGACATTTCAGCAGTATGATTTCGTAGGTAATAGAGGTTTCGGTATCTAAATGTGTGTTTGTGTGTGTCTTTATTTTTCGTTGGCAGGCTGGTTGGTGAATGTTGTTGACATTTTGGGATGTTCAGTGTTGTTTGCCCATTTATGTGTTAATTGAGGGGTCGTGTCTCTAGGTGCAAGTCACGAGACCGACACCCACGAGTCATACAGGCTACGAGTTAAACAACCCACGAGTCATACAGCCCATGAGTTGGACACTAAGCAAACAAAGCCCACCAGACCGGCGTAAACCCTGTGTTGTATCTGTCGAACTCGTGGGTTGTTTTTACCCGGTGTTGGTCTCATGGGCTTTATTTACCTATGAGTGTCGAACTCGTGGGCTGTAGGAGTCGTGGGCTGTATGACTCATGAGTGTCGGTCTTGTGGAATGAACCCGTTTCTCTTCATGTTATGGCTATTTATCTACTCAAAATCGAAAATAAAAAATGTCATCATTAAGGATGATATGAGTGAGGACACCAGACGGCCGTCTACGTTGTTCATTGCGATGTCCTTTCTTAACTGACAGTTTTGAGGAAACTCAGTGGGTGCAAGTCACGAGACCGACACCCACGAGTCATACAGCTCAAGAGTCATACAGCCCATTAGTTCGACACTAAGCTAACAAGGGCCATGAGATATTTGTCGAACTCGTGGGCTTTTTTACCTAGTGTCGAACTCATGGGCTTTATTTACCTAGTGTCGAACTCATGGAATGTATGACTCGTGAGCTGTATGACTCATGGGCCTGTTTTCAATGTCAAACTCGTGGGCTGTATGACTCATGGGCCTGTTTTCAATGTCGAACTCGTGGGCTGTATGACTCGTGGGTGTCGGTTAAGTGGGATGACCCCGATTCGGTACATCATGTGTGTTCTTTCCCCTATTATTCTTGACTCGGATTCTCTTTGTCAAAGTGAAATAAGAGTAAACCCTGATATGATGGCGGATAAGAATCTTTATCATCAAAACAAAAGAGGTCCCGCTTCGAATCTTGCCCGGTGGTTAAATCGTTATCATATAAAAATTGGTAACCCGGAAATGATGCTGAGATATTACTATAATTATAAACTGTTACTACATGGTTTCCGCTGATCTTTCTGACACTTATTGACAGACCTGTTTGGTTGTAATTATGACTATGATTTAGATTGCAGTATATAATAAAGGCAATGACGACTTACAATGAGACTAGATAGAAGATTATTAAAAATTGTCACTTCAAACTGAAATACTTATACTACATGAATAGTGATGTTCTCCACTTCGTATTCATATATCTCAAAGAGTCATTCGGTTTAATCGAGATGTCACGATGAACGGAAGAAAGACGCTTCAATGAGATGAAACACTTCGAAATCTTCGAAACCAACACGGTAGAGATAATTCAGATGTAGTTGAGTCGTCGGAGTTGGCGCTGCATGGTAAGTGTTTTCCTTCCCACGTGTCTTGTCGTCTGACAAGCGGCAAGCATCATTTCACGTTCCAGATTCCAAACAGGAAAGGAAAAAAAAAGCAATTCGCCAGCCGCGGAATGAAGAGTGACAGAATTGACGGTTCTTATTTGATGTATTTCAGCCCTTGCATTTCAGATTTACCAGGAACTAATACCGATTATGCCTGCTTATTCCTAGATGACTGGAATTTCAAAAGACGTCGGTGCATGTCTATTTGTCAAAAAGTGCAAGTACATTCGATCAAGAGGTACGCTTGTCTGATTTTCTTTTTATTCTTTTCTTGTGAAAATACCTCAGATCCAGCATTGGATGCCTGAAGTGGGATTTTAATGCGCGTTGACTGTGACGACTGTTGGTAGAGATTGTTGGGGAATTTCACCTGTTCCTCGTTCCAGCATCCCTGTCTGTCTTCTCATGCTGTCGAATTTGGCCTGAAATGTCAGCATTATTACTCAAGAAGTCCCGGAGTCAATCGTCTCGGTGACTGGTTCGTTCTCGCTCCACCATGTGTGTACTTTATTGCCCCGGCTCCGATTGGCATTCAATGAATGTGATTTTGCTGGTTGCTCGAGAATACCAAGTGCTCGTTTGAAAGTGACAGGCTAATTCTGGAAAGCCTTGCTGATTTCCTTGAGTATAGCTTTCATTTAGCATGCACCATCGTCATGATCACGGCAACGCATGTCCTTGCTTGCGTTATAGGAGCGGCTGATGGCAAGTGACGAACAAAGAAGAATCTATACTATACAAATGATGCACAGGATAGAGTGCGTTAGTGGAGATGTAGCGCACTCGAGGGTATTTACAATTGTGAAACATGCACGAGGCGAAGCCGAGTGCATGTTGCACTACATTGTAAATACCCGAGAGTGAGCTGCATCTCCACAAACGCCACGAAATAATCCTGTGCATCATTTGTTTTATAAAATGGGTCGAAAACTAAGAGCATTTTTCACGTACCTTTGTGGGTCAATACCAGTCAGCTACATGCAGCACTCGCTCAAGTCAAAAAGTCAAGATGTCCGAAGATGTTCGTCCCAAACATATTACGCACTTCGCACTCGGAAATCCCGCACATATAAGTACTGTGAGATGTGTACGTATAAGAGTATACGTACGCCACATGTATGCACAAGAAAGGCCGGCTGGCAGCAGCCCGAACTAGAAGTTGTTTACAGGTTTGACAGCGCGTATAGTAGCGCGCGACGCATTTGTAACAACTAATTGAGGGCGCACTGCTAGTGTAAACATTGTGACGTCAGGCCGTGCATGTTAGTGATAAATTAATGCACGCACATGTGACTCAATTCAGCGCTTCCAATTGGCTACATTCTTGAACCCATTTTATAATTCTGTTTATCAACTGTACTCATGTTATCATGTATTGCGTGTAATGCTATTTGAGCCCACAAGTGATATCGGCAAAACATCGTGCCATATTACAGATTTACACTACGGGGTTTCCTGATTGATTGTTTGATTGATTGTTATCTATGCAAACGTAAAATGATATGGCAACCATTACTCACTCATGTCCTGCATTCAGTGGAGCAATCAACTTCATTGCCAACCAACTGTAAATCACTCTATTAAATTATCTCTTCCCTTCACAGCCTTTCTTACTTCTTAAGTTTCGATTATTATAGGCTGTGACAGACCTCTCCAATAAACATGATCAAAATTAAGTAATGATGCATTCTAAACATATGAGTGTATATGAATTTCCTATTATGAAAACCATAAAGGTATGACTGTTTTATGACTACTCATATACGTATTAATGTCAATTGCATTTCACTGACAAAATTGTCTGGATACTTTCGCTGTGAGAAATAATACCTTTAACAGTCAAGATGGATCAATTACAACGCCTGAATGAAAGCAACCTGCTTCAACACCTTTCCCCTTGGGCTGGGGAGAGGCAGGCGACATTGTTTCTTTCACAGATCCTCTAAACGCTTAGCCCTGTCGACATGGTATCGATCGATATATCGTCTATCATTCGGCATCAGTCGTCTGCTAGTTGTAAGTATAAGTGACTCGCTCTCGTAGCCTTGGGTTAAAATGTGCATTTATTCCGCGAAACAGCCGTCCAAATCGCCTGTCGACGAGGCCAAAGATCTTTGCATAGCGAGAGCCAAGAGAGGAGGAGAGCATTTGATTCTTTTCATCACTTCGAGCGACACAAATCCACCTCTACGAGCTCCAAACCAGCTGAAATATCGAAGCTGTAAATCCTGTATTCCTTTAGCAAATTTAGAAGCGCTGGATTGCGCTGGAAAATTTGCAAGTAGAGAAAAGCAGTGAAGTGAAAGCGAACCGCTTCATCAAATTTGATCACTGGAATACCATTGCCCACATCTCGTGAAATGAAATCTGAATACTTTCCACGCGTGTTAACAACACTTCCATCTAAGACTTTACCATAGATTAAGTAATTATAAAAAAGAAAGTGATACATGTTCTTAAACACAATCAGCGACGCATTGAATCACAGGCATAAATATATATGTATAAGAACTCCGGAAGTTTCAATCACACATTGGATATTCTTTTCTGGGATTCTGGAAAGAGATTTAATTTCTGTGATTGAAAAACGGTAATGTTAAACACTTAATGGTTTTAAATTTAATTTAATTCAATTCAATTCAATTCAAATCAATTATTTTCATATACTCAGGCATGAAAATTATCTTAACAGTCTCCAAATTTACAAACATACATGATACAGAAGGAAATAGAACAATATAACTAAATGACAAGTACACACCATTGACAAAAAATACATTATTCAACTCATTAGATTATTCAACTTAATCCCTGCACATGTGCACATGTGGGTTCTGTTCTACACAATTCTGATTTGAACAGTTCGCTAAATACAACTATAATGAGAACAACACGCATGGATCGAGACCCCACCAACATAACATCCGGACAAACTCACACACACACACACACACACACACACGCTCCGTTTGAACCCTTTAAAGAAATCACCGCAGTTATTGTGCAATTAATGTTTAAAGGGATGGTACGAATTTGTTGAAACGGGGATTCAGATGTCAAATAATTTTTAAGATGATTAGAAACCACTTATTTGAAATATTATCATCAGGATAATATCCTATCTATGAGGAATTAACAGTTTACTTGAAGAAAATCCAAAATAGAGTAAACGAAAGTGGTTGAAATAAAAGGTGGTCTTGCCCACCTTTTATTAGGACATCTTTGTTTTTGTACATCTCAGTCCAAAAATTGTATTTGTGGTTTTTTTTAATCATTTCAAATAAGTGGTTTGGTATTATCTCGCAAAAATTTATAATCTGGATCCCCATCTAAACCAGAACCATACCATCCCCTCAAACTCAAGTTGAATTTTTCCAAATCACCATAAATGCAGGGAAACTTTCTCTCTCTTCATTGAATATGACAATAAATCGAACTACATACAAATTTCCAACAGGCGGTAAGGAAACCTACAAACATAACAAAATACCACATAGAGATTACAATCAGAAGCTCGTGTAAAGGTCAAAAAGTGTTTAAGTGATATCAAATCACAGATATTTTTTCCTTCATTTTCCGCTATACCTCTGAGCTGTCACATCTACACTAGGTTGCCACCAACGTGGAGAACTCCTTTCTAGTGCTATATTGTGTAACATTGCCTCTGATCAACAGGATTTTTGAAGTTTTAAAGTCTGCAAGATAATTTCATTCAGAGTAGACCTCGGAGAATTCATCTTTGTCATTACTATACTAGGATGACAGTCACTGAAGAAAGAGTGCTACGGAAACAATGCCAAATATGCACACACACACACACACACACAATAACACACACACACACATGCACACGTACATACACCCAGATACCACACACACACACATACACACACAATATTGCTGGAGACGGACGACACATTCTTTATGCGCACCATGTAAAGGTGCATTTTTGTTTCTTTTGTTACCCTGTGACTCCCGAGGGGAAAGCAACGTGAGAATTCTCATGGGTTCTTCCCACAGCTCGAAATGAAATATGGCGTATCAGATCGCGTAAGTCGTTTTGACAATATGGCCCTTTCATCGACACAGCAGTCATCTTTTCTCCAACCAAACATCACCCCGCTATACGCCAGATTGTCGAGTGTCATGGATATAATCCCGTCCACGAACCACACGGTTAGGAGCGAAAGTGATACCCTGCGAGTGTCTCTCACTCGGGGGAAATAGTCACGTTACCCGACAATTGATTGTTCCATCTTATTGTTAAAAAGAAGCTTGCCATCTCCCCGATTCAAGCATGGCCTTGCCTCATTATTTCCCTTGGAGGTAGGCATTGTGGAAATGCGGGAAAATCTAAATAAAAGTGACCTGTAGCACTGACCTGAGAATAATCTTTGCTTTTTTTTTCGTTCACGTATATACGTGTAGAAAATCTCGACTTGAAAACATTGTCAGAGGACTCACAAATTGATAGATAGAATCCCTCTCCCCATGTATTTGCTATGAATACAAATCAGACAAGTTAATCAGCTGATTATCAGCTGGAGTGTGGTTTTTTATGATATGCTGATTTGCTTGTGCTCTTACCTCTGCTCACCGTGTTTTTTGTAGATTTCTGCAAATAATCCAATCTTCTATCTCACCTTTTCCCCACGCCCCGGGTGAACAGACTACAAGCGCTTGCACAGTCTTGTCATTTTCTCGGCTAATTCAACGGGTTGCGATCGATAACTTCATTTGTGCGGTCAGGTTGAGAGCCAATTCAAATCGATAATATCGTAAACTAGAGAGAGAAAGTCGCGCGAGTCTTCAGTCAATTTCCAAAGATGAGTTCGAATTTTTTTTTTTTTTTTTTGGGGGGGGGGAGGAGAATTCTTCCAAGAAAAACTACCCTTATTCTACTGACAATCAATAATTAAACACAGTTCCTCACATAAAAGATAGGAATGTTGATAGGAAATTATTTCTTTAAATCCATTCGAGGCTTTGAAGAATTGAAGCACTATAACGCGGGGGATAAGCCGACTAATGTGCTTGTGAGGCATTTGTGCATTGGCGATATTCATCAAGTCATCTGCGGAGCTAGAGACAATTCTAGAATGGGGAAAAACAAGGCTGACAAAAGCAAAATCGTCACCACACAAAGAAGAACATATCAGTAATGATGCCACTGGTCACGACGATAGGTTTCGTGCAATACGCCATCTCAAATAGCTGTTTTGTCGGTTAAGGAGCAATCCGGGCAATGTGTCATGCCCGCAGATTTCTACTGGGCATTTTCTTTTAATTGTGGCGCATCAGGATAGAGAGAGGGGAAGGGAAAAAAAGGATAAAAGTCCCTTGAAAAAAAAAAAGAAGCTGATGGGTAGGAAGACTACCACTTGTTACCAAACCAGCGAGGCGGCATTATAAGAAGTACTTAAAGATTCGTAATTGAATTTGAGGAGCTACGGGCGGTCGCAGCTAAGTAGAGAGCTCGCTTGCGGAGCTTCTCCTGGAAGAGATGGTTAGCCGAACATCTCTTTTTTAAATGAATACAACAATTTTGATGGAATTCCACGGAACCCACGGGCTCTGGATTACTTGCGATCTGGGTAGAGTTGCCTGTTATCTTGGCTTATTAGGATAACTCGATGACACGGATATAATTGCGATTTTCAGATGTAGAGCAGTGTGAGACAAAATCCTAGTAATCATCCTTGTGTACATCTGAAAGAAAACTTTGAAATTAGATGTGTAATGAAATACGTTCCTCTTTCCTTAGAAGATTTTCTTTCAACTGAACATTGAGCTCCAATGAATTATACAATAATCATTTAAACATAGACAATGAATAAATAAACTGCCGAAATTGTCAATAATAATCAAAATTATGCATGAGAATGTTATACAAAGCAATAAACACATATGCTAGAAATCAGAAAAAAAAAATGCTTTCTATCTACTTGTAAAAGGTCTGTAATAAATATATACTGCAATCAAATCAGGAGTCATATCGAATCTTATTACTTTATCAACAAGAGGCATGGAATGGATTTTTTTTTGTCCCTCTCATTAAATAGTAGTTATATATTAAAGTCCGATTACAGACCTATGGGAAACGATTATAGTAAAATTCAGATCCAAATAATTCTAAAATGCCAAGAAAACAACAAAATAAAGCACCGAATACACAAATATCATAAAATAAGTCCCTATTTTGCCGACGAATGTATAGCATCAAAGTACGTGACCAGGAAAACTGACTTAGAACCACGCTTATTTCTCTATTAGCTCATTATGTCATTCTCTGTGAGTGTACGTGTATTGGGATTCCGCCACAGAAACACGAATTCCCAAAGTTGATCCATTTTAGTAATTCGGGGATCCTGCGTGTTACCGACACGGCATGTTTCAGAATTAAGATCAAGATTTTAGACCGCATGATTCGATCTTTGGTTAGCCAGAGGCCATTACACGGAGCGCTCCTCGATTTTCGTGGGATAGTCCGTGGGAAAGAGAGGTAACCACCACTTGTGACGTCACTGGTTCATTGCCCACTCCGCCTTCCCACCCGCACGGCCGTCTGCGATGTTTGTTACAAGTGGAGTAATAATATCCCATTTGCCTGAAACCACGTATAACTAATTTCAATTTCCGCCAAAATGCGCTTCCCACACGGAATAATATCGCGAGAGTTCATAACGGGTTGTTAGCAGCCCGGCGCCACCTGCGCGTCCTCTCACTATACACCAGGAGTTAGTTAGATGATGAGTTGGCAGAGTTAAAGAACGTCATATACCCTGGCGAAAGAGACTTTCACCGTCCCGCAGGAACTCAGGTAAAGCGCCACAATGGCCCTAGGCGACACATTGGCAATTTCGTCCGCTTTGAATCCTCCATAGAATTAAGCGACAGGTTGTATGCGACGTTTTAATGGCGTCTCTTATAACATACCTTATATTGCCCGTGACCGACCACACATAACATCACGGTCTCTCGAGTCCAAGCCTCCTTAAAGGGGATTATACGTTTCTTTCAAACCAACCATCCATGTCATGCCCAGGTAATCACTCTCATTTTGAAATGCAATTAATAAAAAATACAGTGCAGGTAGGATATTGGAAGCACTTGTCTACGATGGTAACAAAGCTTGAACGCTGATATGCAGCTTAGTGAGGATACCAGTAGTCATGTGCTTAACACATTCATTTTATCCAATTTATGACAATAACAGAGTGTTGGGTAATTTGCATTTCTTTTGTTCATTAAGTTTAAAGAGTACAAAGTAGTTTATCAGACATACCAGAGATCTCATCAACATTTAAAGCAATCAAGACTTTAAAAAAATGGTCTCGGCCGAAAAAAAACCTCCCGAAAGGTGTTGAGATGTCGCCATTAATTTTGTCTTCTCTTTTTTTTTCGATAGAGGGAGAAAGCGAGAAGGGCAAACACAAAACCGAAGTGTTCAGTGTATGCCGAGCCGACACCGTGTGAAGAATGTATTGACCGAACCCACTAAGAGCTCTGTCTTAAATGGCTATCTTGTGAAGATATGAAAGGAGTGGAGACCAGGACATAATCGTAAACTGCGCATAACGAAAACTTTTATTATATACACCAGCACTTCTGAACCAATTTACTTTATTGTTAGCCTTCTTAGTGATGTGCAGGTTGAGATCATGGCTAGAAATTACATTAATAATGATTTCAGTTTGCAGCTATGGTGTGGCTTTTTCTTGCGTGGTTATTGTAAGATACTTTGATTATTTAAAGCAATTAAAATGCTTTTGCCAAATCGAGAAATTAATATGGTGTGTACGTTTGTAATACATGCAACCATGAAAGAAGGTAAGGATATGTTTTGATTTTGAACTTTGTAATGTGACTTCAATCATGCATTTTGTTTTTCAGTAAAAACATTTTACTCTGCCCGAACAGGCGAGCATCGTGGTCCTGAATTATTTCACGTTCTATCAAAATTATGGTACATTGATGTTTCCGGTAATGCACCTGTTGTAAGACATCTTTGAGCTATTTATGACTAAAGGAAATGATACAAAACATATTCGTTTTGAAGTATTGCCTCACAGGACTCTCAGTTCATAAAATACATCCAAGTTGTTCACTCATTAGATTTTTAGTGGCGGGGGTGGTGATATTTAAAGACCAGCATGCTGTATCTCCCTAGTGTGCAATACCATCTACAGTAATGCGATTATGAGGCTGAAGAGTTCTTATTTTTCATTATTGCATATCAATATGTAATCTACTTAAGAGTGTGAGAGAAGGAGGGAGGGATGAGAATGTGTCAGTCTTTTGAAGACAGTATGTTGATGTGTTCGAAGGTGGAAGAAAGGGCAGCTACGTGGGCTGGGAGTCGACTCGCCGAGTTGTGTCACGCCTTCGGATCGAGCCGGCCTATCTCTTCCCCGCCGAATAGCAACGATCTTATGAACGTGTTAACACTCTAAAGTGCAGGGGAATCATTCTTAGGGCATGCGTGTCCTTTCCTCACCAGACAACAGACAATGGCGTCTCCCGTTTGGAAACAAATATTCCCTTCCCATTAAAATTGATATGCAAACAAGACATTATTGCAAAAATGTCAGGAGATGGAGTTTGAAGGACACACTTTAATGTACTTTTTAGTCTTGTCCTCATGACACTCCGAGACGTCAAACCATATTAAAAGCTTATGTTCGTTATTTTAGGCAAGGTCAGACATGCCAAAGAGGAAAACTAAAAGCAGTTTAAATTGTCATGAAAACCAAGTCACCTACTGAATAGCTACCATTTCGTAACAGATCGACCAGCAAGTACTTCAAATACCGTTTATAAAACACAATCGTGAATAAAAGAATGTTGTAGACTTTGGGAATGGGTGACACAGTTGATGATGCTTTTTTGTTACATAAAATAAGGGGGGCGTGTGAAAAATTCTACGTCGTGACTCCGCTCACGAAGTCTCGTAGAGCGCCCGAAGTTTGCTTATGCTCATCGCCGGCGTCATCGGACAACTTGAATTCCTAAGTTATTTGCAATTTCCATCGGCAGACTACGAGTCAATCAACTCAATGGCGGCCATGAAATATTCATCACTCCTCAATACTCACTCTATGGCGGGGAACAGGACAAAAGTCTCATTTTTGACCGACGAGCGCAAAAGTGTGTCGTTTGCCATTCTTTCTGTGCTCTTTTACTTTTGCCGCGCGCAAAGTGCAGGGGCGATATCATAACGACCATTTAGGAGCCTTTTTACATCCAAGTGGCAGACTCAGAGAAGGAGTGGATACTTCATGCAAGGATTTTGATCACAAAACATCACAGTGTCAATGTCAGCCATCCATTTTTCAAGTCCACGTGCCTTTTTGTCCATATTCTAACTTGATTCCAAGAGCTCACTGTTTACAGCGCGGCATGCAAGATAATGCTCGGGCAGTAAAGTTTGACTGCACGACTTTAATGTGAATTCCGAAACTTCTTTGACAGAATGACATTGCATGCAAATAAATATCACCCTATTTTATTTGAGCACAAGTGAGGCCTGCTGATGAAGATTCTCACTTTTTTTATAACAACGTTCCTAGACGGAAATTCAAGATCAGTTAAAGTTCCGCTGTTAAGAAAAAGTAAACCTTTATCACCTAAGCAGTGAAAATCTGATGAAAATTGGATTAGAGATGCAGTTACGCAATTGTGAAGTTTTGCTTACTGTAAGAAAACAGTTCATAAGCGTGAATAAAATGAGCATGAATGAGTGAGCTGTTGATGCCAATTGCTTCCCAAATTGCCATTGCATTTTGCTTAGAAAATCTTGGCATATCCACTTCTTTTTCCTCAAAATGCAATTATGCGTTAAAATCCATATATATTATATTTCCGTTCGTCATTTCGAGGTCATTCAGATAGGAATGTCATTATGCTGTTAGCATTTACAGCAGAAAACTGACTTCAAGTCAGTTTTTATTTCCGTACACGATCAATGGAATTTTTTTTTAGATGCTGATAATCATCAGGTCACTAATTTGCATATTCATATCGCCTGTCTCAAACGTGTTTTTGGAAAAAATGTAAAACTTTACAATTTCATAACTGCCCTACTTTTTATCCCATTTTGATCACATTTTCTCTGGCCTGGTGATAGATTTATACTCCTTTCAGATTAACTTTTATAACCGGTCTGGAATTTCCTTTTAATAGAGTATACATCTTTGTAAAGTATTACTCTTTATCACATTCTGTAGGCAAAAGACTCTAGAAGTGATTATAATACTTAAAGATTGCCTAAATGGAATAATGCAGCATTTCATAGGTTCAAAGGACGCTTTTGTTTAACGGATTTCTTTACAAAACCAGCATATTGTTGGGCGCACTCCCAAATCTGATTAGGCACATTTGGAGTGCCACAAATATACCTCATTGTGAAGCGATCTTTAAAGATTCTGTAAACTAATCCATTTCAAGATTTGTTTGTACAGTTTTCTTTGAGGTCTATAAAAAACCACTTTCCCATGTTATGTTTTCAATATTATTCAGGAAGAAAAGGGATAGTATCGGGTAGGTTTTGCATGTACTGCGTAGACGTATTTCTATTTCCATTAACACCTCCTAGCAATGTTAAAGAGAAGAGGCGCGGAGGAACGCTGACTTGTCATACTTGCTGTCGATCATTCTTAATCTAATTTGGTGCAATCTGAAATACAGATTGATTCCAACAGTAATAGAGAAAACATTCCAGTCTCCTTGCGGATATATGGTGATCTTGGATTGCGTATAAAGGATGTGCGACATTGAGCATTATGTCACATGTGAAAATGTGTGCAATGTCGTTCGGAGTTCAGACGTACATTGCATTCCTGCACTTGAAATTAAAGCGCTCAATAGATTTGCAGATTGCCGATATTGCGTCTCATTGAATATCTCAGAGCGCTTAGACAAAGAAACACTTTTTGCTTACGCCTGTAAACATTTGTGCGAACAATCAGCATCTCACCCAATGTCAGAAAGAATTCTGATGTAGCCGCTAACTTATTGCACTTATTTCATTAGTATTTTTGTTTAATACATTAAAAGCTTTTGCTCCCGTACATTCAGCATTTGTCATGTACTTTGCTTTTTTTCAAAGCAATATCCCATCTTTTTTTTTTTCTTTCTATTAAATTTCAAGTTAAATTCATGCCTCGCTGTGTATCCAACTTGCCGCTGCTGCGCTATTGTTTTTATCTTTCCGTATTATATTACAAATTCTCAAACCGGCATGAATTTAATAGAAAACATGCATATCACAATTAAACTAATTATATAGTGCAAACCATCTCGCTGATTTACAAACTCCTACGAATAATTAAAGATTCTTTGTGGTTCACTTGTTTCTCTTGTAGGTGAAGAACTATGAAGTCTTGCATTACATCGACTTCCAAAATATCTTTGTTTTCTTCTTATTTCTGAGATCTTTCTACATTAGTTATACATGATACCAAGAATCGTAATCTTTTTTTTTACTCTTTAGTGCTATAACTTGCTGGTCAAAGGCAATTTTCGTCCTGTAGGTAAATCGATTTCATTTCATTTTTTCACTATAATCAGTAAAACAACATGGTAATAGGTTTTCCCGTTCATTTTCAAACTTTTTTCATTTAATTTAATAGATTTGTAGTTCAAATTCGCCCCGAGAGATCTAGAATATGCCAATTCTACTTTCAAAATCATCATTTTTTAACAAAGTCTATTTAATTTAGTAATTTGTCACACATTTTCGTCATTTACAACTCAAGTTCGGCCGTCACACTCGATGCACACAAAACAGCAAAAGCAATTTCGTCTTTCGTTAAATTTTCCTTCAAATTCATCTTTTCTGTTGTGATTTCCGGGTTATTTCATTTCCTGCAACCATTTACCTTTTCCACATTTAGGAGTTACATACACACTCGTGTACCCAACCACTACACACACAAAACCACAGAAACACGTACACACACACACACACACACACACACACACACATAAACACACCCTAATCAGAGTAAAAACGGAGACATGCAAACGTATGTTTGTCACACAAGGGAAGACAGTGATCCACGATTTTTAGGCACATTATATTATGATTAAAGACAGTTTTTGTATGTGTAGGGCCCTAGAGTTTAAGTCCGTTTCAATGTCCTTTTCATGTTGAATAAAGTTTGTTTCATACATAAGATGTAGTAACATAAAATCAGGAAACAAAAGAGCTGAAGTCCAAATGTTACCACGACATGATCAAAGTTGTCTTTACTGCTTTTAATGTTCTCTGACTGACGAATACCAGGAGATAGTGCACCGGCTGAGATTTGGTTTACCCTCACAATAAACAACCAATAGCATCTGACTAATTTGTTTTAAAGATTCATGAAATTGTGTGAACAAAGACGAATTTGATCCTTACATTCTCCAGTCGGCGGCGGGGATGAATTTCAATGACAACTGACAATTTCGTATGCGATGTCCTTGAAAATGGTTGACCATGTTGACGAAAACGAGTTATAATGACAATTATATTGCATAAAATGAAGCTAGAATTTGCATTCTGCGTGCTTCTCGTGACGAATTTGAATAGAAAGATCTTTGAAATGGATTTTTAAAAGGGCGAAAATGGACGGGAAAACCTATACTATATGTATCTACTTTATGTGTGACGGATGGGGAAACGCAGACATGTCTACATTGTTAGCAGAATCAGATTATGTTATCTGCATAGGAATGAAGTGGCATGAGAAAAAAAAACGCCGTACGGTCTGTCTCTGGTTTGCGATTTGTGCGTTCTTCTGTCGTGCCAACCGTGAATTTTCACTCCGTAGCAGGGGAACCGGGGAAGTAATAAAGTTTGTTAATTAAATGGAATGGCACAAGAGGCAGCTGTTTTATTCGACGCCTGAAACGTTCTGACTGGTTCTGCTCATTCTCACACACGGTACCGTATTCCATTGTCTGCTCTAGATTCGTTATTACCCTTTGCCCTAGCCTTAAAGGTTGCTACAAAATACCAAGCTTATCATCTAAAGGCGGTTCGCACAGCGCCAATAATAAGATCAAGACGCATAATCAGCTGAAAGAAAGAACTAGAGGCGATGAAGACGGAGAATTTCCCTCTAGATGCCTTTCGGTCGGCATTGAGAAGGGAAGTACAAAGCTCTGCAGCCTCAAAAACCTACATCTTTTAAAAGTGGTTCTCACATAGTAGTGAAAATATCTTACTCACCCAAAATACGGAAGCGAACTGCATCTACGTGAGAGAAAAAAAATCGTTTTGAAATTATTAATGTTAGAATTACAATGAGAAAGAATGAATGAATTAAAAGAAAGAAAGAAATAATGAATGGATGAATGAATGAATGAATGAATGAAAGAATGAATGAATGAATGAAAGTGAAGCTTTACATGAACCTTAAACCCTTAAGAGGTAGTTGATAACATACACTAGGATGGTTGTGCTGTGAAGCCGTAAGCCCAAATAAACGATCAATATACAAGAACCAATCTCAAATATTCATGGCAATGAGGTAAAAACAAGAAGACGAAGTAGGCAGAATCGGCGGATGGACTTTCGAAAATTATTGTAATTATTAGAAAGGGATGTATGTAAACCATAAAACGTAATGAACACATTCAAAGTAAAGTATCAGATCGCTTCCCCTCCCCTGAAAAATTTAATGGAAATACGTGTCCTGCAGGAGGTACTATGCAACGTGCAAGTTGCTCACGTGATAATGGATTTATTGTTTCGAAACCTTGAGATCAACGTCTTTTGTGAGTTTGCATGCAAGTTCTGCTTGAAATCACAATGAATGGTTTCTGCTATGACCAAATGATGGCGATTACAGCAGCAGTGTTTGTTAAATGATTTGCACAAAAAAAAATGGAAACAAGTAAGATCAACGGAATACAAGTTAATGTTTAAAAACCTTGAAATCAACGTCTTTTGTGAGTTTGCAAATTCCGCTTGATATGACAAAGAATGGTTTCTGCTGTGAACAAATGATGGTGATTATAGCAGCAGTGACTGTTAATAATTTGCAAAAAAAAAATGGAAACCAATAAGACCAAAGGAATAATTATAATCACGATAATTGCGGGCAAGTGAGGTACATGAAATTGGAGAGTATTGGCGCTGGGTATCGTAGAATACCCATTCCAAATACCAAGACAAATAGTGTAGGGATACTTTGCTTTGTAAACATTTGTAAAGACGCCCTGTCGTGTGTACTGTTTTGTGTGAAATGTATTGGCATGCTTCTCTCTCCCTCCATAGCCTTATACAAAATCTATTACATGTCTTATTAGTTGCAAAGCAACACGGCTATCCATTCGAAAATGCCGGTAAGTCTTCTGGAAAGCTGAAGCCCCCGTGCCTCATCCTCACATTGCGACAATGGCGGATGTTTTCTCCGACCCGTTTCTCCCTCGGCTAGTGT
This sequence comes from Diadema antillarum, assembly GCF_040938485.1. Taxonomy (NCBI): domain Eukaryota; kingdom Metazoa; phylum Echinodermata; class Echinoidea; order Diadematoida; family Diadematidae; genus Diadema; species Diadema antillarum. Next base: position 1,249,612 of record NW_027270891.1, on the reverse strand, counting down.
TTCAGCCCAAAAAGCGATCGGTGCACCTGTTGACGGGGTGATCTTGTACCACCGAACACTTCGTGTGCATGCCGGAGAGGTGGACACAAATACCCCTCTTGAGCGCTCGGAGTGCAGCGACTATGCAGGAGACACTGTTTGCTCTTCATCCTCAGCTGACAGTCAGAGATAGGAAGAGAAGAGACACGAAGAGAGAGAGAGAGAAGAGAGAGAGAGAGAGAGAGAGAGAGAGAGAAGGAGAGATAGAAAAAAAATAAACCTTAACGATGGATACAGTCGTGATCCAAGGAAGAGGGAAATTGGACTTCCATACATTAGGGAGCAGAGTTTGGAAAGGTAGAAATACATGGAAAAGTAACGACAACCTAAAAAAAAAAATCGTCAACAAGTTTATAGGAGGATTTTATTAAGTATGACTCTTAAAGATGCCCCCTTTAATATTAACATGTTTGTCCAATCATTGATGGTAGTTATAATTATGATTAAATATTAGCGTTTCATTTGGAGATTAATGCAAACTTTCTTTATCATTTAAGGCGGAATTCTTCCAGGGCAAGAAAGGGAACTCATAGTAATTGAAATTATCTTTGATAAAGAGGTTAAACCTTTTGGGGAGATATACAATCGAATCTTATTTTCAATTATTCCGTAATCATAGTGATACTCTGCGAGATTCCAGATGCCTTGTGAAAGCCCGCTTCCCTGAGTGCAATGAGCGCATTTCTCAGTTATTTATTCATAACGGCTAGATTATGTGCTGATGTGCAGGTTTAGAGAGAAACTAATTTGATGGATATTTTTGTTGTTTTTTCGAGTCTGTGCAGACCGGACTAAAACTAAAAACTTTGGCAGATTACCAAGTGAAGAAGTAAGGGAAGATAGAGTATTTAGAATCAAAAGAAAGCAAGAGAAAACAGGTAGCTCAACATTCACTCATGTATAATTCGGGCATGGGGATAACAGACCTAATGCTGCAACACCCACCTGGCGAATCGGAGGAGTGCTCAAAGGTTTGTTATTCTGAAGGTTCGTTTAAACCGAGGATTCGTTACTCCGAAGGTTCGTTATGCCGATATTCATTATTCCTAAACTTTTGTAGCACCGAAAGTGAAATAAGATTCGTCCTTTCGAAGATTCGCTCATCCTCGAATTAAAAAAGGGTTAGTTATTCCGAACGTTCGTTAATCCGACAGCAAAATAATTTTAGTAATCAAAAGGGTCCCTTAGTAAGCACATCTCATTTTCTTTTTAGTTTTGGATTCACGAACGTTTGTTGGAATGACCAACCTTGTTTCTTTTTCGAAATCACGAACCTTCAAAATAACGAACATCACCCGTCTTTCTCATTGGATTCGACATGCTTGCTCTGTTATCAAGAATTATATATTGTGTGTCGCGTTACGATCTTTCCAATAATCAACACTCCTGCAAGATGCTTGCATGAGCTGTGACGCTTAATTGCATTATGTGGTGTCTAGTATTTCTTTCAAAATTATTGCTCTTTTATCTTTAAATAAGTTTTTAAGTACTACAAAGTATAGTGTTTTATGCGACAGACATAAAAAAATGTGACATGCAGACTATCAAATGTGATTTTGTCTTTGGTCTCCCGTGGGTTTTACTATTTGCCCCACAAGGCGAGTGCTGCGATATTTGAGATATATCTATTGACATTCAATGGAATATATACATTCATTAATATTGCATATATATCATTCATCTCCGCATATTGTCTGAGTCAAGGATGTATGTGATGTTTAAGATACATGGACCATTTTTTTTTTCCTGACGGCGTTACCACTTTACAGGCATTACTACAGCAGCATGTTGATGTGAGGTCAAGGTACTTCTTTGCCCGTTGAGCTTGACGGATAGTGCGTGTCTATCCTCTCATCGTGTGGCTTCCTTCGGGAATGCTCGATATGTTTACACGAAAGGAATTCTGCCTTCTATGCATTTTCAATTAAGCATAGGAATTATTTGAAGAGCTCTCCACGTACTGTATGGAAAAAATTACAGACATATGAAATCGCAATGTTAAGATTGTATATTTCCCTTGAACAAAGTTGTCCTTCTTCTTTTTTTATTGACCAAGGAAAGTTGAGTATCTACAAACAAGTAATTCGTACATTCTTGTGGTATGCCTTCAACTTTTAGAATGCTTCGTATTGTTTTGTTTCGTGGGACTTGTATCGTATTTTGTATCCCATTTGGAAGATCCATGTACTTTGAACTTCCCTTAGGGGTGCTTGTGAAAAGAAGACTTCCTTTGGAGCTTATTTGGAAAGCGCCCCCCCCCCCCCTCCCCTTCCCTCCCCTCCCCTCCCCTCCCTCCCCCATCGCTCCTCCTATCACTCCTGAGAGCGGTGCAAATAAATGAGTTTTGTTTATAATCAGTGCGGTCTATAATCCATCGCATTACGCTAGGTACGCTATTTCCGAGTGTCTATTTGTTTAGAGAACCGACATGAAATACGCACAGGTAATCCTACAGGCACATTCTCATTTCGCTCTCACTCTACTGTCGATGTCTCCCTATATCCCATGCTTCCTCAAACTCTTTAGAGGGTAGAGAGATAATGCGTACGAGCCTGGGATGGAGGCTAGAGCTACCATCATCGGGCGTCCGCAAGGCGTGCGTGCCATGTAGAGCAGCTAACCTCTTTAGTGTTCCTCTTGGCTTCTTGTTTTCCCCCCTTTTTCTTCCGGGGGGGGGGGGGGGGGGGTTGAGGCTTGATTGATAACTGCCATGTGATTTGAAGGCTGTTGGAGCATGATAACCTGTTAGTGATCACATTTTAAAACTTCAGGAAAGGCAAACGAACTGTTTCTCCTTTTGCTTTAAAAAAAAACAAAAAAAAAACATTTCTATCGAGAAGGAGAGCAGCCCTACGTCAAACATTCAGCAAAATGAAGCTATCACGGATCGATGTTCTTAGAATCACTGACTGTTCATCACTTGCCACAGTTTCCAACAACCTCGGATTTCAGCGAAATTGTGCCACGCCCCTTATTCATCCGGTTATTGTTTACGTCATAGAGCTGAGTGTTCGTTGTTGAGAGATTTTCGAAACAGCAAAAGATAGGCGTCATGAGGGAGATTGGCAAATGGTGTCATTGCTGAGATTGTATCTCACTTTATGACGTTCAAATAGGTTTCTTTCATGTCGAATATGACGTGCTGGATTTCATTTTCTCTTTGCTGCCAAGCGATGTTTATATTAAGCGGTTGGCATATAAATAAGGAAAGCACGAGGTGAAACTCTACTGAAAGGTTTCCCTCGTGGACAAAGCTCGCTATTGTGACGTTTTCTTGGGATCAACTCCTCCAAAACAGGTGCAGAATGAAAACTCGCTAAAATGGGGATTGGGAAAAATGTTATAAACAGATCCATTCGATTTCGTTGGGGAGATTGTGGAAACGTGTCAACAGCACGAATCGTTGCCATGGGATACATGAATAAATAGAGAAATCTTTTTATTTATTTCACTTTCATAGATTGGTCAACTCAGTGGAAGAAAGGAGCATTTTTCTTATCATCATGATCACTGAACTTTAATCGGCAGACTAGCAGCAATAACCTATTACGTATGTTCTTCCATCAACACGGTCAGTGACGGTAGACTAGTCAAGAGGAAACATACGACCATACCCTGACGTTGTTTGAATAGTATTTTTTTTTGAGGGGGTATTTGTTCATGTGTTGATCGAGTTGATAGATAGCCTAAAATATCAAGACGAACAAAACAAACAGTTCATGATGGAATAGAAAACGCATCAAAGAAACGTTCTCCAATTATTCTTCAGTCATAACTAAACTTACGTGTCAAACGTCATCACACAAACAATGCATAATGCAAGGAATGAATAAGTATGCATAAAGATCGCATAGGTTGATTTTTTTATCCATGTGTGGTAATTACTATTTCCTTATTAGTTATGTCGGTATCAAAACCATTGTCCAGCCCAATATCTATGATTTCCATTATTTTCATCATCATTTTTTTTTTCATATTGAGAACGATTTGAAATTCAATACAGTAGTACCTTATTACGTAGTGAAAACAATGCTTCCTTCGTAAAGGTTTAAGAATCAATACTTGCCTTGGGGTGTTCGAGATGTCATTTTTGTTTTAGTCAATTCGCTCTTCATACAGTATATACTGGTTGAGTGGATATCTTGTGTGTAAAAACTTGACCTTTATTGTACACGGTCGTTTTTCTCGTTAATGTGAGCGTGTAGAATGAGCAGTGCAATTTAGATAGAAGCTATGTTTAGGGACACAATTCATGCATTTTTAGCTGAGATGACGCACATTCAGACTTTCCTACATTGTTGTCACATTACTGCTAGGAAATGATCACACATCAGACGCTTTGGCTGATGACTTGTGACACTTGTTATGAATAATCTTCAATTCTATAGAAAAGGCGAATGATAAATCAAGCTTGGCTTATCTAATAATGTCATGGTAATGAATTTAATCAGGTTTTTTTTTTGTTTTATCCTCGGTTAGTCTCTCCCTCTCTCCTTTTCCATTTAATTAGGCTGTTTTGTTGAGGCTGATCATTTTGATTTGCGGTTGTTTTTTTTTTTCTTTCTTTCTATTTTCTTTGATGGCCTTCAAAAACATCCTTTTCTAGAATGATGCAAGACAGAGTTCTTGTTTTTCTCTTTAATGATGCAGTAATCAGCCGACGGTCTGGCAAAAGAAGACTATTCTCACTTACTCATCATCGATATATTGGCTTACACTTTTTTGACTGACACTATATATAATATGTCTGATGAAACTTTGACACGAAGTCATTTAGAAAACCGAACGAGACTATTTCTGACGCGACTTAAGTCATTGCCTTTTTTAGCCAGTATTGTCTTTGCAATAACCGGCAAGCACTTCGCATTGTTTTATTGCCACACAACATGCAAATAAATAAGATTAACACACACATGAGTAAAATATTGATCGATTGATAAGTGTAGTTAACAATAAGAAAGTGAGCAAAATTGTATTGGTTAATGAATACATAAGTACTTTGATAAAACACATACTTATGAAGTATAATAACACTCATGGTTCACACCAGTCTTACTGCTGTTTGATACCTCTTAAATTTGAGATTTGTTCATTGGGTTAAAATAAACTTGTTTGAAATAGTAACGTACGCATAATGTAGCTGATGCTTCCAGCATTTATTGAAATTGCTAATACATTTTTTTTTTCATTGCTTTATGCGAAGGAAACGAGCTTTGTAAAAGCTAACACAAATTTCTGTCACTGTTTATCTTTGACGCGACTATTAGAAATTTATCACGTTTACATCAGCGTCTTTACCGCTAGAAGTTGACTCAACAGAGACTGGCGAGAAGGACTTTTTCCCTTCGTCTACTTCTTCTTTTTCAACTATATGCTCCCAGTTTTAGGGCGCCGAATCAAGAAGGAAAATTTATTCTATGAGACTATCGGTATGACGTCCCACAATGTTGAGTAAATATCACGATTAATAATTGTCACTGGACCGACTAAAAATCCCCCTCTACCTCGTGTTCGACCATACCAATGGATGACCGAATCTCCATTGGTCTTGGAGATTTAAGGATCTATGAGAGAGTGGTGTGCCCTCGCTCAGGTAAATCCTAATTAACCACGAACACACAATGGCACAGGAAACACGCTCACTTGAACAATTGCTGAATTTATGCAAATTTGTTTCTCATCTAAAGTAGGCAAAAAGAAAAGATCTTTCCTGGCACGGTCAGTTCATTTCCATGAGAAGTGAAATCCTGAAGTTAATCCTGCACCACCTCTGGTTCTCTTTTTCCCTCTTCTTTTTAATCCTTCCTCTCATTCAACCCCTCCCTCTCTCCATCTCCCCCTCTCTCTCTATCTATCTCTTCTTGTCGTATTTTTATAAGACGAAAATTGACATTGAAATTGACTCGATGGATTGAATCTGCCCTTGTCAATCCCTGGATTTCGCAAATCTTAGCTGACGCGAGAAGCAAGTGTAAATGATAACCACTATTCGTGGCCGTCACTTGGTGTATCGTACAGACTTAATCTCGCCCTGTCACGGACCGGCTCTGGACGGGGCTCCATCTCTTTCGGTTTCCATTAGTCTCCCTGTTTGCACCCTCTGCCCCATTGGTTGGTTTGCTGAGGAGCTCAGTACGCATAGTCCCGTGTATTTACAGGCAGCGACATTCTACAAACTCAAGACACGGACCCCGGCATAGACCCTACAGCCTGAAAGACAAACAAAACGCTGTTAGCTTTTCTTCTAGCACTGTGACTATTGCCGTGGAATTGTTCTTCCTGTCTGTTTGGTATGTCGATTCCAAAACAGCTTAACTTTACACACATGAATGTCTGCATGCACGGAAACTCACGTCACGTTGGATCTAAATTTATCACCGTCCAAGAAAAATGACCCAAAGTCCCATGCTAATTAATGAACCGAACTATGACATCTCCGATTTAGAGAAATAGAAGAAGAAAAAAGTTTGTTAGCACTTCGTTTTCTAAAAATGGAAATGGAAAGCTGCGATGACCAGCCCTATTTCCCGTGTCTGCAATCACTGTCAGACTTTTTACCCTTAATACAAAGACTTGGCAAGGTGTGTGCAGCCTTATTGCCCCTGCCCCAAGACTAAATTCGCTGCCCGAGAGACACGGCGATCAGTCATGCCTGCTTAGGGGGGAAGTCGCGTCGATTCCAGAACCTCACCAAGTCACGTGATGCTTTATTTGGAGTGTTATTGGAGCCAATTTAGGCCTATCTTTGCTTCTCGACAGTCGTTCATCATAGCAGTCAGCACTTTTTAGTCATAAACGACGAGTACTTGGCATTATTGATAGTCGTCTTTAAAAATAAGAGTGACGTCACAAGGCTCAAATTGCCTTCTCGATGACTCTGTTCCGCAAATCTCGTCAATTTATACAGAACAATTGCCTCACTTTTGCACTCCAAAGTTCACCATTTGATTACAAACACTAGGATGGGCGTTTGGGCATTTGATTTTTTTTTTTCTTGTGGGAGTTTTACTCGAGTCGTCCCGTTCATCGTTTACCTAAGCCAAAGCAATATCATTTGGAAATGACTCCTCCCATTCCATGCTAGACTTTAGGTTCCCGATGGAGTGTGAGACTCATTTTCATTTCAAGCCAAGGCCAGTCTGCTGATCAGGCATTCACCCGGGTATTCCATCTTCTTCTCCTCAGGAGCTTTTCCCACGCTCGTATTGAGGGCGTCACTTCCATCCAAACAGCGACGCAAATTACCAACCATCTTTGGCACAATTGTAATGATTTTGTTTTTTCATTAGCTGAACATAACAACAGCATATTATGTACCCAATGAGATTCATCAATTAAGGTTAATAGAATAGTGACGCTATATCTAAGCTAGTGACGTCCTTGTCTATACGAATCTCGGCGCCTATATGATAATGTGCTGGAATTTTCGGACGTGTAAGCAATTAGCATTCGGCTAATCTCCAGTACTCTGTAACCAGAAGAATATAAGAAATATATGATTTGGGGTTTTATCACATAATGAAAATATTTGATTGAATTAAGATTCATCACAGTCGATTGTGTTTCCATTGTTCCGAATGACATTATTGTCAATAACGTCAAAATTTTGGTTTCATTTCGGTTGAGTTTATAAATGTCATATGTTTAAAATATTATGCAAACATTACTCTCGTCAACTCATCATTTTCACTTTTTTTAAATATCGCTAAAATGAGAGTCAAAGAACAATCTAGTTATTTCAAACACATGTAGCTATTTCATTCACGGAATAAGATGTAAAAAATATGGAATTGATCAGTAAAGTATTAGCATCTGCTTGATTAGTCAGTAGTACCCCCTCCCCCTGTATTTGTTTCGTAATGACAGTGACGCGCAGTTGACAAGATTCAGTCCTTTCACAAGGAAGACTATTTTTACTGATTTGCTGACACAACACCCTCTCATCAAACGAATCAAAACTTTCATTAGCATTCTAGAACGCAAGAATGACCATGGGCTGTCTAAATTGCTGATGAGAAGGGAATGATGGAAAGACAAATTTAGAGAATGAGAGACAGACAGACAGACGGACAGACAGAACAAGTGAGATAGAAAGATAGATTATAATATAATCTATCTTTTATATTATTGACATTTGCATTAACATTCAGCTCCAAAAGTACAGTCGCAGAACGTGTATTAGCATGATTAAAATGCACTTGATTAGGAAATGTGTCTCAGCTATCTGCATGGCTTGAACATCTCTCTTTCTCTCAGCTGTCTTCTCTTTTCTCTCTCGCGTCTGTGTCATCAACATTTCTCCACCGGCACTTCTATAACACCCCTTCCGCCCACACTAGCTCTCAGTAAGAATAGATCTCAGTTCCTTGTGGTTTTGGTCTGATTAAACTCTGCTCCTCTGTGTATCAAAGCCCCACACCTCGGAAAAGAATATCGATCAATACCGATTCCCTGTCCTTCGATCGATAAACAAGATTTCAACATCCGTGTCGTAAATGAAACGTTGCAGTCAAGTGTGAACAGTCGGAGAGCATTTCTAGCTCCCTTGCTCCTAGAGCACTAACTCTCAGATGGTACATTTCCCAATTAACATGGTTTTTTTTTTTTCAAATTCTTGCTATCGTACTATTCTGCTGTTCCAGCTACAGAGTAGATGGGGAGTATTATATTTCGTACGTCTGTAATCATGACAGTTTGTGGTTCAAATGCTAAAAATTAATCCTAAAGTGCAACCAGCACTGAACGTAGATTCCCCCAAGTGAGATTTAGCTAAATTATTTTAGCGTGTCAAAATTGCCAATCATTTGTATCCATTTAACATGTTTAATGGCATGAAGTGGAACCAGCACAATCTGCATCACTTCATACAGTGATTTTTCTAAGATTAATATAATGCAACTCGACTCACCATCAGAGGTGTGGCATACAAAATGTATATAGGAGGATGTTGATTATTAAACGAAGGTGTGAAAAGCAGTCAGTATGTCAATATTACACCATGTACGAGATATGCGTCCCTATGCACACTGCTCAAGGACACAGAAGAGATATTTTAAACGCCTATCGTCAGTATTTCAGAGCTCATCTGTCCTAAGTGGCAGATTTCATGCATCCCGTCACTAGTAGGACGTGGCGATGCAGGTGTTTTTGGGAGGCAGATTTCCAGGTTGGAAATATGATGCCGGAAAACTTCTTCAGTTTGCTTTCTTTGTGGATAATGTGAGATGCAGAACTTTTTGAGATGTTCAAGGTGCTAAGAAAGAATGACTCGATGTGTTTGGTCAGCGATGTGTCCGGGATACAACCAATCTTTTTACGTTCTCACACATTGCCCACACCCCTTTGTTGGTGGCGGGGGCTGCTGAGACAAATTTGGAAGCATCACGGTGTGGCTGTCTTCTCTTCTCTTAGTCAATTCTTTCATCGTCATCATCATCAATAACAACAATTTCCCTGTCGTCATCATCAGCAGCAGCAGCGACAGTGTCGTCATCACACTGTCATTATCATCATCATCACCAACACCACCACCACGTTAATTGGTGGTCCATGCACCCTCTAAACAGAATGCGTAATACAACATAAGGTGGTCCAAATAACAGATAAATATAACCTTCCATCAAATCCGCCTTCATCTAACTAATTATCTTCGTAACCCAATTGAGATGTTCCTTCCCTGGACTCTTCTCAGGTTGCTTGTACTGCAATGTTCTGTATGCCTGACATTTATCATTTACGAGCAGCTAAGAATAGGAGACAACGTGGGAAGAATAGCACAGCATGTTTGCCTTGTTTACCGTGCCATCGTGTGTCATCATCAACCCAGACGAGATATCACTGTGTTTATCAAAGGCAGAAATAGACCGTAGTGCTTCAATGAGTCGGGTTTCCACCATTACAGACGACAGTTATCCTTTCAACTACCGTTTTCAAGTGCCATATCACCATGGCAACAGATCACATGATACGGTGTGGTAGATCATCAGGACCCTCACCTCCCCCACCCTTTGATCTATCTGTTTTAAAGTAATCTTAGCTGGCCAAGTTGTCCTGGATTTCCGAGGATGCAACTTCATGGCAACGAAAAGTCATATCATCCACATCTGTCGGTGTTTTTAGTATTTGGAGCAGAGTTGGGTTTTCAAGAGCATTAACCAGTGTTCCATATTCGGTGTCAAGTACTTGTTGATAGAGGGCAGCATAGAGTTTCTCATGAATACAGCAGAAAGCTTGTAAGAAGAGCAACACAAGTTAAAGTTAGGAAAACACAAACTTCATCGGAATATCACTTCCTGGGAACGTAATCAATCTACTTCATTTTCATTTGCTGACGTCAAAATGACGTAGGTGACAACAATGGGATGAGCCTTGTCTAATTAGCGTGGGGAACTGTTACCTTATTTTCTCACCAGTTTCGTTTTCCTAATGAATAATGATTCATGTCTTTGTTTGTGCCACTCTTGTAACTGTACGTTTTGACTTCGTGTCGTAGAGTGTGCTATTCAGATTTCGCTGTTGTTATTTAGATTCATACTTCCCTCTTGTCATATTTAGTTATAAACCACAACTTTTCAATCCAAAAGTTTCATGTGAGTGAATGAAAAAAAAAAATCGGACAGCAACGATAATTGTACCAACGTACGTAGAGTACATGATGAAAAAATCAACAGCGAATTATATAGATAATCTCGCCTCCCTTGAATTGTCCGCAAATAACTTCTGATCTTATCCTTTTCATTTCTTTGTACTCATACATCGTTGTCTGAAACATATGCCTTTGATCTATCGCTATGTAGAAATCGTCGCTGGGGGAAGGTAAGGCTGACTAATGGGGACCCAGCTACGTTTCATTTAGAAGGCCAAAAATTCCCGCCCACTAGCTCCGCCTTTGACAGACAGCGAAATAATACGATCAGTGATGTTCTGGACGCTGCAATTCTGCTCAATTACCCACGTGTCATCTTGCTCTGGCAACCCTAGTTCAAAGTACCAACATCGCTGTAAACAGCAGACGAGATTCGCCAGCATTCTCTCTCATGCGTTTCATTTTTTTCTTCTTTTTTATGAAACTGTTTTTCCTCCGTATTTCGAATCATCGGACGGCCAAATCTAATCAGTAGCCGGACCATATCGTGGTCATGAGGTGACAGGAAGACACGAAAAGAGACCAGTGATTTCCCCTGAGTTGAATTTCCTCCCTCATCCCCTGGATGGGTAATTCACTTGTTGGCTGATGATGCGCTCCATTGGCACGTAATGTGGCGACTTCATGGTATCTGGGCCAAGTCAAGGGATGAGTAGGCTGTGTTCTGCTGGTTTTCTCGAAGCTACAATCATTCATGAATTAAAACTACTCCTCTTAGTAGAACAGTGGACACGGTTTCTGCCAAACGTGCTGCAGGTTTTCCACTAGAAAAAAAAAATCTTACAAGAAGTTGACAAACGGAAATAAATAAATCGTCCGGTTTTGGAAAGACATCCTCTTTTAAAGCAGCAACTGTGTGTTCGTTTATTTGCAAGATGGTTCCACATTAGCTGAGGAGAATGATAAATTGAAAAGAATAGATGTACTTTTATAGGAAGGGCAAACCACTCAGATGATCATCTGCTTCTATTATCACCCGTTCTACTCAATTTATTCTGCTCTTAAAAAGAAAAAGTAATTACAGAAACAACTTATGCTTAGAGGTAATAGATTAACTTAAACTTTTCAACATGAATCTTCGTCTTCACACAGAGGGCGCCAGAGAACAATTGTGCAGTAAATTGGAAAAATATAACATCAGACGAGGATGTTCCCTGCGTCTTGTCTTAGCCTGAGAATACATTCCCACGGTAATTTGATTCGCCGCCTTTTTTATGATGCTGATGGTTGAATCTTGTACGAGCTAAATGAAACTTAGAAGGAGAATGGCGTCGGTAGGAGAAATTCATTGTCTTTGCCAATTATGTTAGTATGAGGCATAAAGACGCTAACTATTCAGTAGGTTCTGCAAAGAGGAATTATTTGTGCTATTGATGCTATCACTACCAATTTATCCAAGCTGTTTATACCAACCCACACTGCGTGGGCTTTCTTGGGCAAGAAACAATATTTTTTATTATTATTTTACTGTTATCAAGTGCACGGCGTTAGATCACGAGATGATATTCATACTAAACGTTAGTCATAATTCCATCATTATGTTAAAAATAAAAGGAGATAACTGTAACACCTGAACCCTATTAAGCCGTTTAACTGCTAAAGCCTCGTTTCATTTTTTTTTCTTCCGAAATCTGTATGTTATATTGCAAGGCACTTGACATCTCTTTAATGATTACAAAATATTACGACCGATAAGAACAAAATATACCTTATCGAGTATATCTACCAAACGAGGCGATTACATGTTCCGATGTCGATTTGGTTAATTTCATGTATGATATCAGTGGCGTTTTCACATATTTTTCCTAAATTAAGCAGAAGACCACATCCGGGCATGTATTCCCATGTTGTCAAAAATGGCATTGCTTTCATCGCGTTAATTTCTGTCAGTAAGAAGCATTCAAGACTCAAGCTGTTCAAATTAAGCTTCAAGTTAAATATTTCGATGATTTTCGCCTAAGATACTTTCTCTTTTCAAATTTGTGTCATTGTTCTTGTTATATGCGTGCGCAGTCAGCTTGGATTTCTCATCAATACTGACATGCAGAACTGTTTTCTCTACCAGCAAAATCAACCATGGTTCTGTTGTCGATCTTGTGCACGATCACGGCATTGTTAAAGCCCACTTCCTCCTTTCCACTGAATATCTCGTTTTTTCTGACTCCATCGAACTCAGACCATCAGCCGGGCCACGCTTTTTTTTTCCCCGCCAAACCTGATCGCTTCGCACTCTCCACGGGTTCAAGCCATCGTAACAAATCCCCCGTCATCACGGGGACATGTGTGCGTTTATATTAACACGATATGGGCTGAACTCCTTTATACCCACTACGCCTACTTACGCCACATTCCGTCGGAAATGTGGGCTGTTTTATCAGGTATACCAGCCATTTGCGAGAAAAAAATTTGAGATGATCAAGGGGGTCAAACATTATCTACGTCAATTTGATGACCTTGATGACTTAATGGCTTCCTAAGAATGCCCTTACGGAATAGTAAACGATCCTTGCAAAATTGAGCGATTCTTTATCTAGCTAACGGTGTATGCACAAGCGAGGAGCATAAAATGTCGGATTATGCTGCTTTTGTTTTCGTTTTTCATTTTACGCTTTAATAATGAAGACGGGTAACAGATTAAATAGATCCGCTACTTCTAAGATTAAGTTTGTGGCTATCCGTTCTAATCCTACCCTGTACATTAAAAAAGAAGAAGATGACAACCATTATTGCACTTAAAGGTTCATTCCCAGAATTTTAGTTGACTTTATTAGATGAGTCTACTTTAGACACAGTATGCCCTGAATCTACATTAGATAATGATATTCCTTTGACTATGTCTTCTCATCGAATATGCGTACTCATCATTCATTTGTTTATTTGATGTGATCGAAATTAAAGTGTGACACACAGCTAAGCAAAATGATCTCCATAAACAAATGACTCACAGATAATTGTGAGTTGGTTGGTAGTAATTGTGTACATAAAGTACCCCAGAATAGTTTGAACCAATGAGGCGCAGACAAGTTCGTTCGGATAATTCAGAGGTACTGAGGTACACAATTACTACTGAACCATGAAAAAAGAAAAAAAGCTGTGAGTCATCATTTTCACAAAAAAAAAAAAAAGATTTGAAAAAAAATCTTTAAATTATGGCTAGAACAGTCCGCACAGAATTGTGGAAATATCATGCATCCGATAATTATTGCATTCATTTAAAAAATTATGAAATAGAAATTGACGAATCAGGTTACAAAAATGGGCTAACTCATTGATATGATACTGTTTATGCGCTGAAATAAAATTTTCAATCAATCTTCAATCAGATTGTATGCTTTTCTCTCTTTTTGGAGGAGGAAATTGTGATTGCATTGATTAGAAATTCGTATGAAACGTGAAGAAATGGAAGTGAATTTATCTATGATTGTTATTGCCCTTTTTGATACAATACATTTCTCAATGATTTTCTGACTTATAATAATCCTGGGGTTCAGTTTCAGTTTAGTTTTCAGTTTAACGATGGCACTAGGATGAATGATAGCAGTACTAATGTAAAAAAAATGATGAGAATGATAACAAAATATTTAAACTGATTATGTGACTGACGACATTTCTTAGAGAGTTATGCGTTTATGCCTTTATAGTGTATTCATAACATGACAATGACGATTTATTCTTAGCATCCATTATCCACTTATCATCTCTAACCAAGAAAATAGATAATGAGAAAAAGGTTAAACAAACATTGATCAATAATTTAGGGGTAAGGTGTTTAGATGCGTTTTGTATATAACGTATATTATTTTATATACGTTATAGTACATAGCGTATATTTATATTATACGCTATAGATACGTATGTAGATGTAGAGTCAACGATATTCATTGTTTGATGAAATAGCAAACATAATCACACAGATGCACAGAGTGTGCTGAACAATGCACTACTTAGTGTAGGCCTATAATGCATTGAATGATGGTTGGAAAAAATACAGACACTCGTGATTACGAAAGCTCGTCTAATAGAAGTTAATACCCTCTTCCTTTAATTCAATGTTTATTCATTCTCCAATGAAACGATGAGAGAAACAGAATTGATATGAAACATTAGCGGACGACAAAACTCTAGAAAGAATATCACGGCACACGATTTCATGACATCACGATGCTGGTATAATTATGTTGATATAATGAAATAGGGCCAAACGTCATGTGCGACATTTGAGGTTTAATGATCCATCTTGCGTGCGTCTGGATCGGAGCAAGGATTTCTTGGATTGGCAAGCGATATTAAAGGATTATATAACGGGAATCGATAACAGCCTAATCAATGTTACGGGTGGACGATAATTGTGACTTTGGACAAAAAGACATGCTGTCCTCCACAAATCAATGTCCCCCCGAAGAGTGACCCCTTGCCTGCAAGGGTCTGCAAACAAGGCTCCTCCTCCTGGTCACTCTAATAGACGTAGACAGAGGATCGTGCTGGTGGACACTCGACATGTCACTTAAAGGACAAATGATGTAACCTTGAAGCCGAGGGATGTTAACATGGGCAAACTCTCGTACGTCACGCAAATGTCAACTCTGCTTTCTCTACGGCAACCACTCTGATCGGTAAACAAATCCATCTGGTTATATAAGGAGAAGGTTCGGCTAGCGCCATCCATGGCCAAAAGACTGAATGTGTGCGTAATCCATCCCCTGTGATGCTTTCAAGATAATAGTTAGGACGTGCAGTGGTTACGTTAAGACAATTTTATGTTTAGACCCTTATCTGACTAATCGGTTATTTTGCCTGACCTTACAACTCCTTATTATATCAAAGGAGGGGGCGAGAGAATACTGCATTTTTTTTTATTAACATAGTTTTAATCATCAACCTAATCCTACATGGAACAACGCCCAGGGTTAGGATATGAATTTGTTCTTATGTCATTAGAATTATCTTCCTATTTCCTATTTTTCGGATCTTTTAGCTGACTTTTCCCCAATACAAGCTCTAATTTTTTCTCACTCGCATTCTCTGAGGCTGATTTAGATCTGTCCTTGTAGTCTCATTTTCAAGACATGGAGTAATATTTTGCCGAATGGAGAAAAAAGAGACTAAGTCCACATCTTATGAAGATTGCATTTACTATAAATGATTAGTTTCAGTGAGCGCAGAATAATTGAGTTAATAATTCGGTTACAAGCATATCCGTTTCACATTTAATGTCAGGAAAACTGGCACGGCGCTCACGAAATGCTGGCGCACTGCTTACTTATACATACTTATACTTCAATCAAAGGGAAATATTGCATTTTTATGAGTACATTTAACTCAGCTAATGGGGCCTGGATGTGGGGCTGTTGTGAGCAATTGAGAATTTCAGAAAGAGCATTCCGGCATGGTTATGAATCAAATTTTCAGTCTGCATTAAGCGTCTTCCTGAATCAGTGACAGTGAACGATTTCATCAATGACTTAATTTATGCGTCTTTTCGGAATCCGAAGTTCACTGTCAAACGCAGTTACATCTTAGCGTAGTGTTATTCGAAATCAATCTCGAAAATCTGACAGTTTGAATCATGTAACATGTACACATGATTCATACAAGATTGAAATGAGTGTGACTAGCAAACTTGAATCAAAGGTCATCAAATTGCACTTAAAAAGAAAAGAAAAAAGTCTTACTGTGTGGAGAGACAAATTTGAATATTAGAGGAGCAAATGCAGCGACTCGCTGCCAGGTTTATGATAGATAAGCTGGCATAGCTGAGTTATCAGCTTCCTTGGCTTAAGCCTCCGCCTGATCTTTACAAAATCGAATACTTTTCATGTGTCTCGCAATACTATATTCCGTATGTTGTTGTTTTTTTTTTTGTTTTTTTTTTGGGGGGGGGCTGTTTTTTTTTTCTAAAAGGAAACGTGATACCACTTTCTTTAATGCCAAGAATATCTAATTCACTGCCAATATTTCTAAGGAAAATGGCAACAAAGAAATCCTCCACCTCCTCCATCTGCAAAATATGACTTGCTGGTTCCCTGCACGGTGCCACTACAATTAAGGTCTATCCGTTCGCACCTTTCACTTTACCAAACAGTTTGTGTACCAGGAAATTGGAGTAGGCTCTCCCTCTCTCTTCATTCTTCTTTGCTTTCCCTCTCCAGCCCTCTTAGTTTCACTCTCTCTCTCATCCTATGCTCACCGGCAGAACGGCACTCTTCAAAACTATGTGTATTTTGTCCACGTCAAAAACCATGTAATCTATCGACAAGACGTGATAGAGACACGATTCTATCCACTAGAGCTTTTATCTTGCCTACGAACTCCGTACTCTGGGGTAAAAACAGTCATTTATAAGGAATACGTTATATCGCCTAGTCACTGAAAGGTTTTAAATTTTGATTAGAATGTTATCTTATTTTCCTGATGTTATGTTTATTTTTGTGCATTCATTTTCAGCTTTAATTGAAGCAGCAAGAAATTTTTAGGTAACACAACAGCCCCGGAGTTTTGTAATCATTTTGAGCATTTTACTTCATTTCAAAGAGCAATTTGCTCAATTTTTCCATCGAACTGCATGGGTGAGCTTTAAATCTGTACATTAAGTATCTTATTAAAGCCATACAGCACGCTGTGGATTTTTCGCATAGCGCCTATCTCTATCTCTCTCTCTCCAAGCTAATTGTTAAATCATTGTTCATCACATTACTTCTTGTTCGGCAAAGTTTTGAAAATATTTTATTGACCTAGTTTGCCGTGATTATATTGACACACCCTCAGCGCATTTTCTAAGATTCTATTACTCTCGGTGCTTAAAAAACACGTAATGAATCATCCGTGAGACGGGTGTAACATTAAAAGAAGTGTGATATTTTCAAGAAGCTATTTTTCTTGTTTCCTAGCGTCCATTACCTTCGGCAGTAGCGTTTCTTTGGCAGGAAGAATGTTCTCTGCAGTCTAGCTATTTTTTGTCATAACATCTGCCTGGCTCGCAGACGTGATTGCCGCAAGATTGTCTCGATTAAAAACAGTAGAGCCTGAAGTAGACGAGAGAGCGTAGAGAATGAAAAGTCGCGGTCTATGGTGTCGGCAAAGAGTAAATTTGCGGATCAACAGTCAATATGAGTTGAACGCCCGGAAGAGTGGACAATGGAGACAGTTACTTGCATATCCAGCAGGGGCCTGGTGCAGCCACCACACAGCATGAGCAGCTCTTTTCCTCTCAACGTTTAAAGCGGAATTAGAGAAAGCAGCTAGGTTATCGAGAGTGGCAGCGAAAGTAAAAACATCTTGATGAAAGACTAACAGCATATTCTGAGTGAAGGAGACAAACGCTGTCCTTTCCTTCACTGTGATGAAATTTCCGTTGAAAAATATACGCGTCTTCAAGGTTTTCCGGTGAGCTGTCGATTTACAAAGAAACTTTGGAGTATCAATGGACTCGCTTCGCGCCCACGCCGGGCAAATATAAGAAAATACTTGAAATCTTTAACGGCGAGAGCAGTGGTGGGGGAAGGAGGGATTGAAAGAGGGTGAGAGGATGGAAGGAAAGGCGACTGTTTGGGAGAGAAGACGGGGAGGGAGTCATGGGGAGTCATTCTTCTTGCAAACAATAATAATCCTTCTCACGAGGGACGCTGCCGTACCAGCACGCCGCGTATTAAGATCGCATTTCTTAACACTATGAACACAGCTAAAATACATTAGACATACTTAGCATACGTAGGGTTTTTTCTTCTCCATCATTTGATATAATTTCCTCCTACCCTGCTCTTTCTCCACTCTTCATTTTCTTCTTATTTTCCTTTTTTATCTTCTCTCTCTCTATCTATACTCTCTCTCACACACACACACACATTTATTTCGTCATTATGTCATCTCTTCCAGAGATTCTTTGTATTGGGCTTCGCTCTCGTGCCGCACCGGTTTACCGATGTCATCTATTTTTATTTCTATTTCTAGTTTTTCACAATATCTGACATGTATATCGATTTGAACTAGGCCAGCTTCGATTAATTTGATAACCTCACCTGGTTTATGAAGTGTAATATATAGGATTGTAATATAACTTAATCGTCAAACTGGTCGAATTTAATGTTGACCAGCTAGAAACTAATGCTGCATAGCTCTTCATAAAGTAGACTTATCATATTCTTCGAAACACACAGGCGCGCACACACACGCACTCGCAGAAAGACCTGTACATGTAGATATTCCCATTTCACCCAAAGTATCTTTTATCGCCCTAGCGGGCTTTCCTGCCCTGGTTACAATTCTTTCTTTCATTACGGCTCTAAATCAAATCTTCGACCACCAATGCTTTCTTTAATGAAATCATATAGGATTCCAGAAAGTCTCCCGCACTCTTTGGGTTCAGCGAAACCGCCAATTATCAATACCCCCTCACATGGGTTCAGCGAAACTTCCCATTATCGATACTCCCTCAAATGACTTCAACTCTCACTCAGACGAACTGATTTCTCATACGCCAGCATGCGCACATCCAAAACCAGACTACAGTAGTCAAGGAAACGATAAAATTGACAAACGAAAAAGAAAATAAAGTGTCCTTACTGAGGTGGACTGAATGTTCATTTAGATATTAGAGCCTTTAGACATAGCTATTGTTTGTATCAAATAATGAGCGAACTTAACTTTTCGCAAGGGAATAGATTCGCAATTGAGAACCACACCGACAGTGTGTAATTCCCCGCAGAAGATTTTGACAAAGAATTGATAGAACGTTTTTATTCTACTACTTCCTTGTTTGGCGAATTTAGGGTTCGCTCCCCCCCCCCCCCCCCGCCCTTCAGAATTGAATAACAGTTCTTCGAAGGATTAAAATGTTTTGTCTGGCTTCGCATCCAGTTGGATGCATTGATTGAGGTGAAGTCGTATGTCATATTGAATTTTCTCCTCTTGTTTTTTGGCAAGACTTTTTTTTTTCTATTTTGAGTCGATTTAAACCTTTCTCATATGATTGAAACCGTATCTAGCATGAAACAAAAAGAATTATATCATAGGGGAAGTAGAGATATACGAGTAGATATAGAAAGAGAGGAGAGACAAACGTATGTTACCTCTTATCATTAGGGAGCTTTAGATTTTAGACGCGCGGACGTTCAGAGGGGAAAAAACATGTTCTGAGCGTGCGCAGAAGCGTGCGTCAACTTGACCCGCGTTTCTGCGCACGCTCAGAACAGTTTTTTTTTCCTTTGAACGTCCGCGCGTCTAAAATCTAAAGCTCCCTATTAATGGCATTGAAGGACTTCACAGTTCCAGTACGTTGTAACATTGCACTTGTTAATGTGTTACAGGATATGCATTTATCATATACCCACATGAAAAGGGAAATGATAGAATGATGTAAACAGTTTGTATTTCCTAATTTTCTCAGCGTATACTGAGTAGACTCACTACATGCATCTACTCATTTTGAAATAGCTTTCATCTCGTCTTGGGGGAAAAAAATATATGTGTATATATATTCGCAGTATTAGCAATCTAATTTCCTCCGCGCATGTGACTGCTGTTGCTATGCATATTGATAGACAAGACATTTAAAGCTGTGTTCGAGTGACTAGAATACGACATGTAAAACAGTACAACTTTTTTCTGCCCTTAATCTTTCGTGTTTTGTAGTATCGGTTCCAAGATTTCAAGGCAGCGTCATGCAATGCAGCATGCTGATTTAATAGACATTTCTTGTTTCACTCTGTAACTTGCCTTTACAGACCAATTTAAACTTTCAAATGCAACTTAGAACATCTGTTATTAGGCCCCTATGTCTAAACCTAGCTAAGTCCGGGCTAAATTCTCACCATTGACTTTTGTAAAGTCTGTCTGTATGTTGTCGAATCAAATGGAAGCCAAAATGTTTTCAATTCTTAACTTCACTTTATTCCTATAAATTGTCTATTAACCAGCTAACCATTTTTTTTTTCAACATGACAAGCATTGAAGTAGAAAAATATGTAACGTTTCGTTATTCATTAGTTAACGCAGATTTGAAAAATAGTTTAGGTATGATTTTTGAAGATATATCAATATATATATATATATATATATATATATATATATATATATCCATTGATGGCTGTTATTGTTTGAATCCTGTTAAAGAAAGCACGAGAAATCGAGTCATACTGCTTTCATGAATATGACATCCCTACGTTTATTTCTAGATGATTTTGTTATGTGAAACTGTCATTGACACTTGACTGAAATAGACTTAGGGTATATATTTTTTATCTATTTTTTTTTCATGCTATAGACAATAGATACATTTTCAATTGCATGGGAAAGGTTTAGGTCGAATCAAAATAGAAAATGGTCATTAAAAACGGAGAAAATTCAACGTTACATACGACTTCACCTCAATCAATGTATCAACCGGACGCGAAGCCAGACAAAACAATATAATCCCTTGAAACATTGCTATTTTTTATTCTGAATGGAAAAAAAAAACACAGAAGTCGACGCTCACAAACATATTATTTTATTTTTTTCCAAAATTTTCTTCGGGGAAAGGACAAGAAATCTCTCCTGTCAGACATGTTGAATATTTTGTCCCTCTGGATGTCCAGCTATCTGTCACTGCTCAGAGGTGGCCCAGATGTCAAGTCGGACATTTTTGTTTCCCTCTCGCTCAATGGCAGAGGGAGTCTTTCTCACGACCCAGATTTTCCTTTTGCTCGCGCCACTTTAGGGCCAGCATACATAATGAAGCCGCCTCCCCTATAAAGTGTCACTTCTTAAAGATAGTGGCTTACTTCAGCCATACTGAGCACTGACGAGCGTTATTCCTTTCAGTCCGTCGCCTGAGGCTAGCACTCAGAGAAAACTTCAGTAGACTCCATCGCTATTCATCACAAGACCTGTCGTAGCCTTTCCGTCCAACAACCCTTAAAGGCACTCGGAAATGTCCAAATGAATTTCTTTGATGATTATTTTGAGCGCTAGGACGGAGTAATGAGGTCGTGGCTTAATCGCGTAACCCGAATTTCCATGCATGAATCAATTAGGCTCCTTACCTCGCTACCTCTCTAATGCTCGTCACTCAGTCGATACAGTTTCTGCGATTTTCGATGATGCCAATTTGCCCATCACAAGACATTTCCTGGTATATACCATGCTGGCTTAATTACTCTCAAATAACATACAGCATGTGCTCTCAATGAACGGGGGACGGTACATTGAAAACAGAAGCAAGCACATAGTGCTTGTGTTGTCGTTGCTGTTATTGTTGTTCTCCACTTCATGGGTCTATACTCACTACTAATTCATTGAGTCACGAAGACTTCGGACAAATCTTGTTTTGCAAATTACCATCACCTGCCACATTGTTGATAGTATTGAGCTCGTTGACAGCAGAGGTGGTGATGATGACGACGACGACGTCGATTACGATGATGATAACGTCAGGTTTGTGGAACGGTGTGAACATGAAGTAATACTCTGGTCTCAGGAACGAGATATAGAGATCATAGGTTCGAGTCTTCTTCGATGGACTAGATATTCAACCCACGATACCCTCCTTTACCTATACAGGTGTAAAGTAAATTAATGGTATCAATGGGACAGGAAATGTTGTCTATGTTTTCTGAAAAAGAAAGTACCCGTGCTGAGCAGGGTGTCCTGGTAATCATAATCTTATCATATCATCATCATCCTGGTCATTATTTTCATTGATAAGATCATGATATTACTCCTTGATGGGGATCGTACAATAACGTGGCCAGGATAATAAACAAAAGTAGTAATAATGGTTACAGGAAAAAAGAGCTGAACGGTTTTAGAAAAGATTATACAGTACCTTATTGGGGGGGGGGGAGTGGCTAAAATTGTCAAAACATTTAACACAATGATTCCAAGTATCATTGCATAGTGTCTCGATTTTTTTTTTCAAAGAGATCTGTGGAATTAACAATGAATACATTCAAATATCATTTTTTTTTCTAATTGTTTTACAGGTTTGAAAGAGATGAGTATCATTCCAAAAGAGGGAGTAATTAATGGATGAAGAATATGCGACCATGTGATCGAATCTACAGGGAATTAAAAAGAATATTTCAACCAAGCATGCAGCTCGTTGAGAACGTGCCCTCGATGCTTGGTGTTATTTGAAACGTTCATGTTGCAGACATACCGTTATATCTTAATCCGACAAGTCTTCAGCATGGCTTTGGGACAAGTCTTCGTACCCCAGTTTTGTTGTCGTGTTGTTCTTGTTGTTTTCTGTTTTTAACTGTGTCATCACATAAAGGGGTTATATCGAAAAAGCTGCATACTTTGACCTCTAATCAATGTTCGGTTCTGGTTAAGATTCTTTTAATGGAAATTCTGGGAAGTAATCCAACTTTAATTAAAGTAATTGGAAATTTAATGCGGCATTCCTCTTTTCCTTATAAAAATGCAGGTTCCGGATTTTCCACGGCATGATAAACACAGAGATAATTCCATATTGATATTATTGTCGACGTCCGTTCAGATTGTTCATATACAAACCACAAAACAGAGAACAAAACTTAAAAATCTCCAAGGTATCTCGTTTTGACCTCTCATGTGATATTATATCAATTTTATGATGCCATTTATTCTTTCCTTATTTTTTTTTTGGTGGCAGTACCACGTTTCTAAGCATTTTGCTACAATTTATGTTGAGTTTCAGATATCTGTTTTTTTTTTCCTTTATTTTCATTGGGGCATCAGTTCAGTTCAAATTTATTTCTTTTTCCGCAATGAAATAGTATATAAACATAACATAAATCTCACTTCTTTCAGTAACAGAAATGATACATGTCAATTTGTACAGAGAAAACAGTAATTGAAAACTTACAGTAGGGATACGTGTCAATGGTTCCTGAGGTAACGAAAGTGAAATAATTGTCAATATGCACTGTGAAAAATACGGAGGGACCCACTTTCAGACAAAGCTTGTAAAGTGTGGGCCCCTCTTGAATGATAACTGCAATGCAAAGATTGATTGAAAGCAGCAACAAAGCAGCACAGAGGGTTTGGGAGCCCACTGAGAGACAGACAAACAAACAGTTACACACAAAACAACAAACAAACTAACAAACATGATACAAGACTGGGACAACAACACGACTGCTTGTAGGAAACAAAATGACGCAGCAGAGTAAATATATCGTAGATTTATTCCTTCATTGGACAACAGTTTGACAAAATAAAAGGACTGAAAGACATGGATGATCCATCATTGTCTCCGTTATTCCATGAGACAATCATGTGGTACGGTATACAGATAAACTGGACACAGCAGTGCCAACACTTTAATAAAAACGCTATAGGCGAAATGTAGCACCGATCCTTATACTTTCGACCCCCCCCCCCCCCGAAAAGAGCAATTACATCAGCAAACATGACTTAACATTACAACAATACATAGAATGCTTTCGTAATTTGCCGATTTTCGTTATAATGTTTATATTTCTTGTCCAATGTTTAGTGGCGCGCAGCAAAACGCCGGAGAGGTTTTGGGTAAAATTGCATGTGCAAGTTTAAGTGCCCACTGAAATGAATCGATGCTGGCATTGTTGATGTTCAATTAAGCCGTTGTGTCCTTGCAACCAAGGCATCGTTTCTATCTAACCTCGCAGGGTACACCCATCAAAAACACGTCTCTTGGGCTGCTACCAGAGAAACATCACTACCAAACAAACTATTAGTTTAGATTGCCAAGCACGCAAACACAAACAAACAGAAAAACCAACCCCACGAAGTGATGTACCACGTATGGTAGGTTGTCCAGATGATGACGTAGAATGACAGAAATTGAAGATGTGTTTGGTAGGGGCGGGGGGGGGGGGGGGGATCTTCTCATGTCCTGAAATATCACCCCGTCGAACTTCGAGATACCAACTGAGCCAGGACTGCCTAGGGCTCTTCATGCGCACAAACCGAGGCATAAAAGCATGGACTAGTAAGGAGGTCTCCAGGAAACCTGCATGGCATCAGGGGTTGTAATGCGATCAATTTCAGAAAACTTTAGAGAAAAATGATTCCTGCACTAAATAGCTGCCCCCTAGCCATTTGCTCCATCTGATACGTACCAGCCATCGTTTATCTGTATCAGCTTGCCCTGGACTGCGCATGCCTGATATGATATTTCATTCTGCTCCTAATCTTTAATTTGTGAGTGCTCAACAGTCATGTGTCCAGCAATTAAAGACGTACTTATTGGTGCTCACGCCCGTGGAATCGCGGGACAATTTGGCATGAGACCGTGTTTCATAAACCGCGGGCTATTCGGAAGGTATCGCATAACACTCTCAAGCATGTTGACGTAGGTGAACGTCTCACCCTGAATTTAAGATTTTTTTTAAAAATTCATATCTTATTTCTTCTCCAAATCTCCATAATGTTCAGTCCTCACATTCGTTGGCGAAAGGGTTGTCCGGAACGTGAGGTACTTGCAAGCCGCTATTACAAAGTGATGTAATTCTAGCTGGTTGCACACCAAGTGCAAAGCACTACTGATTCAAAATTGTGTTTGAACTCAAACATTTACAATAAAACTCAACAGATTTTCAGCTAATGGAAAGTAAGTCTCTTCAACTTGTACTTGATTGCTATGTCGAATTCTAACCATGTTTCTTTTTACCCAGTAAGAGTCGGGCTTGGAGACACGCGAGTGTCTTTTCTCCTTATTCTCTGTAATCTTTTGCTGAAACTCTTGTCTATGAATTACAAAGTTACATGCACACACAATGCGATTGTAAGTACGACTTCGACATCCCTGAACAAGATGATGACATAGGAGCCTCACATATTTCGGAAATGTAGCACTGAAATTATTCCTTTACAATGCCACGTGCTTAACAAGTTCACCCATGTAGAATTTATGCATGCTTTCTCCTTTTGTTCTGCTTCCTTGAGCCCCTACTCATGCATTCTTACGGTGAAGCTGCAATGTCACTATCCTTGCTCATTGTGATTTGTAATAAATTTTGAAAACACTCCTAAGCCTCATCCCAATCACTACAAATTCTAAGACTCACTACCCAGTATAACCAATTTATAGTTGTCCATATGTGAAAGTCTAAAAATCATCCGGAGGTCTCCTTTCGTGTTCTGTATAAAGGCAGCAGCGACCATATCTGTATATGAAAGAATGATGGTATGATAAATATGGTCCTTTATTTGAAACTTTAATCATTTGACTTGACTGACCACAGAAATGCGTGTATTAATCCGTTTTGAATGATTAGTCTGTGTTTGGACCTTTAACGTGGTAACCAAGAAAGCATTTAAATGCTTACGAGAAAGCAATGAGCCTTGTCTGGAGACACAACTTTCACCGACAAGGGATTTGAACCACGAACCTCACGACTGGGATTCATATATATCTTATCCATTTAGTCACATCGTCTCCTCTATCTAATGCTGGAAATTAAGTGAGTGGTATTCCAAAGGTCCTACGATCGGCATTCTAAGTCCATTGCTGCTCGAAGCTGATCTATCGTCTGTGCGGTCTATGAACACTTTAGACTCCCAAAGGGAACGGGTTAAAGGAGAATAGTTCCCGGTGCTAAACTGCGTTACTTCGTGCATCCGAACTCTGCAGATGAAGATGTTCAATATGTTTAGAAACAAAAAGTTACTGAGGTAGGGCCAGTCAAAGATTCTCTTAATCTCTTGTATTGTCTGATTCACAAATACTGCTGCATCATGAATGAACCAGATTGTCAAAACTCTAAAAATAGTTTTGTAAAATTTCTGCGACACTGTATAAGGCGGAGGTTTTCAAGCACCTGAGATGAAACAAGTGAGGTAGAAGCGAAGCTGTGGTTTTGACGGACCACGCTCCGTTTGTCTCATCAGATTACACTCACATCACACCCCTGATTTCCACCTTATTACCTCGAATCATGCGTTTGGTTTGCCACATAACCTGCATTTAGTTCTTGGCGATGCATCTTGATGGTGATAGCCACTGGACTACAATCCTTCCACTGAGCGCTAATAACGATAATGACATGTTCGCTTCTCCCCATGGTATCCTCTCGTCACGGCGTGTCCATCAAAACTTGATTGACTAGGAGTACAGTAATGAGCAGAATTTGGAAAACACTCATGTCTTAAACATCTCGGACTTCGCAACAACAACAAAACATGTATACCTCGCGCTTTGCTTTTTAGTTTCAAGGAGCAGAGTTTGAGATGAATGGTATTATATTCAAACGAATGGAAAAAAGATTAAAGTCCCATAGACTGGGCAAATAGGTGAGAAATACAATGAAAAGAGAAAAAAGATAGATGGAAGAAGATGGAGAGAGAAGGAATAGTGAAAGGGGTAATGATAACTAAGACCACAGAGAGTATAGGAGAGTGGGTAGATAAATATGCATCTTTATGGATAGTGGGAGAGATAAAGTAGATAGATAGGAAGAGAAAAGGAGAGAGAGAGACTCGTGAGAGACCGTGGAAATTGAACAAATGATATGGGTTGGCGCTAGACATGAGAACCCAAAATTGAAACAATTTCGGACTCCACCGGGAAATCAAGCGAACTCGTAATTTTCCATCCTGGCCGTTCTTGGGGGCTGGGGCTTGTTGAAGAATTCACCGTCAATTTCTGCCCCCACTATCATAATCCGAATTCTGAGGTCGTAGTCAGGGTTGCATCTTCCGATAGGCTCAGGCGCTGGAATTGATGTACAGCTGTACTACATAATGATGGTACCCATGAGTGTACATGTATTAGTGTTTGGTCGTGCCACGTGTCATGTTGATAAATTAGTCCACTAGCGCAACGACGGTTCGTGTTTAGCAAGCTACAAACAATCGCGTTCTCCTTTTTTTTTCTCGTTTTCTCTTTTCTTTGTATTTCTTTCTCTTTCCACTGCCAGCACATTCAGTCTTTTTCAGTCTTTATTTGTATCTTGATTCATTCTTTGAATCTATATCATTTTCTGCCTGGCGATAAAAAAAAAACCACCAATTACCGTAATTACCGATAAATCTGAAATTTAACGTCCATATCATGAATGTCACTCTGATATTCTAACCGGCAAAGAATGGAACCGGGGTTGAGGATACTACCAAGATGACATGGCGCGCTTTTAACTAAATTGACAGCACATGTGAAGGGGGGGGGGGGGTCTTTCGTGATGGACGGAACGCATACAAGTCACATGTTATAGTGAGTCAAGTCAAGCTTGGAATAAAGAACAACTGTCTGCTTATCAGAATTACGAAAATAATCTGACAATGAAAAAAAAAAAACCAGGGTGCGTACTCACAAACCTTAAAAACTAAGAACCTTATTTCATTCTGGGATTAACGAACGTTCCGAATAACGAATTATAGCCAAGAAAACGCTTCTTTTCTTTTTTCGAGACCGGCGCAAGCTTCGATCTCCATTCGCGCCTAATCTTCTGATTCTGAGTTCCCAAGTGATCCGATCGTCGTTCGCCCATGGAGCAGGGATTACCGCCAAACCTTCCCCGTCTACCTCTAGCACTCTCCCCCTCCCTCATATGGTGTATGATGAGTTATGAAAGCTCATTATCATTGCATACACATATCATTTCATTTCCCTACTGTTACTAATGCATTTAATAAGATATACAGCCACGGTGACAGCAGAATTTTTTTCTTCACTTTACAATTATGTGGATTTAATTTCTTTACTGTTTCTCGGGAAAAATAAGGTTGATAACCAGCAATACATGTATTGGGGTATACATGTATACCCTTATATATATGTATGTATTTATGTATGTATGTTACATGATATTGTACTGTATATCGCAATTATATGGCCAAATAAAGAATGACAATAATAATAATAATAATGATAATGATAATAATAATAATAATAATGATAATAATAATAACAATGATAATAATAGTAATGATGATAATAATAATAATAGTAATAGTAATAATGAAAATAATAAATGTGCCTACTGTAGAAAGAAGTAGGTATTTGCGATTATCTAGTCAACGTGCAGTAATGTTTGACAAGATAAGAACAGTTAAGTGACAGCTACATAATATTTACAGCGATACTGTCTCGTTTTCTTGTGGTATGGTGTCTTCGAATAGATCATTGCATCGTAGTCAGTGTCAACTCATTATTGCACACTACAATTTACCGACGCAAAATGAATGTAACAAGCGTATAATCTAATTACAACGCATTCTCGACTGAAAAACGAAAAATCAAAATAGATCAAAATCTCCTTTCTGCAATGATCCGCATTAAAAGCTTGAGAGGTGTGTAGGAGTATATTACACAGGGGGTGAATTGCATATGTTCATTGCAAGGTGTACATCAATTCGTACTATATCGCGCACTGCCATGTCTCCGCGCTATTACGCTTTTATTTTCTCTCGGCTTGTGTGTTTATATCGAGTTACAAACAATAGTGGGCGAAGTCACCCCTGTCTTTTTTTGAAATCTTGGTTGCAGGTGGTGAAATAGAAGACACTATACCCATAATATCCTCCATTACAATGGTCTCCTGAGTGTATACGAAGTTGTTTGTCCTGATTTTGCAACAAGTAAATCTACATTGGATTGAAGAAGATTATGTTGAATTAAAGTGACATTTTACTTTTATGTCGTGGCAGCCTGCATTTAGCTTCCTTTTTGTACCACTGATGACGCATTTCCTGCTAAAATCATATTGAGGAGGGCAAAATGTAAGAAATGTGCTAATACGTCTTACAACAGGAAAGATCCTCCTTGTTTTGTCTTTCGATGTAGCATATGACACATAACTGTACAAGTCCCACATTCATAATTCTTCGGACGCTATTTGGTTAACATGGATTTTCAACACAGTTGTATGACGTCATTTCAATCATTGTTAGTCCAGACTATTTAAAACATCAGTGGCATTTCCCTATCCTTCAAAATTTCTTTCACATTTTGATTATCGTCACTCAAACTACTTCCATTCCTCACGGCATGGTCGCGTTGGTGTGTGTATGCCACATTGCCATGTCGTAAATGTCAGATGTCATTTTTTGCGTGAATTGAGCAATTATTTGACAGCGTGTTGGTGATATAAAGGAATAAAACCCAAGTGAATTGGGCCAGGAAGACTTCTTATAAAGCTGATGCAAAGCACTTAAGGAAAATGTCACAGTTACTGAGAATAAAAATCATCTTGCAATATGATACGCTTAAGTCATGGAAACTGAGCTGTGCTGGACTATACGATATGTTCACTTTGGTTTGAATGCGGGTGTACAGTCTTAAATGACACTCATTGCTAAATATCAAGGCAATCAAATCAATTTGGCAATTCCGGTCACAAAGCAGTTCGGCTGTGGTAGTACTCGGGCATTCACGTCTAATGGAAAGGTTAGGAGTTGTGGTTTTTTGTTTCGGTTTTTTTTTTCGGGGGGGGGGGGTATTACATGTACTATTATTTGGGGGTTGTGCATTGAGGCATGTTATTCATGTAAGTGAGACAACTGGTGTAACCTTTAATATTCGTTTGTTTTGTTATCCCCTTTTGCAGAAATTAGATCATCAAAGTATGCGGGACTTGGTATCGGAGCGATTGTGGGCGATCATCAGGAGGTTGAAACTAAACCAACCAGTAGATTTGAACGAGGAACTGGCCACACTAGACGAGGGTGCCGAAAAACTCCTCAGCAACGACGACTTCACCAAGAGAGGGCGCCGCCCAACCAGGAAAATCTGCATCAATGACATTTGGAAGGGCCGCGGTGGTGGACTCAGATGTAATTAAACAAGCATGCAAGCAAGAACTCTGTCATCTTTTCCCCTTTTCCGTTTGTGTATCTTTTGTTCCTCGACGGTAGCCTTTCCTTATGACGGTTCTAGATCATTTTGATCCTCTTAGAATTTAGTGAACGAACACTGCAATCCTATGTTTATATTGCCATTAAAATACAGTTTTGACCAAAAAGCTTTGCATTTAAAGCAAGCACTATCTTGGTACAGCGAATAATACTCCTTGATCTATTGTTTCAGCCTATGAGATTGATGTACCCGGTATTCAGGTTTGTCCGCCGCCTATGTTCTCCGACTGGTCAACCGCCACGATCTTATCGATCGGAAACAGAGTAAACAGAACGAGTTACAATTTTCATCGTTTTACGTCGTGACTGCATGTTGAAAAAAAAAACGTGATTTTCCCACTCCCGGGGCGGTTTAATCATTGTTAATATCGATTTGGGTTTACGTTCTTTGTAGCACCTATAGAAGCAGAGCAATAGCAAGCATCCATAGAAAGATGAGGTAGCCTGAAGTGAATTGAAATAAGACGGCTTTTCGCAAGTTCTATTTTCCCCCACAATCTATTAGAGATTGAAACATGACGAAGCATCGAATCCTGCTTATCGATTGATTCTTTCCTTGTCCAAAAATCACTCATCTACTGAATACCTCAGGCAGGAAGACATCGTGAATATCTTTAGAATTCTCTCTTTTTAAAGATATACCACTGGAGCTCAGGTCAATAAGCATTTAGATCTGACTTAATGCATTAGGACAGATATCACGTATGTTTTCACGTGTGAACAGGTTTTCAAACACAAGGACGAATTCAGACCCAAGTATTTCTTCAAGATGTAAGTTTTGAGTTTTCAGTAACATTCCTTCCCGTTTTGAATGCGGCTTGTGTTGAAAGCAATTCCTGCCATGAAGCTCTGTATACAAAAAAAAAAAATCCCATGATACTCAAAAGGCATCTTTATGCCTCAGAACACAGCATTGCATGACGTCGTGATAATTATGACGTCATTCTATTACCATTGAGAAATCAAAGCTTTGCCAACTTAGAACATTGCGTTCACATTACTGATGTAAGATCTGTGCTCCATCGATCAAAATGCACTGTACGTATTACATTAGTTTATGTTAATACTGAGTAGTACTGGATGATGATGTAAATAAGTTTTCTCGTAATTTTCTGTTCCCTAAGTTCTTGGAGAATCCATGGATAATTCTTTTAAAAGCAGTTGTCAAGGAATGCCCCTAAGAATTTTTTCAAAGTGTGTTCCGGTTTTCTTATTTTTGCCTTGAATAAGGAAGAAGACTGTAAATAAAACTGTCATTGTTGAACAATAAAACTCTATCGCAACCCAGACTTTACTTTTCATGTTTAGTTGTCGTTTTTATGTCTTACGATAGAATCATATCTAATACCTACATTCAGCCTAGAATAATTACTGCATCATAAATGTTGATTATGACTTATCAAATTCACGGAGCCTTAATCTACTACTCACAGACATATGAATACCACGCCGTTCCAAAACGTATCACGACTATCCATGCACACACACTCACACAAACGTCATTTTCGGTTGCATAACCCACCCAAACCAGCAGAAACAACAGCAACAACAACAACAAATATCTATGACCAGTATTGACTACGTGGCACATCATTAATTCAAGAACATGATATACCACGGCCGACGCCGCGTTT